>NC_136059.1:1867659092-1868192790 GCF_964261635.1 Lissotriton helveticus
CAGAGACAACAGCAGGCACAGAATGGCTAAAGTTACATTTCAAGTCCAGGGAATTCCAAACTTGAAAAATCTATCTCTTCACAATTACAAATTACACTTTAAAGATGCAATAAGGTAATCCCAATGTTATCCTATTGGAGGGGCAGGCCTTGCAGCAGTGGAAAATGAATGATTTGCACTGCCTGGGCATGTAAATCTTAAAAGTAAATGTCCTTCATTTAAAATACATTGCACCCTGCCCTCTGAGGTACGCAGAGCATACTTGATGGCTGAATTATATGTCTAAAAATGGACGGTTTAGGCATGGCAAGAGGTTAATCTTGCCAGGTCAAAATGGCAGGGTAAACTGCACATACAGGATCTGCAATGGCAGGTGTGAGCCATGGTCATAGGGCTACTTTAGTGGGCGGCACAATGAGTGCTTCAGGTCTGCTAGTAGCATTTAATTTATGGCTCCTGCACACATGCAGTGCACTTTACTAAGGGCTTATGAGTAAATTAAATATGCCAATTGGGGATGAGCCAATATTATCATGTTTAGGGGATAGGGCACAAACCCTTTAGCACTGGTTAGCAATAGTAAAGCCAGAAAAAAAATAGGTCAGAAAAATTGAACATTTTGAGAATTTCTGACCATTCAGAAAAAGGATTGTAAAGTTTTGCTCTCAATCATCGCTCATTCTTGGGATTCACTGTTTATATATGGAAAGTATTTTATTTAAGACTAGCAGCCCGTCCCGACGTTGTCTGGGTATGAAATCGAATGTGTGTAATGTGTGTATTCAGATACGGTCATTTGTGTGTTCCCTGGCTTGAGGCCCAGCTGTAGCCCTGGTTGATGTTAGCAGGCGCGTGTCCCCCGCTTGAGGCCAAGCTGCAGCCCTGGTTCATGTTAGCAGCCGCATGTAATTAGTGTAGTGATCCGCCGCCTGAGCCTGGCTACAGCCCTGGCTGATGTTAGCAGGTACGTGTAATTTGGTTTAATGTGATAGTTCAGTAACAGCGCGCATGAGAGGCTGCAGTAATTGACCCCGCAGACACGCTCAGTCGCGTGTGCCCCCGCTTGAGGGCCAGCGGCGACCGTATAACAATTAGAATTGTGTAGTTCTGAATTATTGTTTCCCGCTGTTCTTATTTTTTTATGACCCACACCGACGCTCTTCGGCCCGAGTGCTTTTTAGACTCACCCAGGACAAGCCACACACTGCGTTCGGCCCTTTCAGACGCACCCAGGCCAAGGCACACACTGCATTTGGCACTCCCAGTATGTGTGAGACCACGCTTCGAGGTGAACACCTTTGTGACGCCCCCAGCACACAGCCACAGCAGACAATCTGATTAATGTACGACCCAGATGGCATGAAGTGCGGAACGTAGCACACGCCCCCAGCGTGCCCCTTGATGCGGCGCAATTGCGTAATTGGCGCTTCACATGGCATGAAGGGCGGTCACACGCCCACAGCGTTTGTCACTGCCCCAGCGTGTCACGCCCCCAGCGTGTCCCTTGATGCGGCGCAATTACAACTCACATGGCATGAAGGGCGGAACGTACCACACACCCCCAGCATTTGTCATGCCCCCAGCACACGCCTACAGCTAAACGCAGACACGCCCACAAGTGACTACTTTGCTGGCACGGTTCTTTTACCTTTTAAATGTATATGGTGGCCGTCTGCATAGCCTATGTTCTTCTGCTGCAACTGCCCTTTCCAACGATGTATTGTGTGTTGTGATTGGTGCTGTGGTTACTGAGATTACCCGCCTCAAAGGTTTGGGTTCTCTCTTTATAATAATAGTATGGATATATATATATACTAGCAGCCCGCCCCAGTGTTGCTTGGGGCAGAAAGGGGCTGGGGGCCGTACACCCGCTCCTGCCCCGACCCCCTCCCGTCCCGACTCCTTCCCGCCCCCACTCCTCCCGCCTGTCCCTCTGTGCACACCCGCTCCCGCCTCCCGCCGCCGACCCCCTCCCGTCCCCACTCCCTCCCGCCCCCACCTCCCGTCTGTCCCTCTGTGCACACCCACTCCCGCCGCCCGCCCGCCCACCCGCCTCCCGCCTCGATTTCAATAAATTACCTGAGCTGCGATCTTCACTTCACCGCCGCTCCTCTTCGCCATGACGTGCCCGCGCTCCTCACTTCACACCGCAGCTCCATGTCTCTCCTACTCGTCATCACGCACGTCCTCATCACGCACGTCGCAGCCAGCGCTACATCACGGCCAGAGCAGCGTCGCGGCCGGCGCTACTTCACGGGCACTACTTTGTTTTGAAACGTAATTTTTTTAATTTACTTTTTTTTTTATTTATATAGCCTATGCCCATCTACACACCCTGACATTTCATAGATGTATTGGGTGTGTAGATTGGGGCTGTGGTTCCCGAGTTTACCTGGCCAAAAGGTGCAAGTTCTCTCTTTATAATAGTAGTATAGATATATATATGTTGGCAGTACTAAACTCCCTGTTTTTAACCGTATTTTACAGCATCTTAGGGCTATTGTAAATTCTGACCCTGCGTACCCAGTAGCCCGTCATTTTAAATTGGTACACCAAAAGAATCTAAATGATCTTCGGTACTTTGTAATTGACGCGGTTCCCAAATCTATTAGAGGAGGGAATAGAGAGAAGAAATTGCACCAACTGGAAAGTAAAAACATTGTATGGTTAGATACCACGATGCCAAATGGGCTTAATACAGGGGAAGATCTTTACACTTTTTTATAAACCGTTTCTGGGTTTCACAGCTTCTTCGATCATTTAATACTAATTGTGTTTCTTATTTATTTACTGAAGAAAAAGATATCAGTCATAAGATGAATTTGTTTTACCTTCAATGTAATATCTGTCTATTTGAACTATGCTGCTTTTACAATCTTCAATGAAATTTTGGATACCTTATTAATTGGGTATTTTGATGAGATGTTTAATTTGATTTTGAATTGTATAAAATTTGGTGAATAATTATACTGTGTAATTAGGTATGTATTTATATTTGTGTAGTGTGTAGGGTCATTTACTGCATTTTAATCTCTCTTTTATTGTGATCTTTATTGGTTATACTAGGTATCTGGTTTTACTGGTTTTGGTCCGATAATGGTGTGGTTTTAATGTTTGTGTCGGCTCTTTTGCACACTGTTTAAATATTTATATCTCCGCAGTTATGCACCATTTTGCACTTTAGGTTATCTGTCATTTCTCCATTTCTCTTCCATGCCTTATTTCAAAATTTCTTCCTTTGTTATTTACATGTTAAAACCAATTTTGGGAAATCCTCACGGGATTCTTTTTAATGAGACATATAATTGCATCCGCTAAATTATATTGTTTTTAATATGTCGCATCGACTGTGTGGGTTTTCATAGTCATTGCGTCCCACTTTCACATTTTTGGTGTAATATCCAATTTTTTTTCCACCTGTTTCTAAATTCAAATTTGGAATTGTTGAAATTACTTTGATGTTGATTAATTGGGCACTTGCCCAGTATATCTAGTTCAACTATGAAAAACATGAACTAATTGTATTTTCATGTACATCGTCCAGACAGGTTTAAGGTGATATGTTTTGCCAGTTCATCTTTAAAAGTCTTTCTTCTCTATCTATGAACTGTTGGGGAGGTAACATGGTGGTAAATGGGAGTATTTAAGTCCGGTCATGTCATGTGAACAAGACCGGGGAGACCTGGTCGAAATTCGTCATGTTGGGAGAAGGGAGCAATAAAGCACTTTGATAATACCTTTGACTGAGTGGTGGTCCGTTCCTGCCTTTATCATCTTGCTGAATATTTGAAGATGGACAGGATTTGGTGTTATATATATATATATATATATATATATTGATATCCCTCGGTTCCTTTTCGCCAGAATTTGCAGCGCTCTCTCGCTGGTTCGTAAATCCCCGAGGCAGAACCACGCCGCATTTAAATCCACAACCAATTCCCCCAGCTGGGAGAAAAACGGGACTCACGTTTGTCTTCACTTATGTGCTTTTTTATTTAATCCTCACAGCATGGAGTTTCTCAAGCAGGCAGGCACAAATCTACGCGTTTCGGGATAGCATATCCCTTGCTCATGATCAATTTGGCTACAGGCTCAATATAGTGAGTCACATTATTACATCATTTCCTGTTTGATGTTATTTTGGCCCTCGGCCTTCTGGATGATGTAGTTTTTTGCAATTTTTTAATACATTTTTTTATCCGTCTGCATAGCCTATGTCCTTCTGCTGCAACTGCCCTTTCCAACGCTGTATTGGGTGTTGTGATTGGTGCTGTGGTTACTGAGATTACCAGCCTCAAAGGTTTGGGCTCTCTCTTTATAATATCAGTATGGAAAGGTTGTAGTCTTCATAATATGAATGCATGAAGGGTAGTTGAAGATCACCCGCCATTGTATCAGCATGTTGTTTTGGCATTTTTAGTCTAGATTAGGAATGAACCATTATGAGCTGTTTTATGAGGTTGCTTCAGTAGGTGCTGTGGTATTTTTACAGGCAGCATGGGGTACAAGTAATTCAATCTCAAAGTCACCACCATCTTGATTGATTGCACCACTGTTGAGGAGCATACAAGAATACTTCACAGGGCACATGCATCAATGTAGGCAATTGCGATTCCATAATTGTGATTATTAAGGAATCGCAATTATGGAATTGTAATTGCTTATGTATGTAGGTTTCGCTAAAATATTAGCATTTCCTACATATTCCTTAATTACGAATTGCAAATTGCGATTCGCCATTAAGGAATAGCTTCCCAATCATTCCCACGGGCCTAGAGGCCCATAGAAATGAATGGGAATTGCATGCGCAAATTGTGAGTACCAAATAGGTACTCGCAAATTGCACATGCAATTTCAAGGGTGAAAGGGTGCCAAAAGGCCACCCTGATGCACCCCTGAAATTGGCATGTGATCACATGTTGTTCACACACATGCCCCAAGGGCGTGTGTGTGCACAACATGGCACTTTGAAAAATGCACTTTTGTGCATTTTTGAAAGTTTTAGCAAATTACTATCAACTTGAAATTGTTGGTAATTTGCGATTCCAAATTACGAAATCGCAATATTTGAAGTGCATCATGCGTTGCATTTAGGTAATCGCAAAATCTCGATTACCTGAATTGCGAAATTGCATTTGTGTAGAAGCATCCCAAATGCAAAAATACTGGTCGCAAAGGGGCAGATTAGCAGAATCTGCCCCTTTGCGACCGGTATTTTCAATGATGCATGTACCCCTATATGTTTTATGGCCCATTGGAATGAGTAGTCTGCTAAAGTATTTTAGGCATTCCATTCAGAAATCGACATTGGGTCATTCTTAGACTAATTTATTTTATATCCTGAGAATAACAGTTGAGTCAACAATAATGCAGTGGATTGATCAGACTTCAATGGCATCATTAACAGGCCACCAGCATGTAGCAGTAGTTTGATACCACCTACTACAGCCTCATAGCCCGGCGCAGCGCACTATACTGGCCATTAAAGACCCGCTCAAGCGATAAAGGCCCAAGCAGAGGGCCTTTATCAAGGAATTGGGCCTTTAATGGCCAGTATAGCCTGCTATAGAGGGCTATAAGTGTATCAGAACATTCCGCCTCTAGCGAGCAGAATGTTCTAAATAGTAAAACAAAAGCCTCACAGAGCCCAAGGAGGATGAAATTCCCTCGGGTTCCATGAGGCTTTTGTTCACAGCAACAGCTATGAACAAAGTCAAATATTGGAATGTTGATGCTCCGAGCTTCTACCAGCCATCAGAAGCCTGGCGTCCTCCATTGTCTTCAATGAAGCTCCCAAAATTCCAATGTTCTAATATGTGTCGGATTATTACACACCCAGGTTGTGTTAGATGCCATGGGTCTGGTAGGGAGTGTATTTTTTTACTTATTTGTAAAGTTTTGTATAGCGCAAACATGACCCTAGTGGGTATCAGAGCGCTTTACATGAAGAGAAGGTAGAGTATAATTGAACTAACTAACATGATCATATAGATGAATGAAGTAAAGGGTCTTGATAAAACACAAATTACTACTCTTGTTTGCAAAGGTAGTCAGCAAAGAAAAGGTAAGGCATCATAAAAAGAGTCACAGGTATGGTTACAATCAATAAAAACAGTGGTGATAGCTTAGGGTACAACCTTGTTTATCAGAAATGATTTTGATTCTTTTTTAAGAAGCGGTAGATGATATTAGGCGAACATCCGGTGGCAGAGAGTTCCATACCTTTGGTGCCACACCCGTGAAATCTCTGTAATTAGGTAGATTTCATAGATCTATTTAGGTTGGGGTCAATAATTATATTCCAATCACCACAAATGATACATTTTGCAATGCCAAATTCAACCAGCAGTCTACTTAGTGAGCCTAAGAAGTCAGACGTGCAGCCACTAGGAGTGTAGATAGATTCTACTACCAATGTGTAGGCCTAGAATTTAAATTTGGGAAATACTTACCTCATGCCGAGGGTCTCACCCGATTTCTCTGGAAGAGAAAAGCAATTTCACTTTCTCTGGACCTGTGATGTATATAAGTGTGGTCATTTGGAGGGTGTGCTAGTATGCATTGGCTTACGCTTCCAGTCTGTTTTCAGTATTTCAGATACTTTGGCATTTAGGTGTATTTCCTGTAGAAGAACTATGGCCTGTGATTTAGTAGCCAGGTAGTAGGTGTTTTCTTTCTCTTAACATAACTGACTGGTCCAGATATAATATTTGTGGGTGTTGAGCTGATGGTGACTGTGCCATGCCTGTTAACTCTGAGGGATGCAAGAGAGAGACTGAAAGGGAGAATACCAAAGAGTTCAAAAGGCTATTAAAGAAAATGAGCAATACTCCAAATGGAGCTTCTTATAAGAAACTCTTGAAAATGTTAACAGACATATATTCAAAAGCTCTGCCATGTCTAGCCTCCCACTAACTCCAGATTGTTTCAGTTAGTGTGGAGAGACCATAGAGATGTAATTATTTGCAGCATGCAAAGGTTAGTGTAGAGCAGAGAGTATTTTAATATATACAGCTTCCTTATGTTCACATTGGCAATTATAAAAATAAGGGTAACGGAATTAAAAAGTGCATTAAAGGAATCTAAAGAAAAAAGTTCCCTCCATGCTGGTTGATGTCTGGTATCTTAGCAGGCATGCCAAGTACCATGCATCAGGGGTTAGACTAACGCATGTTCGTGCTAGTGACTACATCAATGCACTAAAATATGTTAGTCACGCAGAATTACAGCTCCTCTGACTCAAACAAATTTACACAGCCTGTCAGTCCGGAGTCGAGGAGTCGGTTTGCCATAGTTACTTTGCTACTTTTAGTTCTCCCGCTAAAACAAAAATACTCAACATTGTACTCTCAGATCCGACCTCTCCGGGTCACATGAGGTGATCGGCATCAGAATAGAAACACAACAACACCAAGTGCATTGGACCCAGCCTTCTTCTGTGGATCTGGTACCAACTGTTTTTTCCAGATGCATCCTGCAGTGATTTAGCAGGCAGCAGCACTTCTTCCTACCCTGTGCCCCTGCCTCGTACTCCCTGAGACAAGGTGGTGCTGCAACGCAATGAACCTTCTGTGTCCCTGTGGAGGAGGCAGGGTGTTTTCTCTGTGACATCACCGGTTTGGTCAGGGTAGAATTACAAATTGCACATGCTTTCCGTTCTCCGGGGCCGCCAGGCCACCATAGACTTTTACCATTTGCTGTCTGAATTTATAAATTATATTTTTGATACTCGAGTTTTTCAACATGAACAACCTTAAAGTCAGCCTGCCCTTGTCTGTAGCGCTCCTGAGCAAGGGGGCCATGGTAATACTCACAGCTCGGGCGCTGGTCTGCCTGAAAGTGACTGCATGGCCTGATGGACGACAATGAGGAGCTGCAAGAGGCCGACGTGGACTGGATGTTGGCCCACTTACATTTCTTAATTTAAGCCGGTGGTTTCCGATGCTCGGCACCGGTGCTTGCAACAGTCTGCCACATGATGGTGTTGTTTGTGCAATTTAGAGATGGGAACAACAACAGTTATTTCAAAATTCAATGTAAATAAAAAGTGAATAATAAATGAAGGCCCAACCGATTCTCATAGTTGTTGGGGCCAGGCATAGCCTGAATTGGCACACATGTAGAAGTGGGATGGTTAGTAGTTGCGTTGGTGCTGTCATTGGCAGCACTGGCAGGGGCAGTGGGTGGTGCAAACTGCAGTGACCCCACTGACCAGAGCAGTGCCCACTTATGGCTAGATAGCCCTTATGCCGAGCTCAGCTACAGTGAGAGTGCAGAATCCAGGCAAGGGGATTCCGGCCTCACTTGGCCGTGCACCAAACCACTCTCTGTGAGACAGCGAGTGCCTACCTATAAATACCGTAGCTGTGCCACTGTGAGCTCTGCCTCCTTGAAGAACGCGGGCCGAAGACGGACTCTCTAGCTCAGCCGTGCACTGCAGGGAGGAGGACATACTTCGGGTGATAACACAGGTGAGTTCAGCAGCATAGCAGTCACAGAATATGAGTGCAGTGGGAATGACTGGCTCTGTCTAAAGCGTAAAATAATAGGGGGCAGATTTACAAGCCCCTTGCGTCACTTTAGTGGCGCAGCGGCGGCAAAAAAAATGCGGTCAATTTACAATGTGACGCATCTAGGGAGATGCGTCATATTGAAAAATCCCTGCATCACATTATACGTGCGTCAGGAATAATGTAAGCATGGTGGGCGTTACCGCGCAGGAAAACCTTGTAGAAGTGACGCAGTGAAATCTACAAGATTTCACTGTGTCACTTCTAGGACGCCACTGCGTCAAAACCTTATTCCTGCTTGAAGCAGGCGTAAGGAGTAACGCAATGTGGTGAGAATAGGCCTCAACATGCATTGCAAGAGTTTGCGTCGTGCTTGCGACACGACTGCAGCAATGCGTGACTTTTATGTCAACAGATGCGTGATGCATATGTCAATCGTTGAGACTTGGTGTGCTGTATTGTAAATAATCAGAAAAGGGGGTGGTGATGGACAGAGCATCTGAATTAAACAGAACACTCATACCCAGTCAAAAGTTAAGGGCTTGATCCATCACCGTTTTTTAGCTCACTACACCATCCCAGTTCAGAACCTGGCTATATGCAAATTAGTCTGTCCCTGGCCCAGTGCATCATGGGAACAGGGCAGACCAAACTTGCTCACTGCACCATCAGGATTCAAGCAAGCCGGGCCGAAGACGGCTGCAATGCCAGAAACCAGTCCCCGGAAGCTTGTTTCCCTTCCAGTAAAGAATTGTCTTGCTAGTTTGGTCTGCCCTGTTCACATGATGCACTGGGCCAGGGTCAGACTAATTTGCATGTAGCCAGGTTCTGAGCTGGGATGGTGCAGTGAGATATAAAACGGTGATGGATCAAGCCCTGATCTTTTGACTGGGTACGAGTGTTCTGTTTAATTCAGATGCTCTGTCCATCACCACCCCCACTTTTTGAATCGTTTTAGCCACCACAAGTGTGGCAGGGTATACTCAGATGTGAGTCCCTTGCTCACTGCACCATCAGGATTCAAGCAAGCCGGGCCGAAGATTGCTGCAATGCCCGAAACCGGTCCCCGGAAGCTTGTTTCCTTTCCAGCCAAGAATTGGCTTGGTAGTTTGGTCTGCCCTGTTCCCATGATGCACTGGGCCAGGGTCAGACTAATTTGCATGTAGCCAGGTTCTGAGCTGGGATGGTGCAGTGAGCTAAAAAACGGTGATGGATCAAGCCCTGATCTTTTGACTGGGTACGAGTGTTCTGTTTAATTCAGATGCTCTGTCCATCACCACCCCCACTTTTTGAATCGTTTTAGCCACCACAAATGTGGCAGGGTATACTCAGATGTGAGTCCCTTGCTCACTGCACCATCAGTATTCAAGCAAGCCGGGCCGAAGACGGCTGCAATGCCAGAAACTGGTCCCCGGAAGCTTGTTTCCTTTCCAGTAAAGAATTGGCTTGGTAGTTTGGTCTGCCCTGTTCCCATGATGCACTGGGCCAGGGTCAGACTAATTTGCATGTAGCCAGGTTCTGAGCTGGGATGGTGCAGTGAGCTAAAAAACGGTGATGGATCAAGCCCTGATCTTTTGACTGGGTACGAGTGTTCTGTTTAATTCAGATGCTCTGTCCATCACCACCCCCACTTTTTGAATCGTTTTAGCCACCACAAGTGTGGCAGGGTATACTCAGATGTGAGTCCCTTGCTCACTGCACCATCAGGATTCAAGCAAGCCGGGCCGAAGACGGCTGCAATGCCAGAAACCGGTCCCCGGGAGCTTGTTTCCTTTCCAGTAAAGAATTGGCTTGGTAGTTTGGTCTGCCCTGTTCCCATGATGCACTGGGCCAGGGTCAGACTAATTTGCATGTAGCCAGGTTCTGAGCTGGGATGGTGCAGTGAGCTAAAAAACGGTGATGGATCAAGCCCTGATCTTTTGACTAGGTACGAGTGTTCTGTTTAATTCAGATGCTCTGTCCATCACCACCCCCACTTTTTGAATCGTTTTACCCACCACAAGTGTGGCAGGGTATACTCAGATGTGAGTCCCTTGCTCACTGCACCATCAGGATTCAAGCAAGCCGGGCCAAAGGCGGCTGCAATGCCAGAAACCGGTCCCCGGAAGCTTGTTTCCTTTCCAGTAAAGAATTGGCTTGGTAGTTTGGTCTGCCCTGTTCCCATGATGCATTGGGCCAGGGTCAGACTAATTTGCATGGAGCCAGGTTCTGACGTGGGATGGTGCAGTGAGCCAAAAAACGGTGATGGATCAAGCCCTGATCTTTTGACTGGGTACGAGTGTTCTGAAAGGGAGAATACCAAAGAGTTCAAAAGGGTATTAAAGAAAATGAGCAATACTCCAAATGGAGCTTCTTATAAGAAACTCTTGAAAATGTTAACAGACATATATTCAAAAGCTCTGCCATGCCTAGCCTCCCACTAACTCCAGATTGTTTCAGTTAGTGTGGAGAGACCATAGAGATGTAATTATTTGCAGCATGCAAAGGTTAGTGTAGAGCAGAGAGTATTTTGATATATACAGCTTCCTTATGTTCACATTGGCAATTATAAAAATAAGGGTAACGGAATTAAAAAGTGCATCAAAGGAATCTAAAGAAAAAAGTTCCCTCCATGCTGGTTGATGTCTGGTATCTTAGCAGGCATGCCAAGTACCATGCATCAGGGGTTAGACTAACGCTTGTTTGTGCTGGTGACTACATCAATGCACTAAAATATGTTAGTCACGCATAATGACAGCTCCTCTGACTCAAACAAATTTAATCAGCCTGTCAGTCCGGAGTCGAGGAGTCGGTTTGCCATAGTTACTTTGCTACTTTTAGTTCTCCTGCTAAAACAAAAATACTCAACATTGTACTCTCAGATCCGACCTCTCCGGGTCACATGAGGTGATCGGCATCAGAATAGACGCACAACAACACCAAGTGCATTGGACCCAGCCTTCTTCTGTGGATCTGGTACCAACTGTTTTTTCCAGATGCATCCTGCAGTGATTTAGCAGGCAGCAGCACTTCTTCCTACCCTGTGCCCCTGCCTCGTACTCCCTGAGACAAGGTGGTGCTGCAACGCAATGAAACTTCTGTGTCCCTGTGGAGGAGGCAGGGTGTTTTCTCTGTGACATCACCGGTTTGGTCAGGGTAGAATTACAAATTGCACATGCTTTCCGTTCTCCGGGGCCGCCAGGCCACCATAGACTTTTACCATTTGCTGTCTGAATTTATAAATTATATTTTTGATACTCGAGTTTTTCAACATGAACAACCTTAAAGTCAGCCTGCCCTTGTCTGTAGCGCTCCTGTGCAAGGGGTCCATGGTAATACTCACAGCGCGGGCGCTGGTCTGCCTGAAAGTGACTGCATGGCCTGATGGACGATAATGAGGAGCTGCAAGAGGCCGACGTGGACTGGATGTTGGCCCACTTACATTTCTTAATTTAAGCCGGTGGTTTCCGATGCTCGGCACCGGTGCTTACAACAGTCTGCCACATGATGGTGTTGTTTGTGCAATTTAGAGATGGGAACAACAACAGTTATTTCAAAATTCAATGTAAATAAAAAGTGAATAATAAATGAAGGCCCAACCCATTCTCATATTTGTTGGGGCCAGGCATAGTCTGAATTGGCACACATGTAGAAGTGGGATGGTTAGTAGTTGCGTTGGTGCTGTCATTGGCAGCACTGGCAGGGGCAGTGGGTGGTGCAAACTGCAGTGACCCCACTCACCAGAGCAGTGCCCACTTATGGCTAGATAGCCCTTATGCTGAGCTCAGCTACAGTGAGAGTGCAGAATACAGGCAAGGGGATTCAGGCCTCACTTGGCAGTGCACCAAACCACTCTCTGTGAGACAGCGAGTACCTACCTATAAATACCGTAGTGGTGCCACTGTGAGCTCTGCCTCCTTGAAGAACGCGGGCCGAAGGCGGTCTCATTAGCTCAGCCATGCACTGCAGGGAGGAGGACATACTTCTGGTCATAACACAGGTGAGTTCAGCAGCAGAGCAGTCACAGCATATGAGTGCAGTGGGAATGACTGGCTCTGTCTAAAGCGTAAAATAATAAGGGGCAGATTTACAAGCCACTTGCGTCACTTTAGTGGCGCAGCGGCGGCAAAAAAAATGCGGTCAATTTACAATGTGACGCGTCTAGGGAGATGCGTCATATTGAAAAATCCCTGCATCACATTATACGTGCGTCAGGAATAATGTAAGCAGGGTGGGCGTTACCGCGCAGGGAAACCTTGTAGAAGTGACGCAGTGAAATCTACAAGATTTCACTGTGTCACTTCTAGGACGCCACTGCGTCAAAACCTTATGCCTGCTTGAAGCAGGCGTAAGGAGTAACGCAATGTGGTGAGAATAGGCCTCAACATGCATTGCAAGAGTTTGCGTCGTGCTTGCGACACGACTGCAGCAATGCGTGACTTTTATGTCAACAGATGCGTGATGCATATGTCAATCGTTGAGACTTGGTGTGCTGTATTGTAAATAATCAGAAAAGGGGGTGGTGATGGACAGAGCATCTGAATTAAACAGAACACTCATACCCAGTCAAAAGATCAGGGCTTGATCTATCACCGTTTTTTAGCTCACTACACCATCCCAGTTCAGAACCTGGCTATATGCAAATTAGTCTGTCCCTGGCCCAGTGCATCATGGGAACAGGGCAGACCAAACTTGCTCACTGCACCATCAGGATTCAAGCAAGCCGGGCCGAAGACGGCTGCAATGCCAGAAACCAGTCCCCGGAAGCTTGTTTCCTTTCCAGTAAAGAATTGTCTTGCTAGTTTGGTCTGCCCTGTTCACATGATGCACTGGGCCAGGGTCAGACTAATTTGCATGTAGCCAGGTTCTGAGCTGGGATGGTGCAGTGAGCTAAAAAACGGTGATGGATCAAGCCCTGATCTTTTGACTGGGTACGAGTGTTCTGTTTAATTCAGATGCTCTGTCCATCACCACCCCCACTTTTTGAATCGTTTTAGCCACCACAAGTGTGGCAGGGTATACTCAGATGTGAGTCCCTTGCTCACTGCACCATCAGGATTCAAGCAAGCCGGGCCGAAGATTGCTGCAATGCCCGAAACCGGTCCCCGGAAGCTTGTTTCCTTTCCAGTAAAGAATTGGCTTGGTAGTTTGGTCTGCCCTGTTCCCATGATGCACTGGGCCAGGGTCAGACTAATTTGCATGTAGCCAGGTTCTGAGCTGGGATGGTGCAGTGAGCTAAAAAACGGTGATGGATCAAGCCCTGATCTTTTGACTGGGTACGAGTGTTCTGTTTAATTCAGATGCTCTGTCCATCACCACCCCCACTTTTTGAATCGTTTTAGCCACCACAAATGTGGCAGGGTATACTCAGATGTGAGTCCCTTGCTCACTGCACCATCAGTATTCAAGCAAGCCGGGCCGAAGACGGCTGCAATGCCAGAAACTGGTCCCCGGAAGCTTGTTTCCTTTCCAGTAAAGAATTGGCTTGGTAGTTTGGTCTGCCCTGTTCCCATCATGCACTAGGCCAGGGTCAGACTAATTTGCATGTAGCCAGGTTCTGAGCTGGAATGGTGCAGTGAGCTAAAAAACGGTGATGGATCAAGCCCTGATCTTTTGACTGGGTACGAGTGTTCTGTTTAATTCAGATGCTCTGTCCATCACCACCCCCACTTTTTGAATCGTTTTAGCCACCACAAGTGTGGCAGGGTATACTCAGATGTAAGTCCCTTGCTCACTGCACCATCAGGATTCAAGCAAGCCGGGCCGAAGACGGCTGCAATGCCAGAAACCGGTCCCCGGGAGCTTGTTTCCTTTCCAGTAAAGAATTGGCTTGGTAGTTTGGTCTGCCCTGTTCCCATGATGCACTGGGCCAGGGTCAGACTAATTTGCATGTAGCCAGGTTCTGAGCTGGGATGGTGCAGTGAGCTAAAAAACGGTGATGGATCAAGCCCTGATCTTTTGACTAGGTACGAGTGTTCTGTTTAATTCAGATGCTCTGTCTATCACCACCCCCACTTTTTGAATCGTTTTACCCACCACAAGTGTGGCAGGGTATACTCAGATGTGAGTCCCTTGCTCACTGCACCATCAGGATTCAAGCAAGCCGGGCCAAAGACGGCTGCAATGCCAGAAACCGGTCCCCGGAAGCTTGTTTCCTTTCCAGTAAAGAATTGGCTTGGTAGTTTGGTCTGCCCTGTTCCCATGATGCATTGGGCCAGGGTCAGACTAATTTGCATGTAGCCAGGTTCTGACGTGGGATGGTGCAGTGAGCCAAAAAACGGTGATGGATCAAGCCCTGATCTTTTGACTGGGTACGAGTGTTCTGAAAGGGAGAATACCAAAGAGTTCAAAAGGGTATTAAAGAAAATGAGCAATACTCCAAATGGAGCTTCTTATAAGAAACTCTTGAAAATGTTAACAGACATATATTCAAAAGCTCTGCCATGTCTAGCCTCCCACTAACTCCAGATTGTTTCAGTTAGTGTGGAGAGACCATAGAGATGTAATTATTTGCAGCATGCAAAGGTTAGTGTAGAGCAGAGAGTATTTTGATATATACAGCTTCCTTATGTTCACATTGGCAATTATAAAAATAAGGGTAACGGAATTAAAAAGTGCATCAAAGGAATCTAAAGGAAAAAGTTCCCTCCATGCTGGTTGATGTCTGGTATCTTAGCAGGCATGCCAAGTACCATGCATCAGGGGTTAGACTAACGCATGTTTGTGCTGGTGACTACATCAATGCACTAAAATATGTTAGTCACGCATAATTACAGCTCCTCTGACTCAAACAAATTTACACAGCCTGTCAGTCCGGAGTCGAGGAGTCGGTTTGCCATAGTTACTTTGCTACTTTTAGTTCTCCTGCTAAAACAAAAATACTCAACATTGTACTCTCAGATCCGACCTCTCCGGGTCACATGAGGTGATCGGCATCAGAATAGACACACAACAACACCAAGTGCATTGGACCCAGCCTTCTTCTGTGGATCTGGTACCAACTGTTTTTTCCAGATGCATCCTGCAGTGATTTAGCAGGCAGCAGCACTTCTTCCTACCCTGTGCCCCTGCCTCGTACTCCCTGAGACAAGGTGGTGCTGCAACGCAATGAAACTTCTGTGTCCCTGTGGAGGAGGCAGGGTGTTTTCTCTGTGACATCACCTGTTTGGTCAGGGTAGAATTACAAATTGCACATGCTTTCCGTTCTCCGGGGCCGCCAGGCCACCATAGACTTTTACCATTTGCTGTCTGAATTTATAAATTATATTTTTGATACTCGAGTTTTTCAACATGAACAACCTTAAAGTCAGCCTGCCCTTGTCTGTAGCGCTCCTGTGCAAGGGGTCCATGGTAATACTCACAGCGCGGGCGCTGATCTGCCTGAAAGTGACTGCATGGCCTGATGGACGACAATGAGGAGCTGCAAGAGGCCGACGTGGACTGGATGCTGGCCCACTTACATTTCTTAATTTAAGCCGGTGGTTTCCGATGCTCGGCACCGGTGCTTACAACAGTCTGCCACATGATGGTGTTGTTTGTGCAATTTAGAGATGGGAACAACAACAGTTATTTCAAAATTCAATGTAAATAAAAAGTGAATAATAAATGAAGGCCCAACCCATTCTCATATTTGTTGGGGCCAGGCATAGTCTGAATTGGCACACATGTAGAAGTGGGATGGTTAGTAGTTGCGTTGGTGCTGTCATTGGCAGCACTGGCAGGGGCAGTGGGTGGTGCAAACTGCAGTGACCCCACTCACCAGAGCAGTGCCCACTTATGGCTAGATAGCCCTTATGCTGAGCTCAGCTACAGTGAGAGTGCAGAATCCAGGCAAGGGGATTCAGGCCTCACTTGGCAGTGCACCAAACCACTCTCTGTGAGACAGCGAGTACCTACCTATAAATACCGTAGTGGTGCCACTGTGAGCTCTGCCTCCTTGAAGAACGCGGGCCGAAGGCGGTCTCATTAGCTCAGCCATGCACTGCAGGGAGGAGGACATACTTCTGGTCATAACACAGGTGAGTTCAGCAGCAGAGCAGTCACAGCATATGAGTGCAGTGGGAATGACTGGCTCTGTCTAAAGCGTAAAATAATAAGAGGCAGATTTACAAGCCCCTTGCGTCACTTTAGTGGCGCAGCGGCGGCAAAAAAATGCGGTCAATTTACAATGTGACGCATCTAGGGAGATGCGTCATATTGAAAAATCCCTGCATCACATTATACGTGCGTCAGGAATAATGTAAGCAGGGTGGGCGTTACCGCGCAGGAAAACCTTGTAGAAGTGACGCAGTGAAATCTACAAGATTTCACTGTGACACTTCTAGGACGCCACTGCGTCAAAACCTTATGCCTGTTTGAAGCAGGCGTAAGGAGTAACGCAATGTGGTGAGAATAGGCCTCAACATGCATTGCAAGAGTTTGCGTCGTGCTTGCGACACGACTGCAGCAATGCGTGACTTTTATGTCAACAGATGCGTGATGCATATGTCAATCGTTGAGACTTGGTGTGCTGTATTGTAAATAATCAGAAAAGGGGGTGGTGATGGACAGAGCATCTGAATTAAACAGAACACTCATACCCAGTCAAAAGATCAGG
The DNA here is from genome assembly GCF_964261635.1 of Lissotriton helveticus. NCBI lineage: Eukaryota > Metazoa > Chordata > Amphibia > Caudata > Salamandridae > Lissotriton > Lissotriton helveticus. Next base: position 1,867,676,178 of record NC_136059.1, read on the forward strand.
GCTTGATCCATCACCGTTTTTTAGCTCACTACACCATCCCAGTTCAGAACCTGGCTATATGCAAATTGGTCTGTCCCTGGCCCAGTGCATCATGGGAACAGGGCAGACCAAACTTGCTCACTGCACCATCAGGATTCAAGCAAGCCGGGCCGAAGACGGCTGCAATGCCAGAAACCAGTCCCCGGAAGCTTGTTTCCTTTCCAGTAAAGAATTGTCTTGCTAGTTTGGTCTGCCCTGTTCACATGATGCACTGGGCCAGGGTCAGACTAATTTGCATGTAGCCAGGTTCTGAGCTGGGATGGTGCAGTGAGCTAAAAAACGGTGATGGATCAAGCCCTGATCTTTTGACTGGGTACGAGTGTTCTGTTTAATTCAGATGCTCTGTCCATCACCACCCCCACTTTTTGAATCGTTTTAGCCACCACAATGGTGGCAGGGTATACTCAGATGTGAGTCCCTTGCTCACTGCACCATCAGGATTCAAGCAAGCCGGGCCGAAGATTGCTGCAATGCCCGAAACCGGTCCCCGGAAGCTTGTTTCCTTTCCAGTAAAGAATTGGCTTGGTAGTTTGGTCTGCCCTGTTCCCATGATGCACTGGGCCAGGGTCAGACTAATTTGCATGTAGCCAGGTTCTGAGCTGGGATGGTGCAGTGAGCTAAAAAACATTGATGGATCAAGCCCTGATCTTTTGACTGGGTACGAGTGTTCTGTTTAATTCAGATGCTCTGTCCATCACCACCCCCACTTTTTGAATCGTTTTAGCCACCACAAATGTGGCAGGGCATACTCAGATGTGAGTCCCTTGCTCACTGCACCATCAGTATTCAAGCAAGCCGGGCCGAAGACGGCTGCAATGCCAGAAACTGGTCCCCGGAAGCTTGTTTCCTTTCCAGTAAAGAATTGGCTTGGTAGTTTGGTCTGCCCTGTTCCCATGATGCACTGGGCCAGGGTCAGACTAATTTGCATGTAGCCAGGTTCTGAGCTGGGATGGTGCAGTGAGCTAAAAAACGGTGATGGATCAAGCCCTGATCTTTTGACTGGGTACGAGTGTTCTGTTTAATTCAGATGCTCTGTCCATCACCACCCCCACTTTTTGAATCGTTTTAGCCACCACAAGTGTGGCAGGGTATACTCAGATGTGAGTCCCTTGCTCACTGCACCATCAGGATTCAAGCAAGCCGGGCCGAAGACGGCTGCAATGCCAGAAACCGGTCCCCGGGAGCTTGTTTCCTTTCCAGTAAAGAATTGGCTTGGTAGTTTGGTCTGCCCTGTTCACATGATGCACTGGGCCAGGGTCAGACTAATTTGCATGTAGCCAGGTTCTGAGCTGGGATGGTGCAGTGAGCTAAAAAACGGTGATGGATCAAGCCCTGATCTTTTGAGTGGGTACGAGTGTTCTGTTTAATTCAGATGCTCTGTCCATCACCACCCCCACTTTTTGAATCGTTTTAGCCACCACAAGTGTGGCAGGGTATACTCAGATGTGAGTCCCTTGCTCACTGCACCATCAGGATTCAAGCAAGCCGGGCCGAAGACGGCTGCAATGCCCGAAACCGGTCCCCGGAAGCTTGTTTCCTTTCCAGTAAAGAATTGGCTTGGTAGTTTGGTCTGCCCTGTTCCCATGATGCACTGGGCCAGGGTCAGACTAATTTGCATGTAGCCAGGTTCTGAGCTGGGATGGTGCAGTGAGCTAAAAAACGGTGATGGATCAAGCCCTGATCTTTTGACTGGGTACGAGTGTTCTGTTTAATTCAGATGCTCTGTCCATCACCACCCCCACTTTTTGAATCGTTTTAGCCACCACAAATGTGGCAGGGTATACTCAGATGTGAGTCCCTTGCTCACTGCACCATCAGTATTCAAGCAAGCCGGGCCGAAGACGGCTGCAATGCCAGAAACTGGTCCCCGGAAGCTTGTTTCCTTTCCAGTAAAGAATTGGCTTGGTAGTTTGGTCTGCCCTGTTCCCATGATGCACTGGGCCAGGGTCAGACTAATTTGCATGTAGCCAGGTTCTGAGCTGGGATGGTGCAGTGAGCTAAAAAACGTTGATGGATCAAGCCCTGATCTTTTGACTGCGTACGAGTGTTCTGTTTAATTCAGATGCTCTGTCCATCACCACCCCCACTTTTTGAATCGTTTTAGCCACCACAAGTGTGGCAGGGTATACTCAGATGTGAGTCCCTTGCTCACTGCACCATCAGGATTCAAGCAAGCCGGGCCGAAGATTGCTGCAATGCCCGAAACCGGTCCCCGGAAGCTTGTTTCCTTTCCAGTAAAGAATTGGCTTGGTAGTTTGGTCTGCCCTGTTCCCATGATGCACTGGGCCAGGGTCAGACTAATTTGCATGTAGCCAGGTTCTGAGCTGGGATGGTGCAGTGAGCTAAAAAACGGTGATGGATCAAGCCCTGATCTTTTGACTGGGTACGAGTGTTCTGTTTAATTCAGATGCTCTGTCCATCACCACCCCCACTTTTTGAATCGTTTTAGCCACCACAAATGTGGCAGGGCATACTCAGATGTGAGTCCCTTGCTCACTGCACCATCAGTATTCAAGCAAGCCGGGCCGAAGACGGCTGCAATGCCAGAAACTGGTCCCCGGAAGCTTGTTTCCTTTCCAGTAAAGAATTGGCTTGGTAGTTTGGTCTGCCCTGTTCCCATGATGCACTGGGCCAGGGTCAGACTAATTTGCATGTAGCCAGGTTCTGAGCTGGGATGGTGCAGTGAGCTAAAAAACGTGATGGATCAAGCCCTGATCTTTTGACTGGGTACGAGTGTTCTGTTTAATTCAGATGCTCTGTCCATCACCACCCCCACTTTTTGAATCGTTTTAGCCACCACAAGTGTGGCAGGGTATACTCAGATGTGAGTCCCTTGCTCACTGCACCATCAGGATTCAAGCAAGCCGGGCCGAAGACGGCTGCAATGCCAGAAACCGGTCCCCGGGAGCTTGTTTCCTTTCCAGTAAAGAATTGGCTTGGTAGTTTGGTCTGCCCTGTTCACATGATGCACTGGGCCAGGGTCAGACTAATTTGCATGTAGCCAGGTTCTGAGCTGGGATGGTGCAGTGAGCTAAAAAACGGTGATGGATCAAGCCCTGATCTTTTGAGTGGGTACGAGTGTTCTGTTTAATTCAGATGCTCTGTCCATCACCACCCCCACTTTTTGAATCGTTTTAGCCACCACAAGTGTGGCAGGGTATACTCAGATGTGAGTCCCTTGCTCACTGCACCATCAGGATTCAAGCAAGCCGGGCCGAAGACGGCTGCAATGCCCGAAACCGGTCCCCGGAAGCTTGTTTCCTTTCCAGTAAAGAATTGGCTTGGTAGTTTGGTCTGCCCTGTTCCCATGATGCACTGGGCCAGGGTCAGACTAATTTGCATGTAGCCAGGTTCTGAGCTGGGATGGTGCAGTGAGCTAAAAAACGGTGATGGATCAAGCCCTGATCTTTTGACTGGGTACGAGTGTTCTGTTTAATTCAGATGCTCTGTCCATCACCACCCCCACTTTTTGAATCGTTTTAGCCACCACAAATGTGGCAGGGTATACTCAGATGTGAGTCCCTTGCTCACTGCACCATCAGTATTCAAGCAAGCCGGGCCGAAGACGGCTGCAATGCCAGAAACTGGTCCCCGGAAGCTTGTTTCCTTTCCAGTAAAGAATTGGCTTGGTAGTTTGGTCTGCCCTGTTCCCATGATGCACTGGGCCAGGGTCAGACTAATTTGCATGTAGCCAGGTTCTGAGCTGGGATGGTGCAGTGAGCTAAAAAACGGTGATGGATCAAGCCCTGATCTTTTGACTGCGTACGAGTGTTCTGTTTAATTCAGATGCTCTGTCCATCACCACCCCCACTTTTTGAATCGTTTTAGCCACCACAAGTGTGGCAGGGTATACTCAGATGTGAGTCCCTTGCTCACTGCACCATCAGGATTCAAGCAAGCCGGGCCGAAGACGGCTGCAATGCCAGAAACCGGTCCCCGGAAGCTTGTTTCCTTTCCAGTAAAGAATTGGCTTGGTAGTTTGGTCTGCCCTGTTCCCATGATGCACTGGGCCAGGGTCAGACTAATTTGCATGTAGCCAGGTTCTGAGCTGGGAGGGTGCAGTGAGCTGAAAAACGGTGATGGATCAAGCCCTGATCTTTTGACTGGGTACGAGTGTTCTGTTTAATTCAGATGCTCTGTCCATCACCACCCCCACTTTTTGAATCGTTTTAGCCACCACAAGTGTGGCAGGGTATACTCAGATGTGAATCCCTTGCTCACTGCACCATCAGGATTCAACAAGCCGGGCCAAAGACGGCTGCAATGCAAGAAATCGGTCCCCGGAAGTTTGTTTCCTTTCCAGTAAAGAATTGGCTTGGTAGTTTGGTCTGCCCTGTTCCCATGATGCACTGGGCCAGGGTCAGACTAATTTGCATGTAGCCAGGTTCTGAGCTGGGAGGGTGCAGTGAGCTGAAAAACGGTGATGGATCAAGCCCTGATCTTTTGACTGGGTACGAGTGTTCTGTTTAATTCAGATGCTCTGTCCATCACCACCCCCACTTTTTGAATCATTTTAGCCACCACAAGTGTGGCAGGGTATACTCAGATGTGAATCCCTTGCTCACTGCACCATCAGGATTCAACAAGCCGGGCCAAAGACGGCTGCAATGCAAGAAATCGGTCCCCGGAAGTTTGTTTCCTTTCCAGTAAAGAATTGGCTTGGTAGTTTGGTCTGCCCTGTTCCCATGATGCACTGGGCCAGGGTCAGACTAATTTGCATGTAGCCAGGTTCTGAGCTGGGATGGTGCAGTGAGCTAAAAAACGGTGATGGATCAAGCCCTGATCTTTTGACTGGGTACGAGTGTTCTGTTTAATTCAGATGCTCTGTCCATCACCACCCCCACTTTTTGAATCGTATTGTAAATATGGCACATCCATGGTGTCGCAAAGGTTTTGCAGGCTGGCGCAGGGAAACTGACACATCTCAACAGATGCATCAGTTTCTTTTAAATCTGCCCCTAAGATCTCAGCTCCGGTGTTACAACTGAAGGCACTGCGTGTTTCTATCAGTGCCTCTCATGAGTCATAAAGTAGTTTCCACTACATTCTCATTTAATCCTTGGCCTCTCTGCAGAGTGCAGGGAACACTTGTCAAATGTGCCAATTTGAATTGCTATTTTACTTGAGGGATTATGGGGGTGATTAAAATACTGACAGCATGAAACTAATAAGAAGAAAATAGTGTATTTACAGGTGAGGAGACTGTATGTGTGTGTGCGTGCATGCGTTTGTGTGTGTGAAAGAGAGAGCATGATCAAAGTGAGACATAACGGAAGTCCAGACAGAAAGACAGTGAAAGAAAGCTAAAAAAGTGGTGAAGAGGTGTGAAATAATGAAGATGGAGGATTTTAGAAAAATGTTCGGAGCAAAAGGATGTGAGAGGCTAACAGACTGAGAATCGCACAGAAAATTATGTGAAGGTAAGAACCGGAGTGATTGAGATGCCCCAAATACCACTGCCGCCTCCACAGACCCAGAATTATTCAGATCAAAGTCTAAAATTTTAAATATCAAAATCTTTTTATTTCTAATTAACAAAATCATTTTTGTTACTCATTGAACTGATTATTCTATTAAGCACTGGCAACGCAACATTAATAACTCTGTCTTGTTTTAGGTATATGTTTATTCTTGATTAATATGTCTGTATACAGTAACTGAAAACTCACAGAGAGACAGTCATATACTGGTCATTGCTTTGATTTGCTTTTCAAGGAAGTGTGACTCAAAGTGTCACAAGTTTGACAGTAAAATGTCACTCATAGGCAGACTGAACCCATAGAAATATCACACATAAGCGATCTGAAAACATGGCGCTATGTCTTAGCCCTATGAAAGAAGAAGAAAGAAATTCTTTATTGCATGATTGATAACCATCTTTGCAATTGAGCTAAAAGTACAGAGAAAAGCACCTTTGCAAAGCACATAAGAACAACTAATTTCATTACAATGATAATAGTTAGAAACCATTAAAAATAAAAAAATAAAAAGTTAAAATGTGTTTTTTTGTTTACTTTTATGTTAGTACTGTTTACTGCAAGTGAAAATTATAAAATCCCTTTAAACGAACCTAGCTTAAAACATTAAAAGTAAGGAGTTTCCATTTGGCAGACATCAGTTTGTACTTTTTCTGGTTACAATATCCTAAACGTTCGCAAACGAATCTGACAAGAAGACTGCGTAACAGATAAAGGTTGCGATTCCGGAGTTTAATTTTCCGATGTTTCCGTTTTTAGTCAATTCATGTACTGACAAGAGGATTTAGCATGATGTTTGCTAATTTCATGAAACGTACCAATCTGCAAGCTAATTGAATATCTCCTCCTGCAAAACATGCTATTAATGCTTGTCGGCGAGTGTGCAGGCATCTTTGGTTCCAGAGTTGTTTTAGTAGTAACCTTCGCTCCTTCTCTAGACCTTTACAGATACACAGTAAATGCAAAACATCCTCTTTTAGATCACCGCAAAGTCTACAGTGTGTGGTGGTTTCCGAGCGTGTCTATGGGGGGTGATGTTCTTTAGCTGATATAACTCCCATCCTCAACTGCAAGAAGGATTCCTTTACAGCCCTTGAAAACCCCGTTCCCAGGTATGCTTGTGGTATAGACCTGATGTAGCTCTGAACCACGAACCACCCATGGGCCCTCCTGGTAAGTGTAGATGTATCTTCTTCCAGGGATAGTATCTTCACTGTTTTGTTTACAAGCTATATCTTAGCCCTATGGGATCTGGTTGTTATAGCTGCATACCAACTGTAGGCTCCTTTGTATCCAGTCGACTAACCTTATTTTACTTTCAATGGCAGCAACAAGGCTGTCATTCCCCTTTTGCAAGGATGAGCCGGATTTATCTCTTTCTTTGGTAGCATTCAGATCAGATGAAAGATCTTATTCCAAATCTTCTTTTGATGTTTTATCAAATGAGCATTAGGAAGTGTTTGGATTTGTGTATTACCACAGTAGTCCTTCCAAGCATGACTTCATGCAAAGGCAGACTGCTTCATAACCAACGAAGATTCACCTGCGACTGCCAGGAATATCTCTACATTTTCCAGTTTGTGGAATTCTTGGGAGCTGATATTCATCATTTATCCATGTCATCACTGGCTCATGGAGGCCAAATCTTATATCCCACTCTCTCAGCCAGGGACTGAAGGCCAGAAATATTTTCCTTTTCCTATTCGTGTACTGAGAGAAATCTGCAGAAAAGTAGATGTCTGAGGCCATATATTGAAATGGATAGTTTGTTTTTGCTGTGGATACAATTTGTTTTGCATACGGATGTCTTTTGTCTTTGAAGCAAGGCAGTCATAGGTATATGTATAGTGCCTATATGCCCTTTCGTGATTCGAATCCTACGTGCTTTATGGAAAAAGTGATAGGAATGACACAATATACAATACTTCTTGCTTTTCAAGAACCCACATGCATATGTTATCACTCCTTCTTATGTACTCACGATCTATGACTTTACTTTGAAAGTACCATATGTCGTATTCTTATTCTATGGTGAATGCTCTTTGTTCCTTAATGGAGTTCAATATATTCTTGTTATAAGCAATCAAGCATTCAGTGTGGCCATGTTTGTTCAGGGTGATTTTATCTCCTCTGTGATTTCTGTAGTGGCATCTCAACCACTCCTATGAACGTCTTGATGTTTCACAGATCCGACATCAAGGGATCCAGCATGACTGCCATCATGTTATCAATTTTGCAAGGCTGTGTCTTTTGTTTGTCAGTCAGTGACTCTGAAACAAAGATTTTTTGGAGGCATTATGACAAGACATGAAAGGTTCAGATAACAATCTTAACTATTGCCCAGGGGAATATGCAAAGAGAGCTAGGAAGTGTCACAGCCTATACAGTTGTAAAAGCAGGGGACACCGCAATTTTGACACCCAAAATTTTACCTCAACAGAATGCCCACAATTCGCGGAATCGGCGATGGTGTTAAATTTCAATTTCATGAGGCAATGTGTCTCTGAGGTAAGGCACCACCAAGCACATCAAAAATATCAGGAATACAATCAAATAAAGAAAAGGGCCTGAGTAGCTGAATAGTTTAAAGATTTATTACAAAAATCCCAAAAATGTGGGACACAATAATTGCCAAGAAGGCTCTCAGCAAATAGAGCACTGCCGAGTAGTGTAAAATCACAACCCAAGTTAACAGCAAAAGTAAGAGGGAACAGACAGCATCCTTAGTAGCACAAGAACTATCTCTGGCTCATCCCCCAATATGGAGAGTTTGTACACATTATTTTTGCATATACAATTAGTAAAATTGGTGAATCATGGTGGCATGACCAAATGTGCTACATTCAAAGCAAATCTGAGCACAGTCTTATTAAGCATCATATTGTCTTAAGAACAAGCACTATACCACTACATAAATATTGATTCTACCCACTCTATGCTAATGCCATCCAGAGATAGATGGTGGAACAAACTAGCGACATGATAACAGCAAGCTATTATAAATGAATAGGCTATAATGAGCTAGCAGAACGAGCTTGAAGTAACAGTTGCAGTGTTGTGACTGAGCCGGGAAGGTTCATCGAGAACAATATGAAGAATGCGACCGGTATTTTCAATGATGCATGTACCCCTATATGTTTTATGGCCCATTGGAATGAGTAGTCTGCTAAAGTATTTTAGGCAGTCCATTCAGAAATCGACATTGGGTAATTCTTAGACTAATTTATTTTATATCCTGAGAATAACAGTTGAGTCAACAATAATGCAGTGGATTGATCAGACTTCAATGGCATCATTAACCCCTTTAAAGCTAGTAAACAAACCTCCCCAGTGCTGCGCTGTCCATTATCCGGTGCTGAACTGGACGTCCAACGGTCGTGCGCAGCACTGGGGAGGTAGTGCCCGTGACGACCGTTGGCCGACGGCAGCACTTAAGGGGTTAACAGGCCACCAGCATGTAGCAGTAGTTTGATACCACCAACTACAGCCTCATAGCCCGGCGCAGCGCACTATACTGGCCATTAAAGACCCGCTCAAGCGATAAAGGCCCAAGCAGAGGGCCTTTATCAAGGAAGTGGGCCTTTAATGGCCAGTATAGTCTGCTATAGAGGGCTATAAGTGTATCAGAACATTCCGCCTCTAGCGAGCAGAATGTTCTAAATAGTAAAACAAAAGCCTCACAGAGCCCAAGGAGGATGAAATTCCCTCGGGTTCCATGAGGCCTTTGTTCTCAGCAACAGCTATGAACAAAGTCAAATATTGGAATGTTGATGCTCCGAGCTTCTACCAGCCATCAGAAGCCTGGCGTCCTCCATTGTCTTCAATGAAGCTCCCAAAATTCCAATGTTCTAATATGTGTCGGATTATTACACACCCAGGTTGTGTTAGATGCCATGGGTCTGGTAGGGAGTGGTCTGAAAGTGTGTCTTTGAGAATGCCCCTGCTCCATCACACTAATTATTTTTATTTTTTTACTTATTTGTAAAGTTTTGTATAGCGCAAACATGACCCTAGTGGGTATCAGAGCGCTTTACATGAAGAGAAGGTAGAGTATAATTGAACTAACTAACATGATCATATAGATGAATGAAGTAAAGGGTCTTGATAAAACACAAATTACTACTCTTGTTTGCAAAGGTAGTCAGCAAAGAAAAGGTAAGGCATCATGAAAAGAGTCACAGGTATGGTTACAATCAATAAAGACAGTGGTGAAAGCTTAAGGTACAACCTTGTTTATCAGAAATGATTTTGCTTCTTTTTTTAAGAAGCGGTAGATGATATTAGGCGAACATCCGGTGGCAGAGAGTTCCATAACTTTGGTGCCACACCCGTGAAATCTCTGTAATTAGGTAGATTTCATAGATCTATTTAGGTTGGGGTCAATAATTATATTCCAATCACCACAAATGATACATTTTGCAATGCCAAATTCAACCAGCAGTCTATTTAGTGAGCCTAAGAAGTCAGACGTGCAGCCACTAGGAGTGTAGATAGATTCTACTACCAATGTGTAGGCCTAGAATTTAAATTTGGGAAATACTTACCTCTTGCCGAGGGTCTCACCAGATTTCTCTGGAAGAGAAAAGCAATTTCACTTTCTCTGGACCTGTGATGTATATAAGTGTGGTCATTTGGAGGGTGTGCTAGTATGCATTGGCTTACGCTTCCAGTCTGTTTTCAGTTTTTCAGATACTTTGGCATTTAGGTGTATTTCCTGTAGAAGAACTATGGCCTGTGATTTAGTAGCCAGGTAGTAAGTGTTTTCTTTCTCTTAACATAAATGACTGGTCCAGATATAATATTTGTGGGTGTTGAGCTGATGGTGACTGTGCTATGCCTGTTAACTCTGAGGGATGCAAGAGAGAGACTGAAAGGGAGAATACCAAAGAGTTCAAAAGGGTATTAAAGAAAATGAGCAATACTCCAAATGGAGCTTCTTATAAGGAACTCTTGAAAATGTTAACAGACATATATTCAAAAGCTCTGCCATGTCTAGCCTCCCACTAACTCCAGATTGTTTCAGTTAGTGTGGAGAGACCATAGAGATGTAATTATTTGCAGCATGCAAAGGTTGGTGTAGAGCAGAGAGTATTTTGATATATACAGCTTCCTTATGTTCACATTGGCAATTATAAAAATAAGGGTAACAGAATTAAAAAGTACATCAAAGGAATCTAAAGAAAAAAGTTCCCTCCATGCTGGTTGATGTCTGGTATCTTAGCAGGCATGCCAAGTACCATGCATCAGGGGTTAGACTAACGCATGTTCGTCCTGGTGACTACATCAATGCACTAAAATATGTTAGTCACGCATAATTACAGCTCCTCTGACTCAAACAAATTTACACAGCCTGTCAGTCCGGAGTCGAGGAGTCGGTTTGCAATAGTTACTTTGCTACTTTTAGTTCTCCCGCTAAAACAAAAATACTCAACATTGTACTCTCAGATCCGACTTCTCTGGGTCACATGAGGTGATCGGCATCAGAATAGAAACACAACAACACCAAGTGCATTGGACCCAGCCTTCTTCTGTGGATCTGGTACCAACTTGGTCAGGGTAGAATTACAAATTGCACATGCTTTCCGTTCTCCGGGGCCGCCAGGCCACCATAGACTTTTACCATTTGCTGTCTGAATTTATAAATTATATTTTTGATACTCGAGTTTTTCAACATGAACAACCTTAAAGTCAGCCTGCCCTTGTCTGTAGCGCTCCTGTGCAAGGGGGCCATGGTAATACTCACAGCGCGGGCGCTGGTCTGCCTGAAAGTGACTGCATGGCCTGATGGACGACAATGAGGAGCTGCAAGAGGCCGACGTGGACTGGATGTTGGCCCACTTACATTTCTTAATTTAAGCCGGTGGTTTCCGATGCTCGGCACCGGTGCTTACAACAGTCTGCCACATGATGGTGTTGTTTGTGCAATTCAGAGATGGGAACAACAACAGTTATTTCAAAATTCAATGTAAATAAAAAGTGAATAATAAATGAAGGCCCAACCCATTCTCATAGTTGTTGGGGCCAGGCATAGTCTGAATTGGCACACATGTAGAAGTGGGATGGTTAGTAGTTGCGTTGGTGCTGTCATTGGCAGCCCTGGCAGGGGCAGTGGGTGGTGCAAACTGCAGTGACCCCACTCACAAGAGCAGTGCCCACTTATGGCTAGATAGCCCTTATGCCGAGCTCAGCTACAGTGAGAGTGCAGAATCCAGGCAAGGGGATTCAGGCCTCACTTGGCAGTGCACCAAACCACTCTCTGTGAGACAGCGAGTACCTACCTATAAATACCGTAGTGGTGCCACTGTGAGCTCTGCCTCCTTGAAGAACGCGGGCCGAAGACGGTCTCATTAGCTCAGCCATGCACTGCAGGGAGGAGGACATACTTCTGGTCATAACACAGGTGAGTTCAGCAGCATAGCAGTCACAGAATATGAGTGCAGTGGGAATGACTGGCTCTGTCTAAAGCATAAAATATTAAGGGGCAGATTTACAAGCCCCTTGCGTCACTTTAGTGGTGCAGCGGCGGCAAAAAAAATGCGGTCAATTTACAATGTGACGCATCTAGGGAGATGCGTCATATTGAAAAATCCCTGCATCACATTATACGTGCGTCAGGAATAATGTATGCAGGGTGGGCGTTACCGCGCAGGAAAACCTTGTAGAAGTGACGCAGTGAAATCTACAAGATTTCACTGTGTCACTTCTAGGACGCCACTGCGTCAAAACCTTATGCCTGCTTGAAGCAGGCGTAAGGAGTAACACAATGTGGTGAGAATAGGCCTCAACATGCATTGCAAGAGTTTGCGTCGTGCTTGCGACACGACTGCAGCAATGCGTGACTTTTATGTCAACAGATGCGTGATGCATATGTCAATCGTTGAGACTTGGTGTGCTGTATTGTAAATATGGCACATCCATGGTGTCGCAAAGGTTTTGCAGGCTGGCGCAGGGAAACTGACACATCTCAACAGATGCATCAGTTTCTTGTAAATCTGCCCCTAAGATCTCAGCTCCGGTGTTACAACTGAAGGCACTGTGTGTTTCTATCAGTGCCTCTCATGAGTCATAAAGTAGTTTCCACTACATTCTCATTAATCCTTGGCCTCTCTGCAGAGTGCAGGGAACACTTGTCAAATGTGCCAATTTGAATTACTATTTTACTTGAGGGATTATGGGGGTGATTAAAATACTGACAGCATGAAACTAATAAGAAGAAAATAGTGTATTTACAGGTGAGGAGACTGTATGTGTGTGTGCGTGCATGCGTTTGTGTGTGTGAAAGAGAGAGCATGATCAAAGTGAGAAATAACGGAAGTCCAGACAGAAAGACAGTGAAAGAAAGCTAAAAAAGTGGTGAAGAGGTGTGAAATAATGAAGATGGAGGATTTTAGAAAAATGTTCGGAGCAAAAGGATGTGAGAGGCTAACAGACTGAGAATCGCACGGAAAATTATGTGATGGTAAGACCAGGAGTGATTGAGATGCTCCAAATACCACTGCCGCCTCCACAGACCCAGAATTATTCAGATCAAGTCTAAAATTTTAAATATCAAAATTTTTTCATTTCTAATTAACAAAATCATTTTTGTTACTCATTGAACTGATTATTCTATTAAGCACTGGCAATGCAACATTAATAACTCTGTCTTGTTTTAGGTATATGTTTATTCTTGATTAATATGTCTGTATACAGTAACTGAAAACTCTCAGAGAGACAGTCACATACTGGTCATTGCTTTGATTTGCTTTTCAAGGAAGTGTGACTCAAAGTGTCGCAAGTTTGACAGTAAAATGTCACTCATAGGCAGACTGAACCCATAGAAATATCACACATAAGCGATCTGAAAACATGGCGCTATGTCTTAGCCCTATGAAAGAAGAAGAAAGAAATTCTTTATTGCATGATTGATAACAATCTTTGCAATTGAGCTAAAAGTACAGAGAAAAGCACCTTTGCAAAGCACATAAGAACAACTAATTTCATTACAATGATAATAGTTAGAAACCATTAAAAATAAAAAAAATAAAAAGTTAAAATGTGTTTTTTTGTATACTTTTAAGATAGTACTATTTACTGCAAGTGAAAATTATAAAATCCCTTTAAACGAACCTAGCTTAAAACATTAAAAGTAAGGAGTTTCCATTTGGCAGACATCAGTTTGTACTTTTTCTGGTTACAATATCTTAAACGTTCGCAAACGAATCTGACAAGAAGACTGCTTAACAGATAAAGGTTACGATTCCGGAGTTTAATTTTCCGATGTTTCCGATTTTAGTCAATTCATGTACTGACAAGAGGATTTAGCATGATGTTTGCTAATTTCATGAAACGTACCAATCTGCAAGCTAATTGAATATCTCCTCCTGAAAAACATGCTATTAATGCTTGTCGGCGAGTGTGCAGGCACCTTTGGTTCCAGAGTTGTTTTAGTAGTAACCTTCCCTCCTTCTCTAGACCTTTACAGCTACACAGTAAATGCAAAACATCCTCTTTTAGATCACTGCAAAATCTACAGTGTGTGGTGGTTTCCGAGCGTGTCTATGAGGGGTGATGTTCTTTAGCTGATATAACTCCTATCCTCAACTGCAAGAAGGATTCCTTTACAGCCCTTGAAAAACCCGTTCCCAGGTATGCTTGTGGTAGAGACCTGATGTAGCTCTGAACCACGAACCACCCATGGGCCCTCCTGGTAAGTGTAGATGTATCTTCTTCCAGGGATAGTATCTTCACTGTTTTGTTTACAAGCTATATCTTAGCCCTATGGGATCTGGTTGTTATAGCTGCATACCAACTGTAGGCTCCTTTGTATCCAGTCGACTAACCTTATTTTACTTTCAATGGGAGCAACAAGGCTGTCATTCCCCTTTTGCAAGGATGAGCCGGATGTATCTCTTTCTTTGGTAGCATTCAGATCAGATGAAAGATCTTATTCCAAATCTTCTTTTGATGTTTTATCAAATGAGCATTAGGAAGTGTTTGGATTTGTGTATTACCACAGTAGTCCTTCCAAACATGGCTTCATGCAAAGGCAGACTGCTTCATAACCAACGAAGATTCACCTGCGACTGCCAGGAATATCTCTACATTTTCCAGTTTGTGGAATTCCTTGGGAGCTGATATTCATCATTTATCCATGTCATCACTGGCTCATGGAGGCCAAATCTTATATCCCACTCTCTCAGCCAGGGACTGAAGGACAGAAATAATTTCCTTTTCCTATTCGTGTACTGAGAGAAATCTGCAGAAAAGTAGATGTCTGAGGCCATATATTGAAATGGATAGTTTGTTTTTGCTGTGGATACAATTTGTTTTGCATACAGATGTCTTTTGTCTTTGAAGCAAGGCAGTCATAGGTATATGTATAGTGCCTATATGCCCTTTCGTGATTCGAATCCTACGTGCTTTATGGAAAAAGTGATAGGAATGACACAATATACAATACTTCTTGCTTTTCAAGAACCCACATGCATATGTTATCACTCCTTCTTATGTACTCACGATCTATGACTTTACTTTGAAAGTACCATATGTCGTATTCTTATTCTATGGTGAATGCTCTTTGTTCCTTAATGGAGTTCAATATATTCTTGTTATAAGCAATCAAGCATTCAGTGTGGCCATGTTTGTTCAGGGTGATTTTATCTCCTCTGTGATTTCTGTAGTGGCATCTCAACCACTCCTATGAACGTCTTGATGTTTCACAGATCCGACATCAAGGGATCCAGCATGACTGCCATCATGTTATCAATTTTGCAAGGCTGTGTCTTTTGTTTGTCAGTCAGTGACTCTGAAACAAAGATTTTTTGGAGGCATTATGACAAGACATGAAAGGTTCAGATAAAAACCTTAACTATTGCCCAGGGGAATATGCAAAGAGAGCTAGGAAGTGTCACAGCCTATACAGTTGTAGAAGCAGGGGACACCGCAATTTTGACACCCAAAATTTTACCTCAACAGAATGCCCACAATTCGCTGAATCGGAGATGGTGTTAAATTTCAATTTCATGAGGCAATGTGTCTCTGAGGTAAGGCACCACCAAGCACATCAAAAATATCAGGAATACAATCAAATAAAGAAAAGGGCCTGAGTAGCTGAATAGTTGAAAGATTTATTACAAAAATCCCAAAAATGTGGGACACAATAATTGCCATGAAGGCTCTCAGCAAATAGAGCACTGCCGAGTAGTGCAAAATCACAACCCAAGTTAACAGCAAAAGTAAGAGGGAACAGACAGCATCCTTAGTAGCACAAGAACTATCTCTGGCTCATCCCCCAATATGGAGAGTTTTTATACATTGTTTTTGCATATACAATTAGTAAAATTGGTGAATCATGGTGGCATGACCAAATGTGCTACATTCAAAGCAAATCAGAGCACAGTCTTATTAAGCATCATATTGTCTTAACAACAAGCACTATACCACTACATAAATATTGATTCTACCCACTCTATGCTAATGCCATCCAGAGAGAGATGGTGGAACAAACTAGCGACATGATAACAGCAAGCTATTATAAATGAATAGGCTATAATGAGCTAGCAGAACGAGCTTGAAGTAACAGTTGCAGTGTTGCGACTGAGCCGGGAAGGTTCATCGAGAACAATATGAAGAATGACAGTGAAAATAGACAAATATGATTTTGCTTGACTGCATGCTGCAGAAATAACCAGCAGTGAGATGTGCGGGGGAGATCAAGAGAGACATCTTTTTAATATGGCTGCTAGTCCCAAATTGATAACAAGGGTCTGTAAAACACACTTCTACACAGCATAGGATTTAAAAAAGAAAACAATAGCTCTATATCACTGTGCAATACAGTGAAAAATGACATTCTCCACATGGTCAATAATGTGCAAAAATACAAGTGCACACAAATCCCCAACACTATGCTATAGCCAGCATGGACTACTATGGTGGCTCATCGGTTAAATCTAAATTTTCATGGGACGGGGCAGGAGGTACACTCAGAATGGGGGCTACGCAAGTTTTTAAGAAGTGTCCAGCAGCCCGCCTCACAGAATGGAAAGTCTAGCAACATGGTAAGAAATCAGCAGCAGTGTCTGAGCCATTCAAATTAAATGCACCGTTCAGCAGCTTGGGCAAACGAGCACAGACTGACTCGCTCGAGCAAAGACTGCCAATCTTAATGCTACTCAGTCTCGACCACACGCCTGCCCCCAAAATGGCCGCCAAATAGATCAGTGAGGACAAGCTATTAACTTCGGAGCCCCCTAAACGCGGAAAACCAACTCTCAACAACTCAGATGCCAGCGCTCAGCAGTCTGGAGCCAACAAACACAGATCACCTGCTAGATTGACTCACTTGAGCAACAGCTGACAATTTGAGCGCTACTAAGGCTATTCATTACTCCGATCCCGAAAATGGCCGTCAAAGAGGACACCGAGGCCAAGCTATTAACTACATAGTGATCAAAGGTTGAAAGCCAAATATCAGCAGGACTCATCGCAATAAGGTCACTAATACTTAATAGTCATTAATTAATAGAGTCCTGAGCTAAGAATAACCAACAATTAACAAAGTCCTGTGCATCAACTTAATCTTAATTAGTTTTAACCTGCAAGAATAGCAACAAAGGACGAAACTAGCCAACATACAGTAACAAATGGGGCGTTGATCTTCAAAAGTGTCCAAATCTCTTGAGCTTTGGCAGAGAGAGGACCCTGACGCCTATTCCTACATTGTCCGCTAGAAGAATCAATGAAACCAGCTTTCCTCCAGCAGAATCCCTAACGCTACATTCCAGTTAAACCTCCATCAATACCCCAGAGTACACAATCCTCTACAATTAGTACACTGCCCATTCTCAGGCCTAGAGAAGCCCCTCTCCAACACGTCCCCCCTTATCCCTCCTCCCCCACGGGAGAACCCCCCACAAGACTCAACCCCACTTCCCCCGCGAGAAGCAACCCCTCCTCCTCACCGCTCTCCCCCCCCCGCCTGACCAGAACTCTCTCACCCCTCCTCTTCAGCATTCCTCCCCATCTCCCTCCGGATCAAACTAGACCCCCTCATATCAGAGGAAAATGTCACGAACTCACATCCTGCTGCCACTTCGCTAACTTTAAACCTCCTGATTACCCATGGTCCGAACACTATCGCAATCACCTTCCCCTCCAAACTCTCTAGTAAAGCGAAGAAACTCTTCAAACATAGACTTCTCAGACTTCATCCCGAGACTCTATTCGCTGACACCTACCACTGCCTCTCCAGAGGGCCTTATCTTCCACACGGACAGGCCGGACTTCTGGCACTGTACCCTAAACACACATCTCAACATCTTCAAAACCACCTCCACTCCCCTCAGTTGCAAACTGACAACCTCCCTCCGGAATCTCCAGCTAAAGAACGGATATATCTCCATTACCATTTTCACTAACGCACAGTCATAATTCAGGCCAAAACGCTCACCTTGAGAGCTTCGATTCTCTCTTCCTCTCACTAAAAGAAGCCCCCTTGACCACTTCAGGTTTCGGATCCATCCCAGCCTTTCATTCAGATAAATATCCACGACAGGGGACGAATCGGACCCCTCCTGCAGCTCCCCAGACACCCACCTCGGTATCAACCCAAGACCCCTCTTGCAACCCCACCCCTCCTTTCTCCACTCACTCCCAAGTTATAAGACAGTCTGCATCCAAAGTCCCCCACTGTAACTCTTTCCCTCCCTGTTCCACTTACCATCCGCCAATCCGAAAACCTGGTCACCCAGCCTCCTCCCTACCTCCTCTGCTGACTCCTAGGATGGAACATCTCCCTCCAGCTCAGCCCACCCATTGGTCCCCGCTCCCGAATCACTCAGGATCAGTCTACGTTCACGAGGCAGCATCTCCATCAATCAGACAGCCTGCCCATCCTTGCCCCTCCTCCCCTCCTCTATTAACCCCCAAGTGGGAACATCTCCCCCCAGCTCAGCCCACTTGCACCCCTCCGTCCCCTCTCCACTTGGGACCCGTCACATGCCTTGAGGCAACAATCCCCTCTCCTTTTACTCCTACTATAGATTATCCAGGCAGCCCCTTTCACAAGAATCTTCTTGAACAGGACTCTCATCCTTCATCAAACTACCTTCTAGTCAGAGACCTACCCCCCGTCATCAAGAACAATGCGGCCTCTGACACCCTTCCTCACCCCGTGGTCCCTCCTCCCTTGGTCCCTTCTCCCTCACCCAAGATCACTCCGGATTCAGACACCCATCTTCCCTACAGTGACATCACGACACATCGCCTCTCCCTACTAGAAACACAGTTGGAAATCCTGGTTCGAGGCTTGAGTGAAATTCTCTCCACCCTGACCCTAACCCAAAAGTCCTTCCAGCCACCCTCTGAGCTAGTCAATCCCATCCAACCTAACCTAGGCAAGGTAACACCCCCTCACAGAGCCAAACGTCCCACCCAGACCTAAAGTCGGGTCCCGTAGAAAAGGGAAGATCAGCTCGCTGGAAACACTCACAAGAACTTCATCCTCACTTTCCCCGCAGGGCTTGACACCTCCTGAGGAATCCTCTGAACTTCTGCTGAACTCGTCCCCAAAATCCACGATCCAAGTAATCACGAGAGTCAGAAGCAAACACCACCCTCCGAGAACCCCAAGACCCCCGTCCCACCTGGCCCTCCTTCCAAAGGCCCAACCGAACGAGTACAAAGAAGTACCCCCCATCAACTGCATGCTCATAAACTGCAGATCAGCCTCTAAACATACTTCAGAATTAGCAGAAGCCACACTCTCCCAAGGCATAGACATAGCATTCATAACAGAAACCTGGCTCAACAACCTCTCCTACCCTATTATGGACATATTAGTTCCCCCTGGATTCTCGATGATCAACAAGGACAGGCAAGGGAATAGAGGCGGAGGCATAGCAATCATCCACAAGAGTAACATCGCCATCACGGAAACCTCCTCTTGTACTTACTGCTCCTTTGAATGCCTCTCTGTCAACATCAAAACTCAGGATTCCAGACCCATACTCTGCCATCTTCTAGACCATCCTCCAGGCAAGTCTTCAGAATTCAGGGTTCACCTTTCCGACTTGATTGCCCAGTGCGCACTAGGCAACTCTAACTACATAATTCTGGGCGACCTCAACCTAAGATGGAATGAAACCAAGAACCAACTCATTCAAACCTTAAATAACCTACTTCAAGCGAACAATCTGACACAACACTGCTTAGAGGAAACTCATCACAGAGGAGCTATCCTGGATGCCATTATAGCGGAAAGGAAGACTATCACCATCGATCACATCCTCCTCGTTGACAGGTCCGACCATCACATAGTCCTATTTCACATCAACCTTCCAATCCTGACTAATTCAATTCCAAAACGAGACCCTTCCAAATGGGTGAGGAACACAGCCCAAATTCCACAAGCAGTCTTAGAAGAAAGAATCAACTTGCTGCTCCCGTGCACCACTGACCACCTCTTAACCAATGATATCACCTCTCTAACTAACACTAATTTGAAGCTTACCCTAGACCAAATTGCTCCCTTGAAACTAAAGAAAGCTAGGGACATCCCCTCTAGAACATGGTTCACCACTGACATCAACGAGGAAAGAAGGCAATTAAGAGCCGTAGAAAGAACTTAGAGGAATAATCCCTCAACCCCCCCACCATGATCAACTCCAAGAAGCCCGCAGGACGTACAAAAATCACATCAAGAATAAAAAGTCTGCTTTCTTCTGCTCAGCATTAGATAATGCAAAAAATGGACCCAAAGAACTTTTCAACATCATAAGAAATCAGACCTCCAAACCCATTCCTCCCTTAACTCAGGCATCCAAAGCTCGGTGCAACAGCTTTGCAACCTTCTTCAACGACAAAATCGTCAAGATCGACCTCGCATTGGGCTTAAACTCCATCTCTCTCAAAGACAGCAATATGCCCAAAACCCTTGTCAACGCTTCCATGAAATCTCCACAACAGTGGTCATCATTCATTCCCATCCAGGAAGCAGAGATAGTAAATCTAATCTCCAAGGCCAAACCCTCAGCTCACGCCCTGGACCAACTACCGCCTCTCCTGACCAAAGACCTAAAGCGAGTCCTAGTTCCAATATCGTGCAAGATCATCAATAGCTCTTTGAGCTCTGGATCTGTTCCAGACTGCCTCAAGGTAGGGCAAGTCACACCACTATTAAAGAAACCAGGTCTAGACACGGAAGATCTGAACAATTTCAGACCGGTCTCGAACCTTCCATTTTTGGCTAAAATCATGGAAAGATGCGTGCTCCCCCAGCTAACCATTCACCTTGAAAACATAAAATTTCTAGATCCCCACCAATCGGGATTCAGAAAGGGATGTAGTACTGAATCTGCAATCCTCAACGTCATAGACGACCTACTCAAGTCACTCGACTCCGATCAATGCTGCCTTCTCATCCTCCAAGACCTATCGGCTGCATTTGATACAGTCAACCACAACCTGCTCCTACGGGTTCTTCAAGATAGAGTCGGTTTACAAGAGACAGTCCTTCAATGGTTCTCCTCCTTTCTTCACAACCGATCACAGAGAATAAAAATCAAAAACTTCGGATCCGACCTTCACCCGGTCATCAGAGGTGTTCCTCAAGGGTCTGTACTCTCCCCACAGCTCTTCAACATCTACATCGAACCCCTCACCTCTCTACTCAGAAAATCCAATATCCCCTTTCATCTATATGCGGATGACACGCAGCTCTATCTGGAAACGACCTCAATTGACGACATCCAATACGCTCAAGGAGGTACAAGACGGGCTCACAGCCAATCACCTGAAACTAAACCAAGACAAGACAGAAATACTACTCATTTCTAACAAAGATGATAACCCTCAAATCAAAGAATGGCTCAAAGCCATTGATGCCCTCAATGGCGACCTCTCCGTGGCAGACTCAGTGAAATCTCTAGAGATCACCCCAGACCCAAAACTTGACATGAAGAAACACCTCTCAAGATCTACTAAAAGTGCCTTTCTCAACCTAAAATTACTTTACAAAATAAAACCCTTCTGCCCCCCCAAGGACCTTCAACAAGCCACCCAAGCATTAGTCCTCTCCAGAATAGACTACGGGATCACGACCCTGACAGGGACAGCAAAATCTCACCTTGCCCCCTTGAAGACGACACTCAACGCAGCAGCGAGAATGGTCTCCATGAATTAAGAAATTTGAGCACATCTCTCCAGCCCTTAGAGAACTCAGATGGCTCACAGTGGAGTTGCGAGCCAGTTTCAGAACAGCCTGCATCACGCACAAAGCCCTGCACACAGGCAAACCAGAATACCTGGCCGCCAAGCTCACCAGGGCAGGCCAGTCCAGAAACCTCAGGAGCTCCAGCTCTCTACTGCTCATCCCTCCAAAAACTCGCAAGCACGGAACCTCAGCCAAATCCTTTGCTGGTAACGCTCCTAAAATCTGGAACTCCATTCCTCCCCACATCAGAACAATACCCTTGTTTTCAAAATTCAAGAGGCTACTCAAAGTCCTCTTCCTCGACCATACTCGAGGGAACTGACAGACCCCGGACTGCCCCCAACTGTCTCTCCAGTTTTTCTAAAACTTCGAGTGTGACAACACGGTCGCAACTCAAGATTCCCTCTGGGTACAATCATTTAGATGACCTATTCTGTACAGTTGAACATTTGCTAACTACTGTATATGATGTACATGTTGTGAAGCGCTCTGATACCCTTTGGTCTAGCTAGCGCTATACAAAACTACTAAAATAAAATAAATAAAAAATACAATGGCATTTGAGAAATGCACGTCGGCTGTCTCAGCATGATTTGATGGAAGCCCTAACCCCATGCATGCCTCTTAACATGAAACAAATGCCAATGGTTCCCCGCTGTGCTGATCAAACTGGGGCACTTCCTGTCTCACACACCTAGCCAGCTCCTGGAATGTGCATTTCCTGCATGTGCTGGAGAAAAGATTGGGTACATCTCAAATACTGCTCAAATTATGCCAAATGAACTGATGGCATTCCCACCACATCCACTAGCATCTCCAGCTACACATGGCTATAGAATTGAGCTTCTCCATCTTGCAATCTGTGGGAAGATTTTGACTTATCAACCCACTGGATCATCAGCGTATCGCTGCCATCGCTGCCACACGCAACTCTCCTTCTTGTACTTCTAATAAGGTGCAGTGAGAGTCAAACATCAAAGAAGAATCAAAATCACATAGATGAGTCTTGCACTTCGTTGCATCTATGTTTTTTCTATGATGAAGGCCAGAGTACAGGCCTGGCCCCATTTCTTTTGAGGTTTATACGTGAAACAAAACTGATTTGTGGCATTAAGCATCATTTCTGCTCTTAATAATTAGTGTTGATCCATTCCTGAGCCTTATTTAGGGGAACTCTCCTGAGATAGACTATTTGCTGTTGCCAGCACTTGATTACTCATTCAGGAGTCAAATAAAAAATGCCAAAAAGGGTTGGTAAATATATAGGTGGATGCTTTTTTTAGGTAATCCTACAACCATGGCTTGTCTGTGCTGTCTGTTTTTCTTTTACAACTAAATATTTGAATTGTACATAGATAACCACTAATTCCTAAGCTAACCCTAACTGTTGTATGCTTCACATAACCTGACTTTCATCTGTTGTCTTTTTTCATTTTACGTGGTCGCCCCACTCCCTTCAATGCCACCCTCGACATAAACTGTCTTCTTACACTAGTCATGATAGTATCTACAAATCTATGATTTGATTTTAAAATTGGCTTTAGTGCCTAAACAGTAATGCATATACTTTTAAAATGAAAGAACAGGAAAAAAATATGGGGATGGCACACTGCCTGGCATACCTGCACCAATTTCTCCCAGATGAATTATGGCAAATGCAATGCATGATAATGGCCTCCTTTGTTTACTCACAAGTATCCAGGTTGTAGCTATTGTTGGTATAGCCAGTACCTATTTCTCTGGACACGTGTTTCCTGATTTTATTTCTTCAACAGCAGAGAGAAACATGTCAATTTAGGGGTGCTTGGAAATGCCGCTCAAAGTCTTCTCAGGTTAAGTACAGTCCTAGAGTGCAGATGCATCCACAGGGTGCATCAGCCCAGTTACTCCACGGAGGAGCCAATTATAGGTAGGGTGGAGTACACTGCCTGGCATAACAGCACCATTTCCATCAGATGCCTCATAGTAAATGCAGTGCATGATGCCAGTCTCTTTAGTTTGCTTAAAAGTATCAAAATGATCACCATTGCTGGCAGAGCCAGTGCTCAATATCTCTCAATCAATGATTTGTGTAGCACTGCTTATCATCCGTGATGGTATCCAGACATGGGGTGGCTGCTGCTGGAGTTGTCAGTCAAACATCCAGGTTTTTAGGCCATCTCTGAACTTCTGTAGGATGGATGCAGTCCCAAGGTGGAGTGGGAGGCCATTCCAAGTCTTGGCAGCCAGGTAGGAGAAGGTGCGTTTGCCGCTTCTGCTTTTGTGGAAGATGGCGTGTGGTTGAGTGAGAGGGAGGTGAAGTGTAGTTGTCTGCCGGGTTGGTGGAAGTTCAGTCTACGGTTGAGGTAGGCTAGTACTTTGTTGTGCAGGGCCTTGTAGGCAAGGACAAGCAATTTCAACCAACACCTTTTTTGAATTGTGAGCCACTGGAGGGCTCCGCGGTGGGGGTGATGTGGTCTCTTTTAAGGAGGTCGAGGTTGAGCCTGGCTGTAGCATTTTGGATAGTTTGCAGTCTGCTCAGTAGTTGTGAGGTGAATGCCACTTAGAGAGGGTTTCCTTAGTCCAGTCGGCTGGTGATGAGGGCTTGGGTGATGGTACATCTGGTGTTGATTGGGAGCCGTTTGAATATTCTCTGGAGCATGCGGAGGGTGAGGAAGCAGGATGAGGAGATATCGTTTATCATGGTGAGCTTGTTGTTGAGTATAATGCCGAGGTTTCTGGTAAGAGTTCGAGTAAGGGAGGGGCCCAGTTCCACTGGCCACAAGGAGTTGTCCCAGGGGGATGTGTTGCTCCAGCATATGAGTACCTCTGTTTTGTCAGTGTTGAGTTTGAGGCATTTGTTTTGTATCCAACTGGATGTAACTTTTTTCTAATAAATAGTCCGGCAGTTTGAGCACAAAATTGCTTTCATCTTGACCTTGAACCCCAGTTTCTTCCAAGTAAATTTTTGAAATAATGACCGAAGAATTCCCGAGATTCTGCCCACACTCAATTTGAAACAGCTTTTTTTTAAGTTTGAAAGAACAGTGAGCAAAAGCACTGAAGTAGTGTGTGTTCAGACGGGAGTGTCACTTGCATGGTAAACTGGTATGTACACCTGGCCTGAGCATCCACCTACATGTGAAACTGGTATCTTGACTTGTTTGGCCCTAAAATCATGATAGCTTAGCTTCTGCAGACATACCCAAGCCTGTTCATGGTAACACAAGGCCCATGATCTTCCTTTGAACTGGAGGGGAACACCAACCAAGCCCACAAAGCGAGTACAGGACTACCGTACATGCCCCAGGTAGATCACATAACGTAAGCAGTGGAGACACCAAGTTCTTGTGAATCACTGGTAGCCCTCAGAAAAAAGAGCCCGCTCGTACTTTTATGCTAACCCATCACAGAATGGGGAGGAAACTCTTGGCTTTCTTAGATAACACTCACCCACCAGGGTTGCACCTTGGTGGCATGTTTCATCAAAGGGTTCTTCCCGCTCTGCTGCAGATTGGCGGGTGCTGCGACCTACAGAATATGCCGGAGCACAGAGTGGTATATTGTAAATGATGAGATGTAATTAGGAGTGGGAGGGCTTTTGGGTGAAAGGTTAAAATGCCTGCCTGGTAGGTAAAAACTGCTACTTAATCTGACCTCCTGGTGGTATGGTTAAAAAACGGGGAGAGAGATAGAAAATAAGGTTATGAAGTACCTGCTCTTCTACGGTCTACATGTTGCAAGCCAATCCCCATGGCTTTTCTTCA
Source organism: Lissotriton helveticus (assembly GCF_964261635.1). Lineage (NCBI taxonomy): Eukaryota > Metazoa > Chordata > Amphibia > Caudata > Salamandridae > Lissotriton > Lissotriton helveticus. The sequence goes on from NC_136059.1 coordinate 1,867,701,635, forward strand.
GGGCCAAGAACTAATTCCCTGATTCCACTCCTACATTGGTGCTGGAACAAAATAACCACATGCAATCTGCATGCTGAGAATAATAAAGTGATTAGACCTACTTGGTTGCACTGCTTGGTAATCTGTGATATATATTCATGAGAGGGATAACCTGCCAAGAATTTGCAGAACACAGAAAATGTGATACTATCATATAGTGTGACTAGAACCGCACAGTGTGTAAACTTGTTCTATATACTTTAAGAACATCACTCCATTGTGACTTGTCATGTGAGTTAATGTATGCCATTATTTAATGTGAACATATCCAATAATGTGAACCTTTGACATACAACATATAGCCCAATACACATAAGAAGGAAAATTGCACAAAAATACTACATACAATAATTTAGACAAATACATACTTCACGGATCCTCCAGTGGTCAAGGTGAGCTTGCAGTCATACTCTACAGGGTAGAGAAATCTATATATCATGCCCATTATGTCGTGATTGTTCAGTGTGGCTCGATCTCACAAAGGACAAATGCTGCATTGGCATCTGAACCGTACTTACTGCTCCAAAGCGTCCATTTGGCCAGTCATCTAAGGAAAAAATGCACTGGCTCTGGAATATCACTGGTCTCGTCTCTGTGTGTTAGTTAAGTACTCTGTGTCATTGAAGATGGTGCATCCGCACTGGACACTATCCAGAAAACCACTAGACCGCTCACCGCCAAAACGGAGACTGTAAGTGGAACCACTTCACTTGCACTCACGTCTACCGGACTGAGACATTTTGAATGAATGAGTTTTAAAATTATGAATGAGTACAAGGCTGAAAAAATGCTGAAAAAATAGGAGGGAGAGATCCACAGACCATAATATTGGAGGAATTAAAGAGAATTGGTGAAGAGGAATGAGAGGTGATTGGCTATCGGCATATACCCATACCTTTCCTCCTCTATGTAAAGGTCTTCACTTTGTTAGAGTGGCCTGACCACGAAGAGCAGGTAGCATCCTTTTATAAGTGAGTGGTTACGCAAAAAGGCATCATCACATGGGCTATACAAGTTTAGGATATGTGCTCTTTGTTGTAGTGGTCAAAGAAGATCAATGGTGATTAAAATTATGCCATGGAGTGACATCAAGGGATATTATCATTAAGTCCCTCTGTATGAGTCATGAGTTTGAACAACCAGTGCTGGGATTCACGATTCACTGTATCGTGAACGTGTTTCAAAACCACCCATTAGTAGTCTTGCACTGTATGTTTTTCTCAATATAGTGAATCAACATTTTATTTGTCGCTCATCCACACCTGAGGTTGCTTCTGTGTTCGCTTATGTTTTTACCTTATGGTTGGTCAGACCTATGAAATATAGGTTGCACGGATAGGTGATCAAATATGCCACTTTTTGTCATTTACAATTTGTAAAATTCCTCAGTACCATATTGGTGTTATCATTAAATGATGCTGATTTAGTACCCTTTGTTATGTGGCATACACTTCACCCGCCTCAGGGAAAGTGGCCAACAACTGGGGATAGTGTGTCTTATTTCTGTTGTTCATTTTCGAGGGCATGTGTGTACCAGTAAATCTCTCAGGCTTTATCCTCGTCTGTGGGAGAACAGGAGTTTAGGAAAGGTCAGAGAGCCACTATTTAAGATCCGCCAATGATTGCTTATGATTTTACTCACTTTGTCTGAGGAGATATTAAAAGTGGTTATGCAAATGGGTCTCTCTTCTCTTTCTTTCAGTTGGCCTGGTCCAGAAGGGTCTCTCTATTCTTATTGTGTGCCTGTTTAATTGCCTATGCCACTATTCTCGGTGGATATTTTCTAGCCTCCAGTTTGGTTGCCAAACGGCATGCTTGTACTTTGCAGTCTTTTTATATCAGAACAGTTCCTCTTTCTTAAAAATTGCCCAAAGAGGAGATTTTCTCTCAAGTGGTACAGATAGAAGCTGTTGGTAAGTGGTAAGCAGTGTTTTGCCATTGGTTTCTCATGCGTGGTGGTTATGAGGTGCCCTGCTCAGCTATTATGCTGAGATCAAGGTGAACTAGTTCCATGTTGCTTATGGTGTATGTGAATTTCAAAAACCCATTTTGGGTATTCAGCCAGATCAATGCAAAAAACAGAAGATGGACCCTGAATCCTAAACACAATGAAAAGGGAACAACCCGCCAGGGCAAGAAAATAGTCAGAACACATGAAAGGGGAGTTCCCAATGATAGAAAGAGGGAGAATTCTCCAAAAATCCAAGAAACGCCCACAGAACAACAAAATAATATCACATAGTTCTTTTTATTCACATAAAGACATTTTGTTTGATATAAATTATCAAAAATAGTTAGTGCACAATATATTTCTTTCTCATATTTTTATATACATTTTTCTCAGTAACACATACATAAAAAATATAACATCAGCCAAAGGACACAAGCAACAGTAAAAGATTGGCACACAATTCACTCACTCAAACAATCAAACTGAAATCATTCCCATACCACTACACACAATCACTTTCAAACATAGACATCCACAGAAAGCGCCGACGCGCGTTTCAGAAAAGTGCCAATACAAGCTTCCTTCATCAGGGCGCAGAACACAGATAATGAAGTTTAGCACAATCTCTCAAAATAGGAAAACCCAGAAATGGGTGGGTGTCCTAATAGCAGTCGTGGCTGGCAGAACATATCTGTGGGCGGAAAAGGGTATGATAAGGATATGTATAATACAATACCTTAGAGGCTGTCAAGAAGATGCTTCAAGATTCAGATTGTCCATCAGAAAAATAGTTTGTGCTGTAATGCCTAGCTATTGTGCTCAAGTAGAATTATTTTGAGTTTGATAAGGTCATATACAAGCAAGTACTAGGCATCAGTATGGGTGCGGCGTGTGCCCCCAATGTAGCGAATGCTTACATGGGTGCCTTTGAGGAAAGGTTTATCTACAATGAGATTGCCCCATTTTATGAGCATGTCACCAACTACAATCGTTATATTGACGATATTTTTCTAATTTGGCGAAGCCCACAGGAACAACTGAGTGAATTTATCCTTTGGATAAACCTGTGCGACCCTCATTTAAAATTCAGTGCTAACACCAGTAAGTCCAAGATTGAATTTCTTGACGTGTGGATTCAGGTTACAAATAACCATATTGAGGTTTTGCTTTTCACCAAGCCTACTGCCCGAAACACTCTTTTGCTCTATGACAGTCCACCCGCGGAGTCAGAGAAACAACCTACCACTCAGTCAATTTCTGCGGCTCCGCCGAAACTGTACAGACATGAGAAACTTTGAATTGCATGCCACACAATTGAAAATTAAACTCCTTAACAGTGTTTACCCGAATAGACTCATCAGGGACCCTTATAAAAGAGCCAAATATTTTGACCGAGAGGCTCTTCTGAACCCAAAAGAAAAAAATGAGGATCACAAACTTGTCGTTGTCACTACCCATTCAAATTTCAACGAAAAACTGAGATACATTATTAATTCTCATTGGTATCTCTTAAATATGGATAAAACCACTGGGAAATGGGAAAAACCTATCTTTGCGGTTCGCCGCAATAAAAATCTTAGGAATGTGTTAGTCAGAGCTGCCCTGACGGACTGTCCTACTGCCAGTCAGAAAAGTATCACTGGCACCAATCCTATTTCAGGTAGCAATAGATGTGGCGGATGCCACGCCTGTGAGAATGTCCTTACTATTTCCGAACTAAACTGGGGCAAAAGAAAAATCCCACTCAAAGAGATGACTAATTGTCGTACAAGTAATATCATCTATCTTCTCCTTTGTCCATGCTCCAAGGGCTATGTAGATGAGACTGGTAGAGAGTTCAGGACAAGGTTTTTTGAACATAAATCATGTATTAGAAACCTTCGTTCGGGAGCCCTACTGGTTGCCCATTGGAAAGCCTTTAAACATTCCGTGGAAGATTTGAAATGGCTCATACTTGAACGTGTCCACTGTCCGAAAGATGGGAACATCGACGCCCTTAGAGGTAAAAGGGAAGTGTTTTGGATTTTTCTTCTAGAGACGGCTGTCTCTGGACTGAATGAGCAGATTCCCTGGGAAAATGCCATCCTTTAAGGACTCATGAGTCTATCGTTCGAATTCTCCCTGTGCTCTGTCCTAGTGGGACTTTTGCAACCTAGCTGTGGTTCCACTATTCTTCTTATGATTCTGTATGGTCTACTGCACACACCTCTGTTGGATCCTTTCACTTTATTGAGTGGTGAGACTTTTTCATCCTGAATATAGTTCTCCCCTCTCCCCTAACGGGAGAAAAAGAAGAAAAAATAGCTTTTGGGTATATTCTCGGGATGCAATTCTCGACCTTGTTAGGATTTTTTCTATCTCTATGAAATCGTGTGGACAAGTCATGGACTTATACATTGTTAGGTTGCATTTTATTTGGGTTGTATTTCTGCTTCCTTCGTCACTTGTAAATTTTTCTGGATAATTACTTTTCAGCTGGTAGGACACCGCGTTTCCTGCTTCTTCGGATAGTGTTCTTAGCTCCTCATCGTGCGGCCGCAATTTTTCCTTTACAGGACGCTCCAGTTAACGCTCTAGTGTTTTGGATCGTCCCGTACGTCCAGGTGTTCCGGATTGTACTGATTTTACATTGTATTTATTTGCCTCCCCCGGCTTCGCTCTTACCACATCCGGCCGGTGCCTTGGAAGGGGGGATCCGTCATCGTTCCGTTCATCTGAGAGGAGTTCTGTCCATTTCAAGGTGAGGACTGGGACCTGGAGTTCTGATTTCTGTAACAGACGTCCCCGGCACTTCCTTCGTCCAAGCAGCATGATTATCTGTTCTCAGATCGCTCGGCAATTTGCTTAGACTTAGCAGCTTGTTCATCTCTTTTTTTAGACCGCTAACAGCGTCATGCGGCATCAGCTTTCGAATTAGACTCCCGTCATTACTCTTGTGAATGTTGCAGCCGCCCCACTGGTCCTCAGGTAATTTTCCTTATTCTGTACATTTAATTGTTGGTTGCGGACCCACTCGAGTTGATCAAGTTCATTTTTCTCTTTACCTCTGCTCCCACCTTTTACCTAGAATAATGTACCCTTGAGGGTATGTATTGTCTAGATAGTTTTGGTAAACTTTCGACCTCTGAACACTTTTGACTATACCAGATATCATTTATATCGTTTGTTTGCTCCCAGGTGTTTCTATTACCTGAGCCTCATCTATCTTTCCTGCTTGAAGCTGCTTTTTGTAAATACACCAACACTTATATGTGTTCCGGACCCCATTGAACCGTGTCATCTTAATATTAGCTGAGGTAAGAATTTTCTACTCTCTAATTCTTGCGACATGAGGGGATTCTGGGGTGCTGAGAGGCCCCCTGCTTTCACCATAGAACTGTAGAGATAGTTACTCTCTCCCACTAGGTTTACATCGAGTGCTGTATTTTTTTTACTTTTGACTAGAGTGCTCTGATTTTTGCGCTGATCTTGCGTCTTTAATATATATTTTTTCAGCATGTTACATCTTATCTGATCTCTATCTGGGTCCTGTCTTCATGCCTTGGACCTCTGGAGGGCCTAGCCTACCCCCATTTACCCCCTTTAGGATATCGCTGAGGGCCTTTTCCAGGCCGACTATATGGTACGCCCTTAACCGAAATATTTAATCGACTGGGGTGATGTGTATTTCCTTTTCGGCCTAAACATATTTTCATTTCTAATTGCGAACACTATGGGAACCTACTCATTTATCTCTTCTTTGGTGATGGCCTTTTGCACTTTGTTGTGTTACTTGGTTTTCACATGGTCTGTAAGGTGTTATCTCAGTATCCACGCGACCGGTGCATGTTTGTGCCAGTACACAAGATAACAGTGTCTACGTCCTGCATGTGCATATGAATTCTGCCTTACTTGTTATTATGCCATGTTCTTTTTTATTGTATTATACATATTCTTATCATATCCTTTTCCGCCCACAGATATGTTCTGCCAGCCACGACTGCTATTAGGACACCCACCCATTTCTGGGGTTTTCCTATTTTGAGAGATTGTGCTAAACTTCATTATCTGTGTTCTGCGCCCTGATGAAGGAAGCTTGTATTGGCACTTTTCCGAAACGCGCGTCGGCGCTTTCTGTGGATGTCTATGTTTGAATTTGATTGTGTGTAGTGGAATGGGAATGATTTCGGTTTGATTGTTTGAGTGAGTGAATTGTGTGCCAATCTTTTACTGTTGTTTGTGTCCTTTGGCTGATGTTATATTTTTTATGTATGTGTTCCTGAGAAAAATTTATATAAAAATATGAGAAAGAAATATATTGTGCACTAACTATTTTTGATAATTTATATCAAACTAAATGTCTTTATGTGAATAAAAAGAAATATCTGATATTATTTAGTTGTTCTGTGGGCGTTTCTTGGATTGTTGGAGAATTCTCCCTCTTTCAATCATTGGGAACTATCCTTTCATGTTGTCTGACTATTCAGCCAGATCAAACATTGTTTAACTGTCTGGTCATTGCCCTCCCAGATAACCAGTACATCATCAATGTTATGTTATATGATTTAGTTAAGGATTCAGCGGGCTTAAGATCGTATGTGTTTCAAAATGGACAATGTACAAACCGACAATGCTCGGTGCACAAGATCTACCCCTGCTGGCCATGTGCTTCTGCAAATACAGAATACCTTCAAACTCAAATAAGTAGTTGGTCAGGGCCCACTTATAGCACTCCATGACCACATTCCTGGGTGTCTGGTATTACCAGTTGAATTAAAAAAAGGACTTCCTAAATTCTGTTGATGGTCTCTGTGTGGGGGAGGTTCAAATAGAGACTCTCGCTATCGAGGCCCTTAAATAGATTGGTGTCCAAGGTTGAAAATTGTGTCCCTTGGAGGGGTAAACAACCCTTTAGCACACAGTCATTACCACAATCTGCCTTTACAATACAGTTAATACCCGACTGCGACGTTATCATACACTCCTTTAATTTAGGAGGTGCTTTGTTGGATTGCTGTTGGATTTTAAGTCCAGCACCTTCCCTCGTGTTGCATAGACTGGAGTTATAATAGTAAGTTATACTATTCCAAAGGCCAGGTCACCCCTAAAGCAAATTGTTGTAATAACTTGCATGGTAAAAGAATGCTTGGTAGCGTTGTATTTAGGGTAGAGACTGTGTTGTAGAGACATGCGTGGTAAATGCATGAGGCGGTTTGTCATTCATCTCCTTAGAAGACGTAACACGTCCTTGGTATCCTTGAGGTACATACTTGTGTTGTGGACAATAAGTCTAAGGAATGCATCAATGAACCTTGATGAAGGTTCCAAAATTTAAACTATCCCTGATACTATCGGTCAACCTGTGAGTTCCCTAGGTTCCTATGGATCTTAGGGATGGTAGAGAGGAACAGTGTAGTGGGGTGTTTGTTAGTTTATCACCCTCTTTTTGTGATATCCAGTTTTTTGGCCAAGGCTTGTTCAGTCATACATACAGATTCTTGTTCTAAGGAAATCAGTTTGGTCCATATGCAAACATTCATAGTTTCTCTCATCCATGAGAAGCTGGAGGCATTCTTTAAGGTATACCTCTGTGGATTGAACGAAAAGGCTCCCTCCCTTGTCTGCTGGTTTAATCACTATGCTTTTGTCATTGGCCAGCTCTTTGATGGTAGATTTTTCTTCATTGCTGGAATTGTGAAAAGTCTTTAGGAGACTAGGATTTATTTCTCCTATCTCCTTCAGAACTGCTTTCCCAATAACAAGTATTTCCACGGGTACTGTCTGGGTGTAAAGGTAGACTTCACTCTTACTCTTGTGTACCATGGTTTGTCATCCCCTTGGGGTTTGACTTCAAAAAAGCTCCTGAGTTTAATCTTTCTGATTAACTCATTCATTTTGCACTTGAATTTGAACTTGTCCTGGGTTACCATTGGTGCAAATCCAAGGCCCTTTTCCTGAACCGTATTTGTGGGGTTGAGAATCTCTTCTCAGTAAGGTATGAACTAGACTGGCCGGTTGCTTGGGCCTGATTGTGCTTCCTTTTTGATGCTCCTGGATTTCTTCCTCATTTGTTTCTCTGTTGGGGCCAATTGGACCTGCTTCCTCCTCTTCATTTTGCCTATTGTGTGGGCCTGGTCTGCCCATAAAAAAGGTCTTCATTTATTGTTTTGGTTTAGTGGATAGGCTCCAATTTGCAGATCCCTTGTTCATTCAGTGGGTACATCTATGGTGGCGGTGGACCATAATAATATGACATTGGATGCATTGGTGGACCATCATATGGGCCCCATACTCTGCCTTGCTTGTATCCAAACCTTGTTCTGCTTCTGTTGCCCCTTCTTTCTCAGAAATCCCCCCTGTTACTTGAACTGGAATCAGAGCTATTCGATCTCACTTTAATTGAGTCGCCGTCTTTGTTTTAGCCTGTGTTCCTAACTAAGATGTCATAATTGTCTCTTCATGTGTGAAGTTTTAAGTGTCTTTCCTGAGTTTATTAAATCTTGTTTGTTTGAGTGTGGCTTCAAATTCATTCATAGTCTGGTTTATTTCCTCTAGTCTTTTCTTCAGACTAACCATTGATTGGTAAGACTTTAACCAGACCTCAATGGTATAAATCTCTGTTTTGGGTTCCTGTGATAAATGGACTGCTGGTTTCATAATTAAGATCAGCCAGTCCTGTGTGCAGTGTCATGAAATCAATAAGCAATGTATTTTAAAAATGTTATCATGCTGAAAGATCAATGGTTAATTTCTCACAATGGGTCAATGTGGTGTCGCGTTTTCTCTCACGTACTCTGTCATCATAATCCCATAGATCATGGTTTTGATCTGAGTCCCTTTAAGAGTTGTGAGCTCATCCCACTCTTTAATATCGACACCAATATCTGGGTAACCAGTCCCTTCAAAAGAGGATATGGATGTTAGGATCCTCTTCACTTCTTCAGCTTAATAAATGGGAACCACAATTGCAGCCATATTCTTTAGAAAGTGTAAAGTGCTTAGTGTGTGTCTCTTAGGAAAAGGAAAAATGCTGTTTTGATCCTAATTTTGTAATTCTCACAGCTGCACACTCTCTATAATCTTTTTTTTAAAAGGGGGAGAAAGAGGAATATCCCAGAATGGCTCATCCTCCTATTTATATACATCCTCAGAAAAAAGAGTAAGTTTGTACTTTATGCTAACCCAAGTAGGTGCAATAACTTTTTTATTCTCAGCAAGCAGAGTGTATGCAGTTATTTTGCTCCAGCACCAATGTAGAATTGGAATCAGGGAGTTAGTTCCTTGGTCCTGAAGAAAAACCATGGGAATTGGCTTGAAATATGTAGACAACTGGGAGTGCAGGTACTTTATGACCTATACATTCTAGCTCTCTCCTGCTTCTTGACCATACATCCCGGGGGTCAGATTACATAGTAGTATTTACCTACCACGTATCTCGAGAGAGGGTACCCCACTGTCGCCAGGGAACAGGGTACAAAAGACCGTAAGTCAAAGGGAAATCCCTGGGGAACACTCGTTATGCTTTCATACCAATTCGGGCACACACAACTTTAATCTGATTGGCCAGATGGCCGCGCTCGAGAAAATATATCAATTTCCACAACCAAATTGAATCGTTTACAATCTATTTTTAATAAAACCATGTACATGAAAAATATAGGCGCTTGAATATCATATTTAAAAATTTCAACACATTTCTTTTATGGAAACCATCCATAAAAGGACAATGAATCACAGTATTTACATCACAATGTACAACTCAGAATTAGAATTAAAAAATAATATAAAACAAAACGCATGAGAACATCTCAACAACTCATATATAAAAACGGTGAAAATAAGCCTAATAATATATACCCCCTAGTTTAATTGTGGCTACTAGATCTATTTGCCACTACTTGTCATTGGATCCAAAGGCTTGCAAAACTTTTACATCAGTTCAAACAACAGTAACAGTATTTCATGTACATCAGTTGTTTACTAGGCCCTGGTTGGATTCTCTGTATTTACAAAAAATGCGTCGACGCGTTTCGGTGCAGGACAACTGATATATTGGCACCTTCTTCAGGACTTCTTTAATCGGGGTTTCTCACTTGAATAAATGGTGACTGGCACCCTCTCTGCAAGTATATGAAGAGAAAGACAGGGTGTCACTAGCTTATAGTGTATATCATCAATTTCTCATGCATCCGGGTTTTCTTTTTACAGTGTCACACTGTAAGAGTGATATCTCTCACATCTTTTATCTTGATGATATGGTTATTAAGGTACATATGTATTAACCAATCGGTGAAAAACTCATTGTGCACAATACGCCATATATTTGGTTAACTCTATATTTCAGGCTTGGCTTCAAAATAGCCACTATGGACATCAGTTAACCCTCCGAATCCAATTCGATGTGGAAATTAATTTGGGGTCAGGTTTGGGCCTCATGCATGACACTTCCATTCAATTCTCTGCAACTGGAACCCACTCTTACCCCATCTATGTTGAGGGAGATCCAAATAAAAACATCCAAGAAGTTTTAGTTGACTTCTTCACTGTCACGTCTCAAGGGCCCCATAGGGTGTATCTAGGGACATAGATGGTTATTAGAAATACTGGTCTATTGATTTTAGTCTCAGCAACAGGTTATGACCAGCTAAAGTATTTACCTCTCTTATTTGAGCAGGGATCCTTGTATTAGGTTTGCTTCTCCTGTTGTTCCACTTTATTAAACGGTTTGGCTGAGTATCTATGTGGGTAGAAAACAGCGTTTTATTTTGTAACTACCCTATATTAGAAAGGGAACTACGCTTTACTTTTAACGGATTCTCCTTAGGCCATCTTACCTTAAAAACTTTTAAAACTCTCCTTGAACGGGCATAGCGTTTATGCACTCCTTAGGAAAACTGGATGTGTTCTGTTAGGGCAAATAGATACAGAGTTATGTGTTATTAGTGGCATGAACCTGCTGCCTACATATCTTCTCTTTTGTCGTTTCTTAGCAAAATTACCGTGTTCACCTACTTCTATCTTTCTCAGGGTTTGTAGGTATCTTATATGTTCTCACTAATTTTATTTTCTATAGTTTCCCTCCCCTTCTTTGAGGTAGGCATACTCCAATATACTTCACACTATTGTACATTAGAGTTTCTGTATACTGCCTAGGACCCCATGTGCTTCTAGTTGATGGCGGGCAGAGGAGGCTATGTGCTTATACTTCAAACCTCACAGTGGGACCCCTTCCTCGAGCGTTCTGTCTGTGGGGCGAGGTTCCTCTTAACGTAGATTCTAGTATAACCAACCCCGCTTCTAGCTGCCTAACCCTGGACTAGCTCGCTAGTTGGACATCGCTTACCTCGTCTTAGGTGGAGCCGCGTCTCTGCCTCGTTCCAACACTCTCTGAAGTGTTGCTTGCGGCGACCTCTCTTTTATACGACGGCTGGTCCAGGGTAGATTGATTTCACCTGGGACGCCATGGCCGGATCCCTAAGCCGTGTTGTCGGTAAATGGTGGCGCCATCTTAGAACGGAGTAGTAGTAATGCTTTTCTATTCACAGATTATGCCAACCAACTGTAATATTACAATGACAGTGTCATTGTGTTATCGAAATTACTCCTAACCCTAATGAGGCTATTGACAGCTGATTATTGTCTTTTATTTAGTGTTACTTCTCTGTTTCAAAATCGGCTGAATAATATGTTTTATTCTGAGTGCGCCCTAAATTAATTCAAGACGACTTTCCTACAAGTGCGCCCTCTTTAAAAAAACCTGTTGTTTAAATCTCATGGCAGATTTGTTTTTAAGTTACACGCTCGTCTTTTAGTTGCACGATGCGGCGAGTCCCCCTTTGGTGGATGTACCTCAGGTTGTGGGGTTTGTTTCTAACAATTATCCCCAACACCAGTTTAGAGTTATTAACTGGTACACGAGAAATTGTTTTGTAGGCAAGAGAGATCTTCGCAGGCATGTTATTTAAACTAATCGTTTTTCCCCATGTTTGGGACATTATGGTTATAGGTCTCTTTGTTTTTCTCCGTTTGTCTTTCTAAAAATTCAAGTTCCTCTATTCCCTATTCAGGGAATATGTATACGACCTGTGAGAGGAATATCATTATCTATTTGCCTACTTTTTCTGCAATATCTGATAAATCTACCCTGTTGTTCCTAATGTATCTACCTCTACATTGCCAGATCAGATCAGTGCTTCCTATTCCTCTCTAGAGTTAAGGCCCCGTCTGATCGTGTTAAATTTAACCATATACCACTGCTCTTGTTGTTTTCTCCTGGTTATACTGTTGCCTTGTCTAGTCTGTTCCTTTATTCTCTCCAGAATGACCCATCTCAGATCTTTTTCGCTGTGTCCATGCTCTTTCCAGTGGGTTACTAATGGTGCGTTTTCTTTGCTGTTTTTTATAGCAGACTTATGTTCTCCTATCCTTAATCTAATTTCTCTGCCTGTTTCTCCTATGTATGCCTGGTCACAGGGACACAGGATCATATAAATTACGTTTTTAGTTCTGCAGTTGTTCAGGGTGGTGATTTCATGTGAGACACCATTGTGTTCCACCTTCTTGGTGACCATGCATAGGTCACAGATGCAGCAGTTCCCACACTTGTGGTTACCTACTGCTTTGGTACCGCTCAGGGTGGTTTGATTTTCTGATAGGTCGTCCCTGTAGGTGTATACCAGGGTCGACCTCAGGTTTTTGTTCTTTCTGTACGCATATAATGGGCGTTCAAGTGTGGTAATGTCTGATCCGTTGTTCAGAATTTTCCAATTGCGGTTTATAATATTCTTGACCTGATTTGCTATGGCTGAGTACTGGCTGACCATTACTATTTTGTCCTGGGTTTTCTTTCTCTCTTTCTTTGATAGTAAGCAGTCCCTGTCGTAGTAACGTGCTCTTTTCAGAGAATGTTCGATTAGTTTTTTTGGGTAGCCCCTTTCTCTGAATTTAGTTTTCATTTCTCCTGCATGCCTGTAAAAGTCATCCAGATCCGTACAGTTCCTTCTCAGCCGGAGAAATTCCCCAAAGGGGATTGAATCTTTTTGGCTCTTGGGGTGATAACTATTGTAATGCAAGATGGTATTGCGGTCTGATTCCTTTTTGTACAGTTCTACTTTCAGATGTTTCTCTTGGCTCTTAATACAGATGTCCAGGAAGTTTACCTTGGATCTACTATACGCAGCTTTAAATTTAAGATTTGGGTCTCCTAGATTGAGCCAAGACAAAAATTCGAGCAGGGATTCAGTGGTACCCTGCCAGATAAAGAATATATCGTCTATGAAGCGTGCCCAATTCCGGATGTTTTCATAGTATGGGCTCACTTCATTGTATATATGTATGTTTTCAAATAGACTCACATATATACATGCCAGGCTCGGCGCACAGGTCGCGCCCATGCTGGTCCCCTTCCTCTGGATATAAAGGTCCTTCTTAAAGAGGAAGATGTTATTAAGCAGTACCATTGAAACGCATTGGACAATGAACTCTTTGTTGCCCCCTACAATGTTTGTTCCTTCTAAAAGATTCTCAACTGCTCTAATAGTATCATTTTGTGGTATATTGGTGTAGAGTGACTCTACATCGAGAGTCACCATGAGTTCATTATCGTCATCAAAATGTATTCCTTCTACTTTAGCTATCATATCTGCAGTATCGCGGATATATGATTTTTGTTGTTCCACTAGGGGTTTGAGGAACCTGTCTGCGTATTGGCTCAATGGTTCTAGCAGCGAGTCGATTGATGCTACTATCGGTCTTAGGGGGGGATTATCGAGGCTTTTATGGACTTTTGGTAGTCCGTAAAAAGCCGGAGTCTTGGGGTTTGTGTTGTTTAGGAACTTCCACTCATCTTCAGTTATGTCTCCTTTCTCTAGAGTCTTCAGCAGCAGTATTTCTACATCCTTTCTCAGTTTGTTTAGTCTGGTCTGGGATACTCTCGAGTAGTGTAATTCATTAGACAACAAGATCATCACTCTTCGATCGTAGTCGTCTGTATCGAGTACTACTACTCCCCCCCCCCCTTGTCCGCAGGTTTTATTGTTATACTTTTGTCCTGTGAGAGGGAGTTAATCGCATCTCTTTGTTCTCTGGTAATGTTATGCTCTTGAAAATGTTTTTTTTCCACTAGCTTACCTATCTCTAGCTTAACGACGGACTCAAAGATTTCTAGATTTTTGTCGACCATCCCTAGGCTTGGGGTGAATGTGGACCTAGTTCTTAAGCCCGAGTCTTGGGGTGGTTCCCTTGTAGGTCTATTCTCAAAGAATCGTCGCAGGCGGATTTTACAAAAGAAGGCTCTAATATCTTTTTCTAACTGGAACTTATTAATGCCCGCAGTAGGTACAAAGTTAAACCCCATCCCTAGAACTTGTTGTTCTATAGTTGTTAATGCTCTATGGGATAGGTTTATAATCGGTGTTTTCTCTAGCGCCAGTACACTTTGTTTCTGGTCCGCTTGTACTCCTGAGGGGCCGGGGACTGTTGGTAATCTTGAGCTTGCTCTCTCGGAGCTGGTCTCCTCGAGTATTGTCCTCTCCCTCTGCCCCGGTAGTTCCCTCGACTTTTCTGTGGGCGCTGATCTAAAAAAGGTGTTTCGTAATCCCTGTTGGGTCCTGCATATTCTTCATCTTCTCTACAGTGTTCTACTTCGTCCCCACTGCTTTCCGATGTGCCCGAGAAGTTAATATGTCTCGGTCTTCTAGGCTGCAACCTGGTCTGAAATCTCGGTTTGGGGCCTTCATTTCTATTACTATCAGGTTTCTCTGTGTAGTAGTCTTTCCTAAGAAATGGATATACTACCTCCTGGCTGAATTTGTTGATGTCCTTTCTAAGTTTTTGGGTTTTACGGTTGGTTAGGTATTCACAATACCCGTTCATATCTCGATTAATTTCTTCCAGCCTCTTTTTAGCGTCCTCAACTACATTGCTCTCTAGTAATGTTTTTTCAAGTTCTTCCATTTCTTTTATTTCTATGAGGACAGTAGCCTGGGCGGTTTCAATAATGAGTAACATGAGATCTCTACTGCATCTGTTGCAGATAAAGGTCCATGTTTCTAGAAATTTTTCATTATCTACGAATAGACCTGGTTCGTTGCGTATTTGTAAACCAATTGGTATCTTACCTGCCCTCACATACTGTGTCATAAATTCAGCATGTAGTTCCGTTCTGATAATTTTCTTTTTTAGATTAATTAATTGGTTCCATTTTTCTCCTCCATTAGGGATCACTGTAATGTTATTGCCCCCTCTATTGGAGCTGAGTATCTTATTAAGCTGCTCTTCACTAAAGCCAAAGGTCTTTAGTGAGTCCATCTTATGATTGGAGAAAGGACTGCTGGGTTTTATTTAGATAGGAAAAACTGTGACAGTCAACTCAAAAAACCTGAACTCTCCAGCACAAGGCTGTACTTAACACGTATCTCGAGAGAGGGTACCCCACTGTCGCCAGGGAACAGGGTACAAAAGACCGTAAGTCAAAGGGAAATCCCTGGGGAACACTCGTTATGCTTTCATACCAATTCGGGCACACACAACTTTAATCTGATTGGCCAGATGGCCGCGCTCGAGAAAATATATCAATTTCCACAACCAAATTGAATCGTTTACAATCTATTTTTAATAAAACCATGTACATGAAAAATATAGGCGCTTGAATATCATATTTAAAAATTTCAACACATTTCTTTTATGGAAACCATCGATAAAAGGACAATGAATCACAGTATTTACATCACAATGTACAACTCAGAATTAGAATTAAAAAATATTATAAAACAAAACACATGAGAACATCTCAACAACTCATATATAAAAACGGTGAAAATAAGCCTAATAATATATACCCCCTAGTTTAATTGTGGCTACTAGATCTATCTGCCACTACTTGTCATTGGATCCAAAGGCTTGCAAAACTTTTACATCAGTTCAAACAACAGTAACAGTATTTCATGTACATCAGTTGTTTACTAGGCCCTGGTTGGATTCTCTGTATTTACAAAAAATGCGTCGACGCGTTTCGGTGCAGGACAACTGATATATTGGCACCTTCTTCAGGACTTCTTTAATCGGGGTTTCTCACTTGAATAAATGGTGACTGGCACCCTCTCTGCAAGTATATGAAGAGAAAGACAGGGTGTCACTAGCTTATAGTGTATATCATCAATTTCTCATGCATTCGGGTTTTCTATTTACAGTGTCACACTGTAAGAGTGATATCTCTCACATCTTTTATCTTGATGATATGGTTATTAAGGTACATATGTATTAACCAATCGGTGAAAATCTCATTGTGCACAATACGCCATATATTTGGTTAACTCTATATTTCAGGCTTGGCTTCAAAATAGCCACTATGGACATCAGTTAACCCTCCGAATCCAATTCGATGTGGAAATTAATTTGGGGTCAGGTTTGGGCCTCATGCATGACACTTCCATTCAATTCTCTGCAACTGGAACCCACTCTTACCCCATCTATGTTGAGGGAGATCCAAATAAAAACATCCAAGAAGTTTTAGTTGACTTCTTCACTGTCACGTCTCAAGGGCCCCATAGGGTGTATCTAGGGACATAGATGGTTATTAGAAATACTGGTCTATTGATTTTAGTCTCAGCAACAGGTTATGACCAGCTAAAGTATTTACCTCTCTTATTTGAGCAGGGATCCTTGTATTAGGTTTGCTTCTCCTGTTGTTCCACTTTATTAAACGGTTTGGCTGAGTATCTATGTGGGTAGAAAACAGCGTTTTATTTTGTAACTACCCTATATTAGAAAGGGAACTACGCTTTACTTTTAACGGATTCTCCTTAGGCCATCTTACCTTAAAAACATTTAAAACTCTCCTTGAACGGGCATAGCGTTTATGCACTCCTTAGGAAAACTGGATGTGTTCTGTTAGGGCAAATAGATACAGAGTTATGTGTTATTAGTGGCATGAACCTGCTGCCTCCATATCTTCTCTTTTGTCGTTTCTTAGCAAAATTACCGTGTTCACCTACTTCTATCTTTCTCAGGGTTTGTAGGTATCTTATATGTTCTCACTAATTTTATTTTCTATAGTTTCCCCCCCTTCTTTGAGGTAGGCATACTCCGATATACTTCACACTATTGTACATTAGAGTTTCTGTATACTGCCTAGGACCCCATGTGCTTCTAGTTGATGGCGGGCAGAGGAGGCTATGTGCTTATACTTCAAATCTCACAGTGGGACCCCTTCCTCGAGTGTTCTGTCTGTGGGGCGAGGTTCCTCTTAACGTAGATTCTAGTATAACCAACCCCGCTTCTAGCTGCCTAACCCTGGACTAGCTCGCTAGTTGGACATCGCTTACCTCGCCTTAGGTGGAGCCGCGTCTCTGCCTCGTTCCAACACTCTCTGAAGTGTTGCTTGCGGCGACCTCTCTTTTATACGACGGCTGGTCCAGGGTAGATTGATTTCACCTGGGACGCCGTGGCCGGATCCCTAAGCCGTGTTGTCGGTAAATGGTGGCGCCATCTTAGAACGGAGTAGTAGTAATGCTTTTCTATTCACAGATTGTGCCAACCAACTGTAATATTACAATGACAGTGTCATTGTGTTATCGAAATTACTCCTAACCCTAATGAGGCTATTGACAGCTGATTATTGTCTTTTATTTAGTGTTACTTCTCTGTCTCAAAATCGGCTGAATAATATGTTTTATTCTGAGTGCGCCTAAATTAATTCAAGACGACTTTCCTACAAGTGCGCCCTCTTTAAAAAAACCTGTTGTTTAAATCTCATGGCAGATTTGTTTTTAAGTTACACGCTCGTCTTTTAGTTGCACGATGCGGCGAGTCCCCCTTTGGTGGATGTACCTCAGGTTGTGGGGTTTGTTTCTAACAATTATCCCCAACACCAGTTTAGAGTTATTAACTGGTACACGAGAAATTGTTTTGTAGGCAAGAGAGATCTTCGCAGGCATGTTATTTAAACTAATCGTTTTTCCCCATGTTTGGGACATTATGGTTATATGTCTCTTTGTTTTTCTCCGTTTGTCTTTCTAAAAATTCAAGTTCCTCTATTCCCTATTCAGGGAATATGTATACGACCTGTGAGAGGAATATCATTATCTATTTGCCTACTTTTTCTGCAATATCTGATAAATCTACCCTGTTGTTCCTAATGTATCTACCTCTACATTGCCAGATCAGATCAGTGCTTCCCATTCCTCTCTAGAGTTAAGGCCCCGTCTGATCGTGTTAAATTTAACCATATACCACTGCTCTTGTTGTTTTCTCCTGGTTATACTGTTGCCTTGTCTAGTCTGTTCCTTTATTCTCTCCAGAATGACCCATCTCAGATCTTTTTCGCTGTGTCCATGCTCTTTCCAGTGGGTTACTAATGGTGCGTTTTCTTTGCTGTTTTTTATAGCAGACTTATGTTCTCCTATCCTTAATCTAATTTCTCTGCCTGTTTCTCCTATATATGCCTGGTCACAGGGACACAGGATCATATAAATTACGTTTTTAGTTCTGCAGTTGTTCAGGGTGGTGATTTCATGTGAGACACCATTGTGTTCCACCTTCTTGGTGACCATGCATAGGTCACAGATGCAGCAGTTCCCACACTTGTGGTTACCTACTGCTTTGGTACCGCTCAGGGTGGTTTGATTTTCTGATAGGTCGTCCCTGTAGGTGTATACCAGGGTCGACCTCAGGTTTTTGTTCTTTCTGTACGCATATAATGGGCGTTCAAGTGTGGTAATGTCTGATCCGTTGTTCAGAATTTTCCAATTGCGGTTTATAATATTCTTGACCTGATTTGCTATGGCTGAGTACTGGCTGACCATTACTATTTTGTCCTGGGTTTTCTTTCTCTCTTTCTTTGATAGTAAGCAGTCCCTGTCGTAGTAACGTGCTCTTTTCAGAGAATGTTCGATTAGTTTTTTTGGGTAGCCCTTTTCTCTGAATTTAGTTTTCATTTCTCCTGCATGCCTGTAAAAGTCTTCCAGATCCGTACAGTTCCTTCTCAGACGGAGAAATTCCCCAAAGGGGATTGAATCTTTTTGGCTCTTGGGGTGATAACTATTGTAATGCAAGATGGTATTGCGGTCTGATTCCTTTTTGTACAGTTCTACTTTCAGATGTTTCTCTTGGCTCTTAATACAGATGTCCAGGAAGTTTACCTTGGATCTACTATACGCAGCTGTAAATTTAAGATTTGGGTCTCCTAGATTGAGCCAAGACAAAAATTCGAGCAGGGATTCAGTGGTACCCTGCCAGATAAAGAATATATCGTCTATGAAGCGTGCCCAATTCCGGATGTTTTCATAGTATGGGCTCACTTCATTGTATATATGTATGTTTTGAAATAGACTCACATATATACATGCCAGGCTCGGCGCACAGGTCGCGCCCATGCTGGTCCCCTTCCTCTGGATATAAAGGTCCTTCTTAAAGAGGAAGATGTTATTAAGCAGTACCATTGAAACGCATTGGACAATGAACTCTTTGTTGCCCCCTACAATGTTTGTTCCTTCTAAAAGATTCTCAACTGCTCTAATAGTATCATTTTGTGGTATATTGGTGTAGAGTGACTCTACATCGAGAGTCACCATGAGTTCATTATCGTCATCAAAATGTATTCCTTCTACTTTAGCTATCATATCTGCAGTATCGCGGAAATCACCACCCTGAACAACTGCAGAACTAAAAACGTAATTTATATGATCCTGTGTCCCTGTGACCAGGCATATATAGGAGAAACAGGCAGAGAAATTAGATTAAGGATAGGAGAACATAAGTCTGCTATAAAAAACAGCAAAGAAAACGCACCATTAGTAACCCACTGGAAAGAGCATGGACACAGCGAAAAAGATCTGAGATGGGTCATTCTGGAGAGAATAAAGGAACAGACTAGACAAGGCAACAGTATAACCAGGAGAAAACACCAAGAGCAGTGGTATATGGTTAAATTTAACACGATCAGACGGGGCCTTAACTCTAGAGAGGAATGGGAAGCACTGATCCGATCTGGCAATGTAGAGGTAGATACATTAGGAACAACAGGGTAGATTTATCAGATATTGCAGAAAAAGTAGGCAAATAGATAATGATATTCCTCTCACAGGTCGTATACATATTCCCTGAATAGGGAATAGAGGAACTTGAATTTTTAGAAAGACAAACGGAGAAAAACAAAGAGACATATAACCATAATGTCCCAAACATGGGGAAAAACGATTAGTTTAAATAACATGCCTGCGAAGTTCTCTCTTGCCTACAAAACAATTTCTCGTGTACCAGTTAGTAACTCTAAACTGGTGTTGGGGATAAATGTTAGAAACAAACCCCACAACCTGAGGTACATCCACCAAAGGGGGACTCGCCGCATCGTGCAACTAAAAGATGAGCGTGTAACTTAAAAACAAATCTGCCATGAGATTTAAACAACAGTTTTTTTTAAAGAGGGCGCACTTGTAGGAAAGTCGTCTTGAATTAATTTAGGGCGCACTCAGAATAAAACATATTATTCAGCCGATTTTGAGACAGAGAAGTAACACTAAATAAAAGACAATAATCAGCTGTCAATAGCCTCATTAGGGTTAGGAGTAATTTCGATAACACAATTACACTGTCATTGTAATATTACAGTTGGTTGGCACAATCTGTGAATAGAAAAGCATTACTACTACTCCGTTCTAAGATGGTGCCACCATTTACCGACAACACGGCTTAGGGATCCGGCCACGGCGTCCCAGGTGAAATCAATCTACCCTGGACCAGCCGTCGTATAAAAGAGAGGTCGCCGCAAGCAACACTTCAGAGAGTGTTGGAACGAGGCAGAGACGCGGCTCCACCTAAGACGAGGTTAGCGATGTCCAACTAGCGAGCTAGTCCAGGGTTAGGCAGCTAGAAGCGGGGTTGGTTATACTAGAATCTACGTTAAGAGGAACCTCGCCCCACAGACAGAACGCTCGAGGAAGGGGTCCCACTGTGAGGTTTGAAGTATAAGCACATAGCCTCCTCTGCCCGCCATCAACTAGAAGCACATGGGGTCCTAGGCAGTATACAGAAACTCTAATGTACAATAGTGTGAAGTATATTGGAGTATGCCTACCTCAAAGAAGGGGGGGGGAAACTATAGAAAATAAAATTAGTGAGAACATATAAGATACCTACAAACCCTGAGAAAGATAGAAGTAGGTGAACACGGTAATTTTGCTAAGAAACGACAAAAGAGAAGATATGGAGGCAGCAGGTTCATGCCACTAATAACACATAACTCTGTATCTATTTGCCCTAACAGAACACATCCAGTTTTCCTAAGGAGTGCATAAACGCTATGCCCGTTCAAGGAGAGTTTTAAAAGTTTTTAAGGTAAGATGGCCTAAGGAGAATCCGTTAAAAGTAAAGCGTAGTTCCCTTTCTAATATAGGGTAGTTACAAAATAAAACGCTGTTTTCTACCCACATAGATACTCAGCCAAACCGTTTAATAAAGTGGAACAACAGGAGAAGCAAACCTAATACAAGGATCCCTGCTCAAATAAGAGAGGTAAATACTTTAGCTGGTCATAACCTGTTGCTGAGACTAAAATCAATAGACCAGTATTTCTAATAACCATCTATGTCCCTAGATACACCCTATGGGGCCCTTGAGACGTGACAGTGAAGAAGTCAACTAAAACTTCTTGGATGTTTTTATTTGGATCTCCCTCAACATAGATGGGGTAAGAGTGGGTTCCAGTTGCAGAGAATTGAATGGAAGTGTCATGCATGAGGCCCAAACCTGACCCCAAATTAATTTCCACATCGAATTGGATTCGGAGGGTTAACTGATGTCCATAGTGGCTATTTTGAAGCCAAGCCTGAAATATAGAGTTAACCAAATATATGGCGTATTGTGCACAATGAGTTTTTCACCGATTGGTTAATACATATGTACCTTAATAACCATATCATCAAGATAAAAGATGTGAGAGATATCACTCTTACAGTGTGACACTGTAAAAAGAAAACCCGGATGCATGAGAAATTGATGATATACACTATAAGCTAGTGACACCCTGTCTTTCTCTTCATATACTTGCAGAGAGGGTGCCAGTCACCATTTATTCAAGTGAGAAACCCCGATTAAAGAAGTCCTGAAGAAGGTGCCAATATATCAGTTGTCCTGCACCGAAACGCGTCGACGCATTTTTTGTAAATACAGAGAATTCAACCAGGGCCTAGTAAACAACTGATGTACATGAAATACTGTTACTGTTGTTTGAACTGATGTAAAAGTTTTGCAAGCCTTTGGATCCAATGACAAGTAGTGGCAAATAGATCTAGTAGCCACAATTAAACTAGGGGGTATATATTATTAGGCTTATTTTCACCGTTTTTATATATGAGTTGTTGAGATGTTCTCATGTGTTTTGTTTTATATTATTTTTTAATTCTAATTCTGAGTTGTACATTGTGATGTAAATACTGTGATTCATTGTCCTTTTATCGATGGTTTCCATAAAAGAAATGTGTTGAATTTTTTAAATATGATATTCAAGCGCCTATATTTTTCTTGTACATGGTTTTATTAAAAATAGATTGTAAACGATTCAATTTGGTTGTGGAAATTGATATATTTTCTCGAGCGCGGCCATCTGGCCAATCAGATTAAAGTTGTGTGTGCCCGAATTGGTATGAAAGCATAACGAGTGTTCCCCAGGGATTTCCCTTTGACTTACGGTCTTTTGTACCCTGTTCCCTGGCGACAGTGGGGTACCCTCTCTCGAGATACGTGTTAAGTACAGCCTTGTGCTGGAGAGTTCAGGTTTTTTGAGTTGACTGTCACAGTTTTTCCTATCTAAATAAAACCCAGCAGTCCTTTCTCCAATCATAAGATGGACTCACTAAAGACCTTTGGCTTTAGTGAAGAGCAGCTTAATAAGATACTCAGCTCCAATAGAGGGGGCAATAACATTACAGTGATCCCTAATGGAGGAGAAAAATTGAACCAATTAATTAATCTAAAAAAGAAAATTATCAGAACGGAACTACATGCTGAATTTATGACACAGTATGTGAGGGCAGGTAAGATACCAATTGGTTTACAAATACGCAACGAACCAGGTCTATTCGTAGATAATGAAAAATTTCTAGAAACATGGACCTTTATCTGCAACAGATGCAGTAGAGATCTCATGTTACTCATTATTGAAACCGCCCAGGCTACGGTCCTCATAGAAATAAAAGAAATGGAAGAACTTGAAAAAACATTACTAGAGAGCAATGTAGTTGAGGACGCTAAAAAGAGGCTGGAAGAAATTAATCGAGATATGAACGGGTATTGTGAATACCTAACCAACCGTAAAACCCCAAAACTTAGAAAGGACATCAACAAATTCAGCCAGGAGGTAGTATATCCATTTCTTAGGAAAGACTACTACACAGAGAAACCTGATAGTAATAGAAATGAAGGCCCCAAACTGAGATTTCAGACCAGGTTGCAGCCTAGAAGACCGAGACATATTAACTTCTCGGGCACATCGGAAAGCAGTGGGGACGAAGTAGAACACTGTAGAGAAGATGAAGAATATGCAGGACCCAACAGGGATTACGAAACACCTTTTTTAGATAAGCGCCCACAGAAAAGTCGAGGGAACTACCGGGGCAGAGGGAGAGGACAATACTCGAGGAGACCAGCTCCGAGAGAGCAAGATCAAGATTACCAACAGTCCCCGGCCCCTCAGGAGTACAAGCGGACCAGAAACAAAGTGTACTGGCGCTAGAGAAAACACTGATTATAAACCTATCCCATAGAGCATTAACAACTATAGAACAACAAGTTCTAGGGATGGGGTTTAACTTTGTACCTACTGCGGGCATTAATAAGTTCCAGTTAGAAAAAGATCTTAGAGCCTTCTTTCGTAAAATCCGCCTGCGACGATTCTTTGAGAATAGACCTACAAGGGAACCACCCCAAGACTCGGGCTTAAGAACTAAGTCCACATTCACCCCAAGCCTAGGGATGGTCGACAAAAATCTAGAAATCTTTGAGTCCGTCGTTAAGCTAGAGATAGGTGAGCTAGTGGAAAAAAAACATTTTCAAGAGCATAACATTACCAGAGAACAAAGAGATGCGATTAACTCCCTCTCCCAGGACAAAAGTATAACAATAAAACCTGCGGACAAGGGGGGGGGGAGTAGTAGTACTCGATACAGACGACTACGATCGAAGAGTGATGATCTTGTTGTCTAATGAATTACACTACTCGAGAGTATCCCAGACCAGACTAAACAAACTGAGAAAGGATGTAGAAATACTGCTGCTGAAGACTCTAGAGAAAGGAGACATAACTGAAGATGAGTGGAAGTTCCTAAACAACACAAACCCCAAGACTCCGGCTTTTTACGGACTACCAAAAGTCCATAAAAGCCTCGATAATCCCCCCCTAAGACCGATAGTAGCATCAATCGACTCGCTGCTAGAACCATTGAGCCAATACGCAGACAGGTTCCTCAAACCCCTAGTGGAACAACAAAAATCATATATCCGCGATACTGCAGATATGATAGCTAAAGTAGAAGGAATACATTTTGATGACGATAATGAACTCATGGTGACTCTCGATGTAGAGTCACTCTACACCAATATACCACAAAATGATACTATTAGAGCAGTTGAGAATCTTTTAGAAGGAACAAACATTGTAGGGGGCAACAAAGAGTTCATTGTCCAATGCGTTTCAATGGTACTGCTTAATAACATCTTCCTCTTTAAGAAGGACCTTTATATCCAGAGGAAGGGGACCAGCATGGGCGCGACCTGTGCGCCGAGCCTGGCATGTATATATGTGAGTCTATTTGAAAACATACATATATACAATGAAGTGAGCCCATACTATGAAAACATCCGGAATTGGGCACGCTTCATAGACGATATATTCTTTATCTGGCAGGGTACCACTGAATCCCTGCTCGAATTTTTGTCTTGGCTCAATCTAGGAGACCCAAATCTTGAAATTTACAGCTGCGTATAGTAGATCCAAGGTAAACTTCCTGGACATCTGTATTAAGAGCCAAGAGAAACATCTGAAAGTAGAACTGTACAAAAAGGAATCAGACCGCAATACCATCTTGCATTACAATAGTTATCACCCCAAGAGCCAAAAAGATTCAATCCCCTTTGGGGACTTTCTCCGGCTGAGAAGGAACTGTACGGATCTGGATGACTTTTACAGGCATGCAGGAGAAATGAAAACTAAATTCAGAGAAAGGGGCTACCCAAAAAAACTAATCGAACATTCTCTGAAAAGAGCACGTTACTACGACAGGGACTGCTTACTATCAAAGAAAGAGAGAAAGAAAACCCAGGACAAAATAGTAATGGTCAGCCAGTACTCAGCCATAGCAAATCAGGTCAAGAATATTATAAACCGCAATTGGAAAATTCTGAACAACGGATCAGACATTACCACACTTGAACGCCCATTATATGCGTACAGAAAGAACAAAAACCTGAGGTCGACCCTGGTATACACCTACAGGGACGACCTATCAGAAAATCAAACCACCCTGAGCGGTACCAAAGCAGTAGGTAACCACAAGTGTGGGAACTGCTGCATCTGTGACCTATGCATGGTCACCAAGAAGGTGGAACACAATGGTGTCTCACATGAAATCACCACCCTGAACAACTGCAGAACTAAAACGTAATTTATATGATCCTGTGTCCCTGTGACCAGGCATATATAGGAGAAACAGGCAGAGAAATTAGATTAAGGATAGGAGAACATAAGTCTGCTATAAAAAACATCAAAGAAAACGCACCATTAGTAACCCACTGGAAAGAGCATGGACACAGCGAAAAAGATCTGAGATGGGTCATTCTGGAGAGAATAAAGGAACAGACTAGACAAGGCAACAGTATAACCAGGAGAAAACAACAAGAGCAGTGGTATATGGTTAAATTTAACACGATCAGACGGGGCCTTAACTCTAGAGAGGAATGGGAAGCACTGATCTGATCTGGCAATGTAGAGGTAGATACATTAGGAACAACAGGGTAGATTTATCAGATATTGCAGAAAAAGTAGGCAAATAGATAATGATATTCCTCTCACAGGTCGTATACATATTCCCTGAATAGGGAATAGAGGAACTTGAATTTTTAGAAAGACAAACGGAGAAAAACAAAGAGACATATAACCATAATGTCCCAAACATGGGGAAAAACGATTAGTTTAAATAACATGCCTGCGAAGATCTCTCTTGCCTACAAAACAATTTCTCGTGTACCAGTTAATAACTCTAAACTGGTGTTGGGGATAATTGTTAGAAACAAACCCCACAACCTGAGGTACATCCACCAAAGGGGGACTCGCCGCATCGTGCAACTAAAAGACGAGCGTGTAACTTAAAAACAAATCTGCCATGAGATTTAAACAACAGGTTTTTTTAAAGAGGGCGCACTTATAGGAAAGTCGTCTTGAATTAATTTAGGGCGCACTCAGAATAAAACATATTATTCAGCCGATTTTGAGACAGAGAAGTAACACTAAATAAAAGACAATAATCAGCTGTCAATAGCCTCATTTGGGTTAGGAGTAATTTCGATAACACAATGACACTGTCATTGTAATATTACAGTTGGTTGGCACAATCTGTGAATAGAAAAGCATTACTACTACGCCGTTCTAAGATGGCGCCACCATTTACCGACAACACGGCTTAGGGATCCGGCCACGGCATCCCAGGTGAAATCAATCTACCCTGGACCAGCCGTCGTATAAAAGAGAGGTCGCCGCAAGCAACACTTCAGAGAGTGTTGGAACGAGGCAGAGACGCGGCTCCACCTAAGACGAGGTAAGCGATGTCCAACTAGCGAGCTAGTCCAGGGTTAGGCAGCTAGAAGCGGGGTTGGTTATACTAGAATCTACGTTAAGAGGAACCTCGCCCCACAGACAGAACGCTCGAGGAAGGGGTCCCACTGTGAAGTATAAGCACATAGCCTCCTCTGCCCGCCATCAACTAGAAGCACATGGGGTCCTAGGCAGTATACAGAAACTCTAATGTACAATAGTGTGAAGTATATCGGAGTATCCCTACCTCAAAGAAGGGGGGGGGACTATAGAAAATAAAATTAGTGAGAACATAAAAGATACCTACAAACCCTGAGAAAGATAGAAGTAGGTGAACACGGTAATTTTGCTAAGAAACGACAAAAGAGAAGATATGGAGGCAGCAGGTTCATGCCACTAATAACACATAACTCTGCATCTATTAGCCCTAACAGAACACATCCAGTTTTCCTAAGGAGTGCATAAACGCTATGCCCGTTCAAGGAGAGTTTTAAAAGTTTTTAAGGTAAGATGGCCTAAGGAGAATCCGTTAAAAGTAAAGCGTAGTTCCCTTTCTAATATAGGGTAGTTACAAAATAAAACGCTGTTTTCTACCCACATAGATACTCAGCCAAACAGTTTAATAAGGTGGAACAACAGGAGAAGCAAACCTAATACAAGGATCCCTGCTCAAATAAGAGAGGTAAATACTTTAGCTGGTCATAACCTGTTGCTGAGACTAAAATCAATAGACCAGTATTTCTAATAACCATCTATGTCCCTAGATACACCCTATGGGGCCCTTGAGACGTGACAGTGAAGAAGTCAACTAAAACTTCTTGGATGTTTTTATTTGGATCTCCCTCAACGTAGATGGGGTAAGAGTGGGTTCCAGTTGCAGAGAATTGAATGGAAGTGTCATGCATGAGGCCCAAACCTGACCCCAAATTAATTTCCACATCGAATTGGATTCGGAGGGTTAACTGATGTCCATAGTGGCTATTTTGAAGCCAAGCCTGAAATATAGAGTTAACCAAATATATGGCGTATTGTGCACAATGAGTTTTTCACCGATTGGTTAATACATATGTACCTTAATAACCATATCATCAAGATAAAAGATGTGAGAGATATCACTCTTACAGTGTGACACTGTAAAAAGAAAACCCGGATGCATGAGAAATTGATGATATACACTATAAGCTAGTGACACCCTGTCTTTCTCTTCATATACTTGCAGAGAGGGTGCCAGTCACCATTTATTCAAGTGAGAAACCCCGATTAAAGAAGTCCTGAAGAAGGTGCCAATATATCAGTTGTCCTGCACCGAAACGCGTCGACGCATTTTTTGTAAATACAGAGAATCCAACCAGGGCCTAGTAAACAACTGATGTACATGAAATACTGTTACTGTTGTTTGAACTGATGTAAAAGTTTTGCAAGCCTTTGGATCCAATGACAAGTAGTGGCAAATAGATCTAGTAGCCACAATTAAACTAGGGGGTATATATTATTAGGCTTATTTTCACCGTTTTTATATATGAGTTGTTGAGATGTTCTCATGTGTTTTGTTTTATATTATTTTTTAATTCTAATTCTGAGTTGTACATTGTGATGTAAATACTGTGATTCATTGTCCTTTTATCGATGGTTTCCATAAAAGAAATGTGTTGAAATTTTTAAATATGATATTCAAGCGCCTATATTTTTCATGTACATGGTTTTATTAAAAATAGATTGTAAACGATTCAATTTGGTTGTGGAAATTGATATATTTTCTCGAGCGCGGCCATCTGGCCAATCAGATTAAAGTTGTGTGTGCCCGAATTGGTATGAAAGCATAACGAGTGTTCCCCAGGGATTTCCCTTTGACTTACGGTATTTACCTACCAGGCAGGTATTTTTATCCTTTCAACCAAAGCTCCTGCCACTCCAATTTATCTCTCGTAATTGAGTGCCTGATTACAAGTTTGGTGGTGCGGGAGTACAACCACCATGCTGCCGCCCCACTCCAATACCGCCAAACCGGTGTGCGCACCGCCCGTCACATTATGACTTTTTTAGTCACTGGCAGATGGTTCTTTGGCATTCTTACAGCGGTGCCTATTAAATTGGCACCGCAATGGGAACGTCAAAGGCTGCACCTGCACAGCATGGACAGGTGCAGTCAATGCCGTGCAGATACAGGGGTGCATGCACACGTGGGCGTAATATGTGCTACCCTGCATGCACCCCATGGCTCAGAGGCAACAGGGGTCCCTTTAGAGCCCCCGTTATTTCCTCTCCACTGCAGAGTTCAGTGAGGAGGAACCACCAAGAAAACTGTGGCACAGAAGGAAACTAGTTATATGCTTGTCAGAACCTCCACATATGGCAGCCTCAAGACTACCGCCCCACTGCCAGGGATTTCTGATCCCTGGCAGTTGCAGTGGTGCAATAGGAGTCAGACCGCTGAACTTGTAACGGGCAGTCGGACCTCCAGTTTGACAGTGGCTGGACTGCAACCGCAGCACCACCATAAGTCTGGCAATCCATCGACCACCAGACTCATAATCAGGCCCTTAGAGTGTTCCACTCAGTGCTCCTGTATAATCTGTATGTCGTAGCACACAGTGGAACAGATTAAACCTTTGATAGATCATGCCACCAAGGGGTATGAGGGTTACATAAGAACATAAGAGTTTTCTCCCCATTCTGTGAAGAGTTAGCATATAAGTCCAGGTGGGCTCTTTTTTCTGAGGACGTTTATGAATAGGAGTAGGAGCCTTTCTGGGATATTCCTCTTACCTCCCCTCTTTTTGTCAAAGACTAACTTGTATGACCAGAACTGTGCAGCTTACAGACACCTTTAAAGCAATTTCTTTTATGTGCACCCCATTACCTTGTGGTGACATTCTGCGATGAGTGTGTATGTGCAGTAGATGTGCAGTAAATGTGTGGTAGTAGGGTTTTATATGTTGTCAGTGTCAGTATTGGGATGAGTAGAAGTAGTGGTATTCATTATGGGTATCCCCGAGCATTACCTGGCTCAAGATGGAGCGTGGATACAGCTTTCTCAGACAAAGTGTACTGACTGCTTTTTTGTGGCTGTAGAGTGGAGGAGCAGCCACTGAAGTGAGGGAGTATGGAGACAGGGCTGCTCTTAGAAATGTAATGATGATCTTGTTTGCAAATGGCTGCTGGTTAGTTCTTTTAAGCCCTGCCATTTAGTAGATGGTAAGGGTGCAGGATGGGACTGGAGTATCCATTTTTCAAGCTGGGGAAATTTTAGGAAGGGCCTGCCCATTTGCCTGTCCCTGGCTAGTTTTACAGAGAGGCTAATGACAGCCAGAAACATATATCTCACACTTCCTTGTGCTTGGTTTTTGAAACTCTTGATTGGGGCCAAAATCATTGTTGCCTGCTGTTAGAGACATCATCTTGCACAAGGGTTGTGCCTAAGTAAAGGCCAGAAAATGACATTTGAAAGAAAACCATATCAAACTGGTTCTGAAACCTTACACGGGGATCCACACCTCCTGTCTGGAACATAGTATGGCATAGTAGTCAGACCCGTATCACCCAATTTGTTCCAGTTCCACAGACTTCATAACCATGGAAAGGAGTGCTCAGCAGAGCACTGGAAGGACTGTAGTGTAACCAGGGCAGGTTGTTGCATGGCAGCTAGTCTTCCAGAGGTGAGTGAACATCACCTGAAGCCTGCACATCTTGCTGGAGGAGCTAAGGGTCTGCTGAGAGAGAGAGACAGGGAGGCTTGGCCTTGTGGGAAGAGAGACTGTCAGGGAGAATCCAAATGTGTCCCTGGTGTGAGGAAAACCAGAAGAAGCTGACTGAGAGAGAGAGTGATGCCAGGACTGACTGGTGTTTTAAAAGTTTACTCTGTCGGAAAATTACGATCTAGCCCATGGACACTCCTCCGAGTATCCATGCACCTTATAAATGCCCATCATTCATTAAAACCTCCATCATTGTTTCCCGCTGTGAACTGCACTGAGCAATTTTAGGGCAAAGCCATGTTGTGGAGGTCACTTCTGTTTACTAAGCAGTTCCTAATCATCCTTGTGCCGCCCTGTATCCTACTGTGGGACCTGGAAGCAAGCTCTAACGCTGCCCTACATCCTAGTTGAAGACCCCTCATCGCTGCCGAGGCTGAAGGCCTCAATGGCCAGGAGGTCCAACCGATGAACAAGCACAACTGCTGCAGTTGCTGTGCCTGCACGCTCATCTGCACCCGGCCTGAAAGGACTCAACTGTGAAGAAGAGCACCCACCATGCAGAGCTGCCGTGCTGATCCTGCCACTAGGTTCTGGTTGGAGGGCGGTCACTGCGACCCCACTCCCAAGGCAGTATCTCCACTGAGCAGGTAAAAGCGAGCCCTAGCTCTCAGTGGCACAAGTGACCCCATGAGCGAAGCAGGCTCCTATTCCAATGAAAGACTTTTGCTGGAGTGAACAGGAGTCCATCATCCACAGTGTAAAATTGATGCTACACCTGGCACAATGGATAGAATGTAGGTCAACCTTGATAGTTTGGCTTATTACAGGTAGAAGACAGTAGGTCACATGAACTTCACCCTAAAGCCAACATTGCACCATAATTGTATCAGATATGCTTCTTAATTATTGTTATTCTTGTAAAAATAATGTGAAAATCAAAACATTACTGATTTCAACTTCCCCAGGATTTTAAGTTTCTGCTGACTATAAAACGAAGAAATGAAGCCAAATAATCATTTGACATAAATTAAGTAGTGTAAAGCTAGTATGTAATCATCTGCTCTCGGCAAGCCAACACCATGCCACCGTTGCATGCACAACACCTGATTATCGCTTACAACCATGAAATATTGTTGTCATAAATTTTGGAGCAGGGACATTAAAATTCAGGTTGCGAATACTGTGCCTGTCTTCGCTAAGTGTAAAAGACACATTTTTGCATATTTTGGATATGTAATCATTATCAGGGGAGAGCTCTTTATTTGCAGCATAAATCCGTGCAATTCCGTTTACTGCAACCTGACAATAATTATAATTCTTTGCTCGATTGCTGATGGTATTTGACCAGCATATTGCGCGGATTATAGTAATTATTAACTTGATTGATCACTGCAGGGTGCTTAATATTCATGCAGGCCGAACGCGCAATAGTTTGCCGCTAGTGAAAATGTCAGGGTTGACTTATTACAAGGGCAGAAGTGTATTTATTCTTTTAAAATCTGTATTAGACCCATGATCAACTCTCACTTCTTATCAATGGCAGCGCTGCGTTCCAAAGTTTAAAAGAACACACATCCTTTGTTCAATAGTTTGAAAACCTTTCTATTCATATTAAAACCGTTCCCCACTGTACCATGGTATTTAAGTAACTTAGTCAATAATCTGGTGTTCCATATAGACTTTTATTGGGGTGCCTTGCATAAAATGACAGGAGATTAATTCCTTGCTGCAGGACGGAGACATTTGAAAAAAGGAATTTAATAGAATTTTCAGGCAGTACTTCTGTTCAAAAAAACTCAAATGAGCGAAGTATTAAAGGACACACATTGTCCGACAGCACTTGCATGGCCATCCAATCTCCCATCTCAACGTAATTAAATGAATTACATCGTGGCAATCTCACCATTTCTTGTTCCATTAGTCATACAATGGATACAGTGACACAGGGTAGACCTGGAAGGATAATTGGAAGAAATTGAGTTGTAGGTTGACTGGGTTGTGAGCTCTGGTCAAGCAGCAATCATAGTCCTTGAGAGGGTGAGGCAGAAGCCAACGGGTGAGGCAGAAGCCAACCCTAAATTAGCCTGTACTCCACCCTCTGGTAGCTTGACACTTAATAGTCAAGGTTAACTTAGAAGCAATGTGTGGAGGATTTGCACCACACTTCAAACAGTAGTAAACTGGAAACACCATACAAAAAGGATCCCACTCCAAGTTAGAAGAATAAAACTTTCTTTAATAAGTGAAGCAAGACCAAAACAATAAAACTCCATTTAGTAGAACTGCAGATATTCAATTTAAAAGATTTGAGTAAAAATAGTGCTAAAAAGCACAAAGTGCCAACTGAGGATATTTGCTTCTCCCGGACCGGAACAAAGTTACAAGTTCAGGCCAACTATGATGGAACGCATGCCTTCTATAGGTACGCTTATTAGACCCGCTGAACAAAGTACCTTAAATACTGCTTTGGAGAGCGTTGCCAGGATCTGCGTTGAAGATGCGCCATGGAGCCAAAGAAATGCATCTGTTCCAAGATGTGATGAGGCTTTGATGCTAAGGCCTGCTTCATTTTTGAGGATCTTGCGATACATAGTTCTACATCAAGGATGTGGCTTGAAGTTGGGACAATGCATCAGTTCCGATGAGCTGCGAGGCTGCAATGCTGAATCCAGCATTGTCGATGAGGCTGTGATTAGGGTTGCAAGGGCATGGACCGAGGATGCATCACGCAGTGGTGGTTCCTAAGGCATTGCGGGTTGTGGCAGCAAACCAGGTCTTTGAGACAGGTTCAACCCATCCAGCAGCAGAGATGTGTCAGTTCTGCTCTCGGGTGGCACCACTTGGCAGGGTAGACTCACTGATGGTAAAGGCCAGGTGCAGATGCGAGGTTGTTGGGACCCTGCTGTGTCCCTGGGGCTTCAGACCAGGAGGCCTGCCGACTAGCACTTGCAGTCACTCAGGGTTCGGAGTTCAAGAGATGCAGGTCCAGTACTTCTCACCCAGGCAAGAAGGCATCAGGCAGCAGGTCAGTACAGCAGGGCAGCAGTTCCTTCAGAGCAGCAGTCCAACAGAGTGGCAGTCCTTGTAGCAGTACAGCAGTCCTCCTTCCTGGAAGAGTATCCACAGGTCTAGAGGTGCACTCAAGTGGTGGTGTCTGAGGTCCAGTATTTATACTCAGTTTTGCCTTTGACGTGGGGAGAAATGTCTAGAGCAGGGGTCTCCAACCTTTCTGTAATAAAAACTACTTATGAACAATGAAAATCATCCCGAGCAACTGATGGTAGTGATTTAAGAGTGACCATCCCATCAAAAATTATCATCAGTGATTATATCAGTGCATTAGGCAGGGCTCCAGCAGTAAACTAAAATGGTCTTTCACAAATGTAATTGAAATATTACACTGGTAATATATAAAAGGTATTGCTGCATTCACCCTGGCACCAAGTAAAAATATGAGCAAAACATCTCTCCAACTCAAATATTAGCTTTGAAATTAAACCATTTTCTCCAAACATCAGTTTATGAGTTCTGAAAATACACACATTTTCGTCTTGAATATATACTTTTAATACTCATATAATAATTTAACAAATGAAAAAACTTCTATATTAGTAGGCTGGGCTGCACACAGGAGCACTGCTCAATCAATCAATCAACAGCGTTCATTTCCTTCTGTCTGAGCCCGAAAAAATCAAAAAGAGCTATCTGACTGACAAATAGACTCAGCACAGACTGTGTATCAGGAAACACCCTTTCAAACTCCAGGACAGCAAAGGGCAACCTCTTCTGCAGAAGTTTAAGGAAAATACATCGGAAAAATAATCTCCCCCTTGCCATGAAACTTGGAGATGACCTTTGATAAATACCCAGGACTCAGTATTAAAATCATATGATGTAGGAAGTTGTGTAAATATAGAATACACTCACCAAAATACCCAAAAATCCTCAAAAGGAGCCAATGTCATATGACCAGAAAATATAACTTCCACACCAGGCACTGATACATGGTCCCATGTGTGAGTTCAAATGTTATACTAAGTTATGGAGTATTTTTAGAGTGTATGCTGTGGAAAAGTAAATTTTGCCATGTTCTGTGTCCCTACGTGTCCTCCATCCTATGTTGTATGTGCATGATTAATATGCATATGTATTGCCCATGATCGATTAAAGATGCAATTACAGTTGTGTCCATCTCTAGTATGCCAGTTTCCAGTTCTCGTGAAAGCTACGAGTATTAGGCCTATGTAAAGCTACGTTGCCACGTTTCTCAGTGTGCACGTTATTTCATTGTAAAGTCCCCGTTTTTAGGCCTCAAAAGGGCCCGGACTCAGATTCAGCTCCTGTCTCCTGAACCCTCTCCGAGGAGCGATACAGCCCCCACCTGTATCCCTGACCCTTCACTTACTTCCTGCCTCACAGTGCCCGGCTGGGCCTGGCTCTGCCTGCCAGTCTGCCAAGAGTATGTTATGATTCTAGTTATCAGTCCAGCTCTCCTTCTCTGCATTCCTAAGCTACTGAATCGCATCAACAGTTTCAGTCATCGTCTAGCCTTTACGTCTCCATGTAAGAGAAATACTGTATTAATGGTCATTTAATATTCCTCAACACACACTACATGTAGAATAATGCATGCACCAGTCTTAGTGTCTGTTAGCCTTTACCCTGATAACGTTTGGATTCTATCAACATGTTCTCTAAACACCAGATACTAGATAGTGTTTAGGTACATGTCGCTCTGACTCTCCAGACTTTCGTCTCTCCTTCTAGCTCAGAAGTCATAGCCCCCAGCTTCTCCCTGGTAACACGTCATTGTCAGTTTGCGCGCACCATTAGGTTAGAGGTCCCGGCTCCTTAGGTAGCCCCCTCCATGTTTCCGCCCCATTTATGACATATTCCGTTATGTTTACATCACATGTCTATGTATACGCCCTGTTCACGCCTCTTGTTACACCTACTTTCTGCCTTATCTTTCGCGACTGCTACAGGCCCTGCCCACTGTTACGCCTACTGTATGTATTGTAATGCAATTGTTTTACCTATATATACTTGTGTACTGTTATTAAAAGCCAGCGCGCTCATTCCAGCTCCTGCCCGACAGCTGTCGGGGCCCCCCTGTTGGCTAGCCATCCCAGATCTTGCCCGTGCAGGTTGTCCTGTTCCTGTCCTTTATGCTGTATTAAACCTGCAAACTCCTACTACCTCGAATCTTGACTCTTATTTATTGAGCTATCTGTTATTGTTATATCCAGTCAAAAATAGAGGTATTATTTATTTATTTACCACATAATGGCGCCCGAATAGGGACTTGCCCTTTCCCCACGCGCCGGTGAAGCCACGCAAGCCCCCTGATCCTCTGCAGCCGTGACGGAACCATACCGTGCACGTGCAGATATTTCTGCTTCAAGTATCCCTCAGGCCCACGGAGGAGACGGAGGTTGCGGTCCAGCATCCAGACGAGGCGGTGGAGGAACGCGGCGAGTCCCGACCAGAGCCCAAGCCGAGAGTTCAAGGTCCGAGGTATCCGGAGGCCCACCCGTAACAGAAGTCCGAAGTTCGTCCGTCCGGCGTCGTAGCAGTCCAGTCCAGTCCGAGGCCTTCCGTTCTTGCTGCCCGGTGAGTACCGTTGCTGGGGTAGTATCTAGACAGGGTCAATTGCATTGTCTCTGGTCCGTGGGTTTGGGTACACAGATCCAACACGAAGTGTCCACTTAGGTGGATGCGGGTCCTGACGTGTCTCTTTAAGAGACCGGTAAGTTTCGTACTGTTTTAGCAGTGCATCTAGTTTCTGTTCTAGTCCGTTCTGTTCTCGAGAAATTCATGTATTCTGTTTTCAGTATTCCAGGTAGTATTTTGTCAAAACTGTTATTTTAAATGTCATTCATGTATTTCAATGTCGTGGTATGAAAGTGGTGTAATTATTGTGTTCATTGTGTATTGTATTGTGTCTAGACCCCAGCCCAGTCATGCCTTTGTTTTCCAAATTACGTCAGTTAAAAACTAGGAAAGGTCTGTTAGAAGAAGCAGTTCCTGTCCCGTCTAGGGACAGTCCAGGTCATTTTATGTATCAAAAGCATGGCATAAGTGCCATATTATATCTAGATTTATGGGTGGAGTACACCAAACAGTTAGAAGAAAAGTACAGATGGCCCGTATCGGGTACATGGGATGCCGAGTGCATCATGCGAGTAGAAGAAGTATTATGGAAAAAGAAAGCCAGACAGTCACAGAAAGATGCCATCGAGTTATGGCGCAAAGAATCTCATAAAAGAACCGAAAAAGAAATCAGAAAGTCAGAATTAAGTAGAGAAACCTCAGAAAGAGCCCAAGAAAGGGAACTAATCGAAATAGGTGAACAAGTTAAAACCGAACAGTCAGACAGACAGAGGAATGCCCTCATTAAGGGTATGTATCCTCTTCTTGCCGAGGGCTTGCCAAAAGCAACCCCGGAGACATCCAGTAATTTTCCGCCACCCTTAGTTCCGACCAAGCTACGTCACAAACAGACCGCAGCTGATATTTTTCTCTCGTCCTATTTGGACGACACAGTCCCAGAATATGCAAATCCTGTTCCACCAGCTCCTGTAAATAATGTAATTCATGGTCCTCCAGCCACCGGGGCACCTGTTACAACACCTGTTACGGTACCCCCGGTCCAGCCCGTAGTACAAATTCCCGCCACATCAGTCACTCTGCCAGCACGAAGAGTATCAGTCGACGATTCCAGTATAGGGGCCGCGGGAGGAGGTCCTCCTGGTACCCCGCCGCCAAGTAGACGTTTAGGAGCAGTCGAGTTACATGAACGTGCGTTACAGCGTACGCCCAAATATAAGACTATTGCAGAAATCAGGCGACTTCTTACTGAATGCTGTTATGATCCAGTCCCAGGCGAGGATAGTATGGTTATATATTCCGTACGTATAAGGCAGGTGTCCGAGTATTTGGTCACCCTACCGAATATGAAAGAAGATCTAGACAGAATGTATCGTTTCATTCGTACAGGACAAGATCCAGAAAGTATTGCTGAAGTCATGTCTCTCAGGAAAGCTGAGATCCAGTTCATGTTATTAAAGTTTCTGATCAATTGTTTAATTAGGGAACAAGATTCCCCGACTAAAGATCCGACCGAAATGAAAGTTCTGACAAGGTGGAGTGATAATATAGCCGAGGGTAAGCACAAGACACTCAATAGTATAGAGAGTATGTACAAGAAAATACGTAAAGAAATAATAAGGTTACACGAACAACGCAAAGAAGCTCTAGGAAGCGAGAAAGAAAATGACTCTTCTACTGAAGAGGTAGACGACGAGAATCCCGCCAGAATAGCGTATGTAGGTAAATCTAAATTTCCAGACCGACATTTACGCCTAGAACACAAGAAAGTCTTTCATCTTCCAGCACCGGAACAAGGTTCTCTAGAACAAGTATTTCAAGCTACCGATCAAATTCTGAAATCACGAATCGGTTATAGTGAATTAGGTACTATGCATGAACAAGAACTAGCCCGATCAGCAGTCCGATGGATTACTGATTCTACCACTTTTCCAGATGAAATAGTGGCACAAATGTTTCTGAAACTGCCCCCAGCCGAGCAGCGACTGGTGGGTATGTATATGATCCAACACCTCATTACACTGTATGAGGGTCAACATTCTGATCCAGGTCCGTTACATGATATCCTGAACGAGCTACTCCAGTATAGATGGAAAGGTTTAGGTACCGATTTAATTAGTGTCATTCTAGAACAGCGCCACAAATATAGAACGTTTCTGAATCCGCATTTTGTTCATGTCTCACCTCCAGAAAGTAAACCGTTTTACATAGACAGACAGCATCCGTTACGAGAAGTACACCCAGTTAGGACAACGGGTGGTGAAATGCAACGAGTATTTGTTTACACCCCAGTTACCAAGATGGAACTCTTAGAGATGAAGAAATTAATTCCCTGTCACGACAAAGATCCAGCAGGGTTCCACCGAGAATTAAAAGACATGCTCCGTATGGGAGAATACACGTATCCAGATATTATTAAAATGCTAAAAGTCCTGTTGCCTGCGGGCATATACGAAAAACTCAAGGAAAAGGATTGGGAGGTGGGAGAGAAAAAGATCGATTGGACAGCTCTAGAAGCTGAAGATAAGATACGAGTACCAGGTACCGGTCTTGGAGACAAATGTAAAGAATTACCAGAATTATTAATACAAGTTTTGCCTAGATTATTAGCCACTAAAAAGGAAGACTGGGATGCAATCTCAGCCTGTAAACAGAAACAAGACGAAGACACTAGTGATTTTTATTCTAGATTTGAGAAATGTTTTATAATAAACAGTGGTTTGAAGACGAGTAGTGAGTCATACCCTCATCTTTTTGTTACTAAACTAGTCGAGAATTCAAATCCACAAGTTAAAAATCGAGTTTTGAAAGTCGAGAGTACCTGGCAAGCTAATACTCCGTCCCAAATGCTCCAGATGCTCCAGTATCACCAGAATAGAATCAGAGAAGAGCAAGAACACGAGAGAAGACGTATGAAAGACACGAAAATGAAAGTACTAGTTGCACAATCTGTTCCTCAAGACAGTCAGAAGAGGGGTCCGAATCAAGCCAGTCATCCTGCAGCTCCCGTTAAAGGGACATGCAATTATTGTAAACAGCCAGGTCATTTTATAAACGAGTGTGCAGTTCTGAAACACAATATAGCCACTGGTAAAACTAAAGAAAGACCACGTCCGCCTAGACAAGAACAAGTTTCACAGACTTCTCAGCCACAGAATGCACAACAGACAGTTCCAGCACCGCAGCCTATTGCTGCAGCACAGCATGTTACACAGCAGATGTACCAGTATGCACAGACAGAGTATCCAGAGTATCAAGCGTATTCATGAAACAGCCTAGAGAGGGAAGTAGGCTTGCCTCTCATCGAGATTCCTGTAGATCAAGAAGGTCCCTATGTTCATAGTCAAGTATTAGGGAAAGACAGAAAGTTTCTGATTGATACAGGGGCAAGTAGGACGACTATTAGTCACGACGAGGTTCCAGGGGCTCCGCTCTCAGGCTCTAGAAATGTTTCCCTTGGATTTTCAGGAAAGCCTATTGTAAACGAGATATCAAAGCCAGTTACTCTGGAAGTAGGTCCATTGTCCCGAACTACTGATCTATTGCTTACGAAGTCATGTCCAGAAAATTTGTTAGGTATTAAGACACTGAAAGAATTAGGTGCAGTTATTTGCTGTTCCCCAGAGGGAATACGTTTGTTTCTACGTGACTTCAAGGGTCACTATGTTTTACGAGATTTTGATCCGAGATTGTCTAATGTTCCGCAGCATCTATGGGCACAAGGTCCAACTGATGTTGGTTTCATGCAAATCACACCCCATCGTGTGACTCTCAAGCAAGGTATAGTCCTGCCACGAATCAGACAGTACAGATTGCCACCTGAGGCTGTAGCAGCCTTATCCAAAATTATTGACGAGCTCATTGCTCAAGGAGTAGTTGTAGAAACTGACTCCAATGTATGTAATTCTCCTATCATTCCAGTCATGAAACGTACTGATCCAAATGCACCCCCAGTATATCGATTAGTGATTGATCTTCGAGAACTTAATAAATGTATCATTCCCCAGTACCCAGTTGTTCCAGATATCTCATCTCTATTGACAGCCATTGATTCTGAGGCTACATTTTTCACAGTCATAGACCTCAAAAACGCATTTTTCAGTGTCCCCATTCATCCAGACAGCCAGTACCTTTTCAGATTCTGTTTAAATGGAAGGAGCTATAAATTCACACGAGCTCCTCAAGGTTTTACAGAAAGTCCTAGCATCTACAGTCAAGCACTTAAGAGACAACTAGACAACATTCACATGCCAACTGACACTGCCCTGCTCCAGTATGTCGATGATCTACTGATCACAGCCCGTTCTGAACGTGCTTGCGAGCGAGCATCACTTACAGTCCTGTATTTTCTAGCCGAGATGGGGCACAAGGTGTCCCCTTCGAAGCTTCAATTCTGTGTCCAGCAAGTGATCTACTTAGGCCACTTACTGTCCAAGTGGGGTAGGCAGTTGACACCCGATCGTATCCAGTTAATAGCGAGTCTTCCTCAGCCCAAGACCCAGAAGGAGGTACGTGCTTTTATCGGCCTCACTTCTTATTGTCGACAATGGATTCCTCAGTATGCATTTCTAGCCAAACCACTGATACAGTTAACGACACAGGAGGCAGCCGTATCGACTGTCCTCCCTTGGACATCTGAACATACACTTAGTTTCAATGAATTAAAGAAAGCTTTATGCCAAGCTCCCGTTCTAGCTACACCGAACTACAGTAAGCCTTTTACACTTTTTGTCACAGAACGTAATGGTACAGCATTATCTGTTCTCACACAAGATCAAGCCGGACAGTACAAGCCCTGTGCTTATTTTTCGAGCACACTAGATCCAGTAGCCCAGGCTCTGCCTGCGTGCCTCAAGTCAGTTGCAGCCACAGCACTAGCTATTAGACAAAGTGATTCCATAGTGTTAGGACATTCCCTGACAGTACAAGTTCCACACTCCGTGGAAGTTCTTTTAAACCGAACACAGACTCAGCACTTGACAATTGCACGTTTGACAGGTTATGAACTGACACTGTTCCAGCCACACATAGAAATCAGACGCTGCAACGTTCTAAATCCTTCTACACTGTTACCGTCAGTTACTTCAAATCCTGCCACACATGACTGTGTGGAAGTCATTAACACTATGACCAAGCCAAGACAAGATCTGACAGATATTCCATTACCAGATCCCGACCTGACACTTTATGTGGATGGTTCATGTATGAGAACAAGTACAGGAGAATTAGTAGCCGCGTATGCAGTGACTACTGACACTGAAGTTGTTGAAACACACCGTATTGACACTCTGTCCGCTCAAGCAGCAGAGCTAGTCGCTCTGACACAAGCCTGCATACGTGCCAAGAACCTGAAAATTAATATTTACACAGATTCACGCTACGCATTCGGAGTTGTACACGACTTCGGAGTGCTCTGGCAGGAGAGAGGTTTCATGACTTCTCATGGAACCAAGATTCAGCATGGTCTCCTTATTCAAGCTCTGTTAGATGCAATACATTTACCAACAGCTATCGCTATCATGAAATGCAAAGCACATACGAAAGTTACTGACATTATTTCTCAAGGTAATGATCTAGCAGATCGAACAGCCAAGCTTACAGCACAGACACCAGACATACCAGTTAACAAGACACCGACATCCACTCTAGAACAGACTACTTGTATGACAGTTAAGG
This sequence comes from Lissotriton helveticus, assembly GCF_964261635.1. Lineage (NCBI taxonomy): Eukaryota > Metazoa > Chordata > Amphibia > Caudata > Salamandridae > Lissotriton > Lissotriton helveticus. The sequence continues at coordinate 1,867,743,384 of NC_136059.1, forward strand.
ACCCTACTCAAGATGTCATAGATATCCAGTTACATGCTACTCCCGAAGAAATCAAGAAATGGTCCGAACAAGGAGGGGTCCAGACAGATCAGGGATGGGTGACGAAGGGTAGAGCCACATGGTTTCTCCCCGACTCAATGGTTCAAGTCATTATCAATACCGCACATAGTCCAGCACACTTAGGAGAAAAAGCCATGTTAGACAGTATCCAGAACATTTGGTTTAACAAGCATTTACGAGCTGCAGCCAAGCAGAAAGTCCGTACTTGTATGATATGTTGTCAGTTCAATCCAGGTAAAAGTGTCCCGGTGGAACAAGGTGGATTCCAGCCCCCTGACCACCCTTTTGAAGTCCTCCAGATGGATTATATTCAGATGGAGCGATGTCGAGGTTTCAAGTATGTCCTTGTAGTTGTATGCACTTTGTCCAGGTGGACAGAAGCATATCCAGTCCCAGATTACACAGCCGCGACCACTGCCAAGCAGTTGGTTTGTGAGTTCTTCCCCCGCTATGGACTCCCAAGGGTCGTATATTCTGATAACGGCCAGCCATTCTCATCTGAACTTATGAAGCACGTTTCCCTTTTACTAGGGTACCAGTGGAAGTTCCATTGTGTACGCCATCCAGAAGCAGCCGGTCTCGTAGAGAGACATAATCAAACCTTGAAAATCCGCATTGCCAAAGTTTGTAAAGAGAAAGGTGTAGACTGGTTAGTTGCCCTGCCAGTTGCCCTGTTCTATATGCGCATGGTCGCACATTCCAGATCAGGTCTGTCCCCTTATGAGGTCGTATTCGGCCGCCCCCCGAACGTGTGGGGTACACCTAGACCCCGAAGTATTACCGATGTTTCCAGTAATATGCTGACAGATTACCTAGCTTCCTTGATGTCTGCCCTACACTCTTGTCGTTCACAGGTTGCCGCCGCATTTCCAGACAATACCGAGGTGAAACCGCATGAAATCGTTCCAGGAAGCTTGGTTCTCGTCCGGAATTTTGATCGTTCAAGTCCGCTGGAGCCTCGCTGGAAGGAGCCGAAGTTAGTCCTCCTGACCACCCGTACTGCCGTCAAGTTGGAAGGCAGGAAGGGGTGGGTGCACCTGTCACACGTCAAGAAATTTCACGGACTAAAAACTGTTTCCAAGAACATTTCCAAGGATTGTCAAGATTTTAAAGACTGCCAAGAAACTATTCTTAAGGACTGTCCCGCAAATGACATTGATACCAAGCCTCCCCTGTTAGAGAAAACTCCACAGCAGGAGTATAAAAGTAAGCTCCGGTCTAGTAAAATAAGTCAGCCAGTTTAATTGTCTAAGTCCTCCCCTAGGTGAAACGGTTAGACAGGTATCTGACATGTATGAAATAGACCCCCATAGTGAGAGAGTTAGTCAAAACTCAATCCGATGTATCGTTTTTCTAAGTTTTATATTGTTTCTCAGCTTGATGGTTACCTGCACGAGCTATGCATTTCATTTATGTTTTCCAATTTCTCATGTAAATGAGTATTCTAATGCTACAGTAGAGCACACGTTTAGTGATCTGCCTCCTCACGAACTATCCTATCATCTTGCTATGCGCAACAATTCATTCATCCGTATGTTACATTATTCACACCAGACCAGCAATGCCACTAATTGTTGGGTGTGTGGTCGACTCCCCCCTTTCCAGACACCGAAGGGAGTTCTGCCACTGTTTCCTTATCCGTTTTCACATAATGGCTCATGTGGAGCCTGGTCCATGTTAACGTCATCTTCAAATGATATGTCCCTTCTGAACAGTACATGTTTTCCAGACAAGCAAGGTCTTCCCCACAGAACAGGGTTAGATCTAGAAAATGAAGTTTATAATTTAGGTAATTATTCTTCGAATTTCATGGTCCTGAATGTTCAGTCTGATCCTACTCCAGACTTACCCGCTATTTCAGTATTACCAGTCAAAGGCGAATTATGTGTCAGAAATAATGGTTCCGTACATGTAGGACATAGTGATTGTACTACTATTGTCAAGTATAGTGACAGTGGGAAATCTATTTTCAAAGCTTCACGTCATTCTTATTTTGTTTGTGGTCAGACCGCATATGTTCGACTGCCCCTCGATTGGGAGGGAACCTGTTACATTGCCTTCCTACTGCCACCAGTTTTTCTAGCCCCATCTGATTATCATAGAAACACACATCTAGTACACATTAGACATCGAAGGGAGATCGAGTCCCCGATTGTCGATCAAACTGAAACTGCTCTAGAACAGTATACAGATTTCAATAGAGGTTTCTTCTTCTTTATAGGACCTATCCAGAATAGTAAGTTAATACGTAGGTTGACCAGAACCCTTGAAGCAGTAGTGAATGAGACTGCCTCTGCTCTAGGTAACTTAACCGAAGAGCAATCTGCTATGAGATTTGTCGTGCTCCAAAATCGTCTCGTTCTTGACGTCATACTGGCCGATAGAGGAGGAGCATGTAGAGTCATCGGATCTAGTTGCTGCATTTTCATTCCTAATAACGCGCCGTCTGTTTATTCAGCTATAACCAGACTTCATAAAATTGCCCATCAGTTACACCAGAATCCAGGCACCTGGACATGGTCCGGTTGGTTTTGGAGTATAATTTCTGCCTGGGGATGGAAAGTATTGTCATTTCTAGGTATTGCAGTAGCGATCATATTCAGTTGCTGCCTCTGTATACAATGTGGCCCTGCGATTTGCGGCATTTGTGCTACCTCTTGTATTCCTAGTCCCAAGTCCCGTCCTAGATCCCGTTCCAAGAAAATTCGAGACGAGCAAATGATACTGTATGAAATGATAGATGGTATCATGAATATTGATGTTTCCTGATGGAAACGTAGTGACAAGGAGGGAATGTGGAAAAGTAAATTTTGCCATGTTCTGTGTCCCTACGTGTCCTCCATCCTATGTTGTATGTGCATGATTAATATGCATATGTATTCCCCATGATCGATTAAAGATGCAATTACAGTTGTGTCCATCTCTAGTATGCCAGTTTCCAGTTCTCGTGAAAGCTACGAGTATTAGGCCTATGTAAAGCTACGTTGCCACGTTTCTCAGTGTGCACGTTATTTCATTGTAAAGTCCCCGTTTTTAGGCCTCAAAAGGGCCCGGACTCAGATTCAGCTCCTGTCTCCTGAACCCTCTCCGAGGAGCGATACAGCCCCCACCTGTATCCCTGACCCTTCACTTACTTCCTGCCTCACAGTGCCCGGCTCGGCCTGGCTCTGCCTGCCAGTCTGCCAAGAGTATGTTATGATTCTAGTTATCAGTCCAGCTCTCCTTCTCTGCATTCCTAAGCTACTGAATCGCATCAACAGTTTCAGTCATCGTCTAGCCTTTACGTCTCCATGTAAGAGAAATACTGTATTAATGGTCATTTAATATTCCTCAACACACACTACATGTAGAATAATGCATGCACCAGTCTTAGTGTCTGTTAGCCTTTACCCTGATAACTTTTGGAATCTATCAACATGTTCTCTAAACACCAGATACTAGATAGTGTTTAGGTACATGTCGCTCTGACTCTCCAGACTTTCGTCTCTCCTTCTAGCTCAGAAGTCATAGCCCCCAGCTTCTCCCTGGTAACACGTCATTGTCAGTTTGCGCGCACCATTAGGTTAGAGGTCCCGGCTCCTTAGGTAGCCCCCTCCATGTTTCCGCCCCATTTATGACATATTCCGTTATGTTTACATCACATGTCTATGTATACGCCCTGTTCACGCCTCTTGTTACACCTACTTTCTGCCTTATCTTTCGCGACTGCTACAGGCCCTGCCCACTGTTACGCCTACTGTATGTATTGTAATGCAATTGTTTTAACTATATATACTTGTGTACTGTTATTAAAAGCCAGCGCGCTCATTCCAGCTCCTGCCCGACAGCTGTCGGGGCCCCCCTGTTGGCTAGCCATCCCAGATCTTGCCCGTGCAGGTTGTCCTGTTCCTGTCCTTTATGCTGTATTAAACCTCCAAACTCCTACTACCTCGAATCTTGACTCTTATTTATTGAGCTATCTGTTATTGTTATATCCAGTCAAAAATAGAGGTATTATTTATTTATTTACCACAATGCATATACTAGAGAATAAGATGGAGAAAGGCCTAAAAATGGCAACATTTTTGGCCAAGCAATAAAGTTTTTAGTTGCTTCCTCAAACTCACAATTGATTATAGTGATCGCAATATAGTAGGTAAAGAAATTCATTTTCTTAAAGTGGCAACCGATAAAGCTTCCAGATCCCACTTAGGGGTAGCATCTTACAGATTATGGAAATAAAGTTGCCACTAGAGTGAAGAGAGCAAAGAGGAGCATAGGGAAAATAATTGTTGGCTAAAAAGTAGCAATGTGGCCCTAGGTGAGTTTAAGGGTTATAACCATGCTCTTGAAATCGATATGGAATTCCACTGGGAACCAGTAGAGAGAACAGAGAATAGGCAAGATGTGACCTCTTGCCTTGGAGTGCCAAATAAACCTGGTGTCAGACCTTTGTACACATTGAAAGCTTTTTATTTCACTTTTTGTGACAGATGCTGATAAAACAAGTTGGTGTAATATATGCGAGATTTGATGAGTGTGGTGATAGCTAATTTATGGCGAGAATTGAGAATAAACGGCATAATGTATTTTATTAGTTTTGAGTACCATAAACAGGTGTTAGGCAATGTAGCCACCTGTGGCTCCAAATAGAGATCAGCATCCATAATGATGCCCAATATTTTTTACAGTTTTCATCAGTTACAGGAGTGAGCCTGGAGAAATCGATCAACGATTTTGATTACAGTTGTCTACAAATTTTCTAAAGACCAATATCTCATTTTTGGTAGGATTAAGTTTCAAAATGTTGGATGGCATACAGGAATGAACAAAGGAGAGTGATTTAGCTTCACAACAGGCAGAGTCAAACAGGGTATCAGAGTGTAGTAACAACTTAAAAAGTAGGAATAATCCTCATTTAACCGGTGTATTATTTGAGTGTAATAATCCTTCCAGAACAGTTTGTCAACAATCAGAAAGAAAAGCCTGAACCCAGTTTCATTATTAAAACCAACCTTTTGGCGAGTATGGGGAGAATAGAATGATCTAAGGTGTTAAACTCCATGGAAAGATCCAATAAAATCAGAGCAAGAACCTCTCCGTGGTCAACCACATGACAGTCATCAAATGCAGATAAAACCACAATTTTTCTGAGCTCTCACCAGTTCTGAAACCAGCCTGGAACAAATTGAGGGCATATAGGTGTTCTGTACATGTTTTCATTTGTCAAAAAGCCAGTTTTTCTAAAATCTTTCTCAAGTATGGAAGAAGCAACGTTGGTCTATAGTTGACTGGTCTGTTGACATCCAAGTTGGATTTATTTAAGAGAAACCTAACAGTGGTGACTTTACAGGCAATGGGATCTTTACCCTGAGAAAAGGATGAATTAAATAGGCTGTTCAGATTATAGATCACAGAAGGACTCAATTATTTAGTGGGGCCTCCTAGAGAGCAGCAAACTCAAAGGACAAATCCCAAACCAAGCTAATAGGAAGTGTAACTAGGACCACCAAAGAGAACGCAACAAGAAGTCAAGCAACTAACTATTAAATTTACTTTTGGGGCTGAAAAGTCCTCTGAATGGTAATGGACAGGTACCCCTGCCCTGAGTGCCCAGCTGTACTGTTGTCTGGACCCCTATTGCTGTTTTTGTTGTCGTAGGTAAACATGGATCATGCACATGAGCCATGAAAATGGCCTGTCTCATGGAGTGTGGCCTTGTTGGACCACTGAAGCCCAAAGAGCTACCTTCATAGTGGTGGAAGATTACTACATTCACCAAGAGTTAGGCAGCACTAGCACAGCGGTGGCAGTATACCATGTAGTGATCAGTAGGAGTAAACAGGCCTTTTTTAACACGTGTCACTGGAATGAGGCTTACAGAAACACTCAATTTTTAAAGATCTGCTTTTGTGTACGTAACTCACCCTTGGGCTACAACAGTTAGATGTGTAGTGCTTTGCAGTGCAGGAGTGGTGACTCTGCACTGGTAGTATCTGTGAGTGGGAAGGGTAAAATACAGTAACAGAGCAGTACTGTGCAGTACATGCATGGCTAGTGCATGTGCTGGGTGTGTGTGCACCTGAGAGAAGTACAGTGCATGAAGAGTGTAGTGTTGTGCAGAGCACGCATGGTGAATTTGTGTATTGGCTGTAGGAGGGGCTGCAAGTGGCACAATGTAGAAACGCTACACTACTGAGCAGTGTGCACAGAAGAATGGCTATGCTGAGTGTATGTGTGTTGTGGTGGCACAATACATGGAGGTAAAGGCACTGGAAAGTGTGTGTGCTGGGTGTAAGTATGGCTGTAATGGTACATTACATGGAGGACCCTCTGTTCCATTTTGGGAGGCCCATGCCTGCCTGGTGAAGACATGAGAAGGTAGAGGAATCCCCCTAGATAGATTTGTGTATTTCTGCATTCCTGTGGGATGGGTGGGACACACTGGGAAAGGGAGCACAAGACTCCTCCTGGACACTTCAAAGGGTCCTCTTTGATTCAGTGGGAGATCACAAGGAAGGGGCCTGGACACATCTGAAGACGGAGATGGGGCTGATAAGGGAATCATAAAGAGTGGAGCTGGGAACATGAGATTAACATTTTGATGCACATATCACTGTGGATGACATCCAGGTGTGAGCTCTAGTCACTCACTATCAGCTTTAGAGTCTTTCCTACTGTGATAACCCGCTGTTCAAGAGGAAGAGGGAGAGGGGAAGTATGTATTTCAAATGAAATACAACCAGGACATAAAACTTCAAGAACCAAGACCCTCAATCACATTTGGTGCCTGGGAATGGACTACAAGAAGGGAAGGTTGAAATCCCAAGAATGGTCATCTGCCAAGCAGTCAGTCAGTCTTTGTAAGCAGGGGAAGCACTGCAGGAATTCTGCCTGGGTCCAGGACTGGGGGCCTAGGCCAGCTAGTCTCACTGCTAGGTGACGGGGACATCACCCAGGGAAACCAAGACCACCTGCTTTAGAGCCTGGAGCATTAGCACCTGTCTGCTTGCCAAGACCAGTGTGCATTGTGAAAAAGAGGAGTGGTGAAGGAAGTGAGGTCCAGTTGGCAGCCCCGTTGAACAGACTCCCAGTGCGAGGTGTGAGGCACGACTGCTGCACAGATCAAGTCATTGCCCATGCATATGTTGGTGACTGCCATATGCCAGGTGAGAGCTGCCCGGAAGATAGCCATGTAAAAACATTGCTGTGTGGTAAAGGCCAAAAACGTGCATGGCAGTAGTGCAACAACCCTGTATGCCAGGAGGGGCTGCCAGGAATGATTGTACCATGTTGATCAGGAAGGAACCTGTGAACTGTGAGCAGTGGTGAGCCATAGGTCACAAGGACCAACAAGAAGAGTAACTGGCCCAACCCCGAGGACCAAGTATGAACACAATGGGAGCATCGTTACCTTAGCGGGATCGAGATAAGGAGCATCAGAATCACCTCCCAACCCTTTGGGAGCATGGAAACATACCTCCCAGGTGCAGCTTAGAAACAATTCTGGTCACTGCTGGAGCACAGCAGCACAGGCTAAGGAGACAATTGTGCTTGCCAAGTGATGCTGCCATGTCCATCTGCAGCCAGCTCACATGAGCAGGACTGTAGTTGTAGAGAGTGCCTGCGGACGGGGCACCCTCCAAGACGCTGCACACTACCTCCCTGCCAGAGTGGGTAAAATGTGTTACACCTCTACTGGGTCATTGGGGATTGGCTGCTGAAAGTGCTGCAGGGCTAAGGCACTTTTGATTGTATTCAAAATGTCAGAGTGGACTTTTGAGATAAGGCATACTAGTGAGCATTTCCTGGATGCGGCCAGCAGTGAATGGGGAATGACTACGATCACCTTGTGTGGAACGGATGGGACAGGGACTTGCCAATAAAACACGAGAGCCTCAAAACCAAGGAGGAAATGGGGTGTTGTCTGTGCATGCCATAACCTTCCATTGAATGAGTAGAAATTGAGTTTGAAATAAAATACTTGTTTTGGATATAAAAGTAGGATGTGGCTCGGCATTGATTTATTGCTACTGTGTGCGTTTTGAGTTACAAACCATTTTCCCTATTCTGTACCTCCCCCACACCTCCACCCCTAGATGGCCTTAGACTACTCAGTTACATCTACCACTGAGAGTCAAGTGTATAAGGGGTACTTAGACCAGTTGCGCAGAATCCATAGTAGGGTGAGTGCTGGTACATCAGGAGTTAAAGGCCTATACTGGGAGAACTGTAAGAACCATTGTGGAACCCGTACGGGAGAAATGAAAAGAATAAATGAGCCTCAGATGCACACAATTAAAATCCTTGATCTTTGCTGCAAGAATGAATATTATCTCGGTGACTATGAGTACCTCTGATAAATAGATACATAGAAACATAAAATCTGGAGGCCAAATAGAAAGGAGGAGAGTAGTCCTTCAGGCCTAACATTTCAACATCCACACTGATAGTTGACACTCCTGATAGTCTCCAGGCAAAGGGACAGAGAACTAACAGAATCTAGGAGGATGGAAGATGCCATTCTGCAGGTGCATCCAAGGTTCAGCCATAGAATGAGAAAGCATAACATATGCCTCTGCCATGTTAATCAAGCAATGCATACATCTGCCTCATATGGGCATTGGCAGTAGTGAGGATTGAATATAGATATAATTATTGAGGAGTCACAGAGATCAGCGACATTGAAGAGCATTTACACCCATGCTCTGGACTGAGAGCTAAAAGCAGTTGGAAAATCATTGATCAAAAAGAAACAGTCCTCTGATTGTTTACCTGGAAAACTAGATGAAGGGTAAGAGAATTTTCACGTGTCTACCACCACATTGTCTACACCATCAACTGGATGGCAATAAAAGAGAGGGGATGCACCTCTTCCCATACCCCTGTGTGGAAAGCGACCTTTGCCAGTCCCTGTGAAAGAATCCTCAACGTTTAAGCAGCTGAAGCAAATGCTTCGCAAATGCTTAGCCAGTTGCATAGTTGAGACCAGATCATCTCTTCCCTTGGGTAACTGTCACCATACTTCATTGGAGCTGCTGTATCCTGATGTGTCTGTCATAACAATGAAGAATGCAGTATTCAGTAGAGGAAACCCATGCTTAAGATCAACACTGCAGCTGTCCTGAAGTCCCAATTGTCATTGAAATCAGAAGGTTGGACTGCTAGTTGTTGATTTAATATTAGGCCTAGGCAAAATGTTTATTACGCTGGTGTAATATGCATTATTTCGGGAATTTTACATTACCATTCTTATGTGAAATTCCTGAGATTAAAATTTGGCCTTTGTCCCACTGTGCATAATTATATGACATTTGCTGTAAAGCTTTCCTGCGAACACACTAGAACAAAAGAACAAGTGGCTGTTGATGTCAATGATTTTTTGTATATTTATTTGGGAAAAAACTGAATCAGTGCAGCAAAAATTGACGTGAGTACACATTTCACAATAAAATATTGCTCTGTTTGACGAATTTTCAATTCACATAAATAAGCATAATTGTGTAGACATTTTGTCTAAATTTCACACACCTTTAGTTTCTATCATCTTGAAAATTGTTGTGTCTGATCCCTACCCAGGTAGCAGTGAGCCTTTAGGCATGCAGCCAAACATTTATAGAGGCACATGGAACGGAGTTTTTAAGTTAACAAAACGTGCTCTACATTTCTTGTGAACTTTCTGCCCAACACAAACGTGAAACTTAGATATTTTTCTCTCCTAGCATGTTTTTTTAATTTCAGTCTCTCCTCTTACAGTCAGTACAGATACATCGTGATCTTCTTGAAACACCACATCACAAATGAAACACTTTTCTACGTCCATTTTCACTGTATCTAACACCAACTCGCAAGAACCTGTAACACTTAAATGAAACATTTTTGATTAACAAAAAAACAAACAATAACAACAAAGTTACAAAATAAAACACAAACAATAGCAAACTTTGTATTTCAAAAGTTAATTGTAAATTCACGTTCCTTCAGTTTGTCATATAAGTCAACGAAAAAATTATACAAACTTTGTCTATCTGACATATTCCGCGATTATTTGATATTATGGTCATCAGAAACAATTTTTGATGTTCTTTTTGACTTTTCTGTCCCTAAAAACATATAAAATTATACCACACATTGGCATATAAACAGTTATACCCTATATATCAAATAATGGGCAGCCTTTTTGAAAAATCCGCCATATTGGATTAACTCGTCATGATAGAGTGGTAGACTTTTCACCATAGTTTTCTACGGAAAATTTTCAATAAGAATCCACTCACAGAAATTGGATTGCAATTAGTTCTAGGTTAGCCCATTTTTTTTAACTAGTTTGACTAGACTTTATACTGGCGCCGCTCTGTGACGCTGGCAGCCGGGCGCTGCAATGGGGGTCGCCCCTTTTTTTAAATATGCACCTGCCATGGGATAGATTTTTTCTCTGCCCATAGGTTTTAAGGAAGTGAGTTTCATATTTTGCAGTAGCGCAAGTAAAGTCCCTAAAAGTGTCAGGTTTTGAACTGGGGATAAGGAGCAGGGAAAGGAGCTGAAATCTGGTTTGGCCAAAACCTAGTTTCCAAGCAAAAAGCGTCTAGGAAAAGTAGAGCACCATTAAAAGCCAACAGCACTCAGTTGACTAGGAACTAGGTGCGATTTCAGGTGAAGAGGAGGTCGGATGCATCGATCTATCTTAGAAGGTGAAAAGAATGACTATAATTCTTCTTTTCTCCAGCTGCTGGAAAAGTTCCTTATAAGTTATTTAGTCCCTAGCTCCTCAGGGCAGGATTCTAGGCAGTAGGTCTCTATAAAGTCTCTATAAAGCATGGTCCCCTGCAGGCTTTTGTCCTCCATGATAAGCTTTGCTCTCTTGGAATTAAGAGCCCTTCTGCTTTTTGTATCCCTGAAGCAGGCAAACACAAGGCCATCCACTCACATTCCTCCAACTCCTTTTGCAACTCTTCCTCTTTGTCTTACTGTACTATTACCCAGGAGCACATGTCTCAATTGTGTCAGGAGTCCATAAGTCCTTGAGTGAGTCTATAATGTACATTTAAATACATGCACCTGGCTGATGGAGTAGCTGCATCCAAGATCACATGAACCAATTAAAAAGAAAGGTGAAGACAATTGTGCCCTGTACGATACCACAGCTGAAAGAGTTTGCTTGGTTAGGTGGTAGTGTAACTGACTCGGATCTCCCTGAAATGAAGAAACGATATCCCCTAGGGTTGAACAAATGAAATCAACTGCTTCCAGTGTATCGAACAACATGTGATGAGCTACGGTGTCAAAAGAAGCAGACACAAGGGGCATGGCTTGAGCCCCCACAAGATGGCCGCGACTCTGTGAAGCTCCTCGCTTCGACCAGGACCTTTTCTTTCATGGAGCGGCATCACCCTTCTCTGGATACTATGGAGTGGAGCATTTAATAGCACAGACACGGGAAGCATGTAGCTGCTATTTTTTTTATATTCACAAGCCTTTTTTTGCTTTTGTTTCCCCTGCGTCACCTTCCTCTCAGGCGTGCCGGTTGCGGCTGCAATTTTGTCTGCTGTGGGAAGCAGCGGTAAATGGCTGCTGTAATTACAATTTTGTTCCCTGGATATGCATTAAACATTATGGAAAGTAGCCTCTAATTACCTATGGGTGATGCGTGGGCCAACTTAACCCTTTCTTTGCCAGCATCAAAGTTTTTCAATTATGTTGAGTTGCAAGTGGCATCTCCCCACAGACTTCCTCTGTTCTTCTTTGCCTCTCACTTGTTTTTTTAACAGAGGAAGGGAAAAGGTCATACGAAAGAAAAAGTAAAAAGGTCACTGTCTAAGTTTAGCTCACAGCTGCATTTCATAGGTTTTGCTAACTGAATGACTTTTGTGGCTGTGGTACATTAGTGGCATGCCTTCCTTTGCAAAATATATGTAGCCTCCTTTCTTCTTCAGCCAAAAGGGTGCTTCTGCTACCATGTCTTTCCTTCATAAAGACTTCACCTCTGCTGCATCAAAACGCCAAAAGAGGGAGCCTTGATCTCCAACAAAATCTCCACTACCCATAACACTGGATGACCTCATGGAGAAAATAAAGCTTATGAAACCCTTTGTTATCAATACAAATGCTACTGTTTGTAGACTAGAAGATCAGTGACGCCCAGGATGTGATCCCTAAAGTGGAAGCTATGTCCAGAGAAATAGCTCTTCTCAAACAACAAATGGAGGACTTGGAAAACCGTAACAGATGCAACAATCTTAGAATCTATGGTATTCCTGAGGGGGAGGAGGGGTCTGACGTGCTTGCCTTTCTTAAAATTCATATTCCTAAAATAGTTGGCCTCAAGGAAGGTACTACTCTCAACTTACAACGTGCGCACCGTATTGGACGTAAACTTGGGGGGGGTCCTCCTCCACATCGTCCGTCAGTCGCTCCAGAGGGATAAATGTACATTTTCTGAAATATACTGAACTGTTAATGGTTTTGTCTACAGCAAAACAGAGAAAGCAGATGTTATGATCTGGCCAAATAATTTTTCTTTCCCAGGACGTGGCTCGTGCCACCACCGCTCGCCGTAAGAGGTTCCTCTACTTTCACCCTGCTCTTCGTTCCATGAATGACAGATATGGTCTTGTTCATCCATGTTTTCTTAAAGTCACATACAAGGAAAGGACTCACTCATTTGATTTCCCTGACGGTGTAAGACAATTTATTTTTCACCACAAAGGAGAAGTAATGGACTTTGGGAAAACACGAACACTGACTTTTCTACCGTGTTTTGTTTCCTATTTGCTTAACTTTTCTCAATTTACAGGTCAGATGATTTTTGTCAATATTTGCCTGTTTGTTCCTTGATTGTTGTATATTTACCCTCTCAGGTGGCTATCGTCTAACAATGTAGTGGTTTCCTTTTCGCAGATGTCTCTTGACTAGCACAGACACCCCTTCTCGATGTTTCCTCCTCCTTGTGCCTCCCCTCCCACTCTTAGTGTTTATAGTTCTTCTTCGCTTGTTGGTAAGTGTTTCTCCCTCCATTATGTATGCAGGTTTCCTATATGTGTTTGTTATAGTATTTATCTCTTTAAGTTAATTCTGTCTACCATATCTCTCTAGCTGCTGCTCCTTCATTTTCTTTGACCTATTTAGTGGTCTTTGTCATTTCTCTTGACTTTGTCCACTCTGCCGTCTGTCTTCTTTTTTGCGGTTCCCCACATCTTCATGATGCTCTGTTCAATCGGGAAGTATACAGCCACGGCCCGTGGAGGGAGTTCCGTGGGGCGGTGAGGCAGGGAGGGGCAGGGTGGGGGGTAGTAAACACCAGAATATGGATGTACGAAGGTAAGTAAACATTTAAATAAATAAAATGAATTTTGTTGCACGCGCTGCATTGCATTTTGCGATGCAGCGCACACAACAAAATTTGTTTTATTTATTTAAAAGTTTACTTACCTCCGTACATCCATATTCCGGTGTTTACTACCCCCCACCCTGCCCCTCCCCTTGCCCCGCCTCACCGCCCCTCGGAACTCCCTCCACGGGCCGCGGCTGGAAGTATATTTTGTTCACCTTGACTGAATTCTCTAGGCTTCTTGTCAACCTCTCTCTTTCTATCATTCAAAACCTCTTCTCTTTTCTTTTTTTACCTTATCCTTTTTTCTTTTTTCCTATTCCTTATTGTTCGAATTGTGGTTCTCCTTTCTTCTCCTCATTTTCTAAATCACTATCTCTGATCATTTCCTTCTATTTTTCTTATCCTGTTTTTTACCTCTTGAACATCCTTCTCTATCATTCACTCTTATTGCACACTCTCTCTAAGGTTGGCCTGATATTTTTGCATGCTAAATTCACATTTTGTATCAATTTTAGAATGCTTATGGTTGCATTATTGCCTCTCCCCTCTTACTATGACTGATAGTGTTCGTATGGTATCCTGAAATGTGAAGGGTCTGCGTAACCCCATAAAAAAACAAAGGGTACTTACTGATCTATCTAGATTACATTGTAAAATTGCAATGCTGCAAGAAACTCATCTTAATGAAAATGACATTAGTTCTTACAAAAAGCATTGGGTGGGTCATATGCATTGTTCCCCAGCTAAAGAAAGAAAAAACGGACTGGTGACATTATTTCATAAGTCCCTTTCCCATACTATAGAAATGGAAGTGAGGGAAGCCAATGGCAGATGGATTTTTCTTCACTTAATTATAAACGGTTCAGCTATTTCTCTCCTTAACATCTATGGTTCCACTGGTATTAAAACACAGTTTTGGCAGTCCATATCGCATGTCCGCCACTCCTTTTCTAATTCCAATCTCCTGGTAGGTGGGGATTGCAATCAAGTTATGGACCCCGTCATTAACAGGAAATCTACTTTGAGATATATCCCTAATAAAATGCAAAAAACCTTTATGAGCACTATTCATTCAAGAGGTTTGGTAGATGCTTTATAGGATATGCAATCCAGATAGTTTAGAATTCCCCTTTACTCACCTACACATAATTCTAAATCTAGAATTGACTACATTTTTCTGAGCCCCGATCTTCTCACCAACCTAACTCATGCCGTAATTGGATCTATACTTATTTCCGATCATGCACCTGTTTTTATTGATATAGATCTCCCCTCTGAACCTTCCAAAACCCATAGATGGCGCATTAATAATTATTTACTTAAAGATCCTATTTTCATTGGGCGCTTCAAAGAGTTTTTATTAGAACTTATTCTTAATAATTCCAGTCCAGACATACCTTTCCATACCATTTGGGACGCCTTTAAAGCAACAGCCAGAGGATTCATTGAGTCATTGGCAGCTAAGAAGAAAAAACCTGTTAAGGAATCAACCTCCTTATTATCTTCTATTAAGCAACTCGAACATGCTTATTTCTCTTCTAACGATGATGTTGCTCTTAAAAATCTTTTCCAGGATAAATGAAATTTTGATAGGAAATTGACAGAGGAAGCCTCCAGGGCGATACTTAAAATTAACTCCAAATTCTACGGTGGACGTCATAAAGCTGGTAAATTGATAAACTATTTTAAAGTCAAATCCCAAAAATCCAAAGCAGTCAACCACATTGATGATAAAGACATTAATCATTTAAAGATGAGGAGATATTAAAATATTTTATGGGTTTTTATAAGAACCTATATACTCCTAAATCCTCTCCATTTGACACTGCTTTGGATTAATTTCTTGACTCGTTGCCTCATCGCTCCCCCCTTCCCCTGATTGCTCTTTTTTGGATAAAGACCTGTCCCTCTCCGAGATTAAGTTAGCTTTAGCTCAACTACCTAAGAAAAGGCCCATGGCAATGATGTCTTTACTGCCAACTTCTATTCCTGTTTCTCACAGATTCTTCTCCCTTATCTTTTATCCCTCTTTCAGCATTTTAGTTCTCATAACAATGCTCGTGGCACTTTTGTTTGATCCCAAAGAAAGATAAAGATCTTTCATCTTGTACCAACTACTGCCCTAGTAGGGCTGCTCGTCCTGACGCTCGAGCAGCCCTTTGAGACGCCTATTTAAAGTCGTCTTCTCCCGCGCAGCGGGACCGCGCAGAGGGGCGCCGTCGCTTAGCCGGAGTCGTGCCAGAGTCCTGCCCGTCTGCGCTCGTCCGCGTCGAGGTAGCGGGTGCGGGCTATGGACTCTGGATCCCTCTCTTATTAGTAGCTAGTGTACCATGGCGGCGCTCAGGTACGAGCGTGCGGCTCTCTTATCGATTAGAGATAATCTTCGGGTGTGTTATCATGACCCTCTACCCCCTCTATCAGGACCTTAGAAGTGTACCTGCGGTTATTTCTCTTTGACCTCTCCCATTGGAGTCCGTCCAGTCAGTAGGACTGTTCGTGGCACCCATATGGAATGGTCCGGACAAGCCCTTAATATATGGAGTCTGAATGCTAGATCTCTGGTTAAACACCATCAGTCACTACGCGATATGATCGATGCGGACCTTCCAGATATCATCTTCCTGACCGAAACCTGGTTACAGGACGCGGACACGGCCATCATTAACTTGGCTTTCCCCTCTACCTATACAGTGTCTATCTTAAACCGCTCGACGAGGGGAGGTGGTATAGCCATGGCGACGAGATCGTGTTTCCCGGTGGAGTGGAAGGCCTTGGACCTCCCTATGTGCGAAAGCGCTTCGTTTAAGGTGAAGGTCACTCACCAATTCACCTTTAGCGGTGTGCTTATATATCGTCCTCCTGGGAATGACACCGCCTTCAAGACTGCTCTTGTGGACGTAGTCAGTTCCTTGACTGCAACTTGCTCTAATTTCAATATAGTTGGTGACCTGAATATACATCTGGATCAGTCGTCATCCCCTTCCATCAGCTCTTTGCTGGCGGACTTAGAAGCGTTGCAACTTGACCAATTGGTCACCTCCCCCACCCACACAGGAGGACATATATTAGATCCTTTCTTTACCACCTTAGCTCGGGCTAGATCAGCTGACCCGATGGTGGTGGGTTGGACTGACCACCTACTGGTCAAAGTGTCATGTCCCCTGGACACCCCCCAATTGAAACCTGCAGGTAAACAGAGTTTAAAGCGTGACTGGCGTAAACTTAAGCTGGAGGAGTTTGTCAGGTTATTGGAGGCCCAACCCCTGGACAAACTGCAGAATGCAGAACAGGGTTATGAACAATTCTGCAACTGGGTTCTTACTGCCCTCGATGCTCTTATACCGATGCGGTGGGCAAAATGTCATGCGAAAAATCGTAGCCCTTGGTATAATGAGGCGCTTGCCGAGCTTAAGAGATCTTGCCGGCAAGCTGAGAGGGCGTGGAGAAAAGCTTTTGATCCCACGTTAAAATCATTTTATTTTGCCCAGCTTAAGTCTTACCATAGAGCTATTTGCCAAACCCGAGCCACCTATTACGCTGCTGAGTTTTCCAACAGCCCCAACCCCACTAAGTTGATCTTTAAGGTACTCAAAGACCTGATGGGGAAACGGGCCACCTCGCAAGAAATCTGTACGGACTCGCACTGCGAAAGCTTGGCATCCTTTTTCGTGGAGAAAGTACAGAAAATCTATCGAGGATTCGTACCAGCTGCCCCCGGGGATGCTCCTAGCGAAGTAGAGATCTTGGTGCCTGAAACTCTGTCAATCCTGCCGAGTATGTCTAATGAGGTATTCGATACTCTGAGCCTTAAAATTAAATCTGGCTCTCCCTCAGATCCTCTGAAACCGGAGTTTTTCGCCTCTCTCCCGCCTCTCTGTCGCGAGCCCATTGTGGAATCAATCAATCTTTCCCTCAGTGAGGGCGTGGTGCCATTACCCTGGAAGCAGGCTGTGGTCAAACCCATCTTGAAGAAACCGAATTCTGACCCCCTGCTCCCGGAGAACTACCGGCCCATCTCCCTCCTGCCTTGGACCGCCAAGGTTACGGAGGCACACGTGAATACCATTCTGTCTGCCCACCTTTCGCGTAATAACATCCTTGACGAGACTCAAAATGGGTTTCGTGCGCAACATAGCACTGAAACGGCTTTGCTCTTTATGATTGAGCATTTGCGATCAGTGCTAGACGCGGGGCAGACCGCGGCGCTCCTATTGTTAGACCTGAGCGCCGCGTTCGACACGGTGTCTCATGACATTTTGCTGCGGCGTCTGGAGGAAGTGGGGATTGTCGGGAAGGCTCTTAAGTGGTTCCGCTCATTCCTCTCGGACCGGTCTTTTAAAGTAGCCATTCCACCTGGCCAGTCCTCGTGTCATCCTCTGGAACTGGGAGTCCCTCAGGGCTCTGCCCTCAGCCCCACACTATTCAACTTGTATGTGAAACCGCTGGCTGCTGTCGTCAGGCAATATGGCCTTACGATGACATCGTATGCCGACGCCACGCAGCTGGCGGTGACACTCAGTTGGGACCCTGAGGTGACTGCACCCAGATTCCGGGCAGGACTGATAGCTGTGGCTAGTTGGATGCGTAACAACTGCTTACAGCTTAATACTAAAAAGACCGAGGTCCTGATTGTGGGGAAGCAGGCGGAACTCTGGGGAGACCAGTGGTGGCCTCTCGAACTGGGGGCGATGCCTATCCCAGTGGAAGAAGTAAAAAATTTGGGGGTATTGCTGGATTCTAATCTCTCCTTTGCCAGCCATACAAAGAAGACAGCAGCCACCTGCTATGGCATTCTGCGAGGACTTAGACCAGTTCTCAAATTTTTCGACCCTCCCACACGTCAACTGGTGGTTCAGGCCTCTATCCTCTCACGGATAGACTACGGGAGTGCCTTGCTCCTTGGAGTCAATCAGGCTGAGGCGACGAGGCTCCAGAGGGTGCAGAATGCTGCTGCACGGGCCATTGTAGGTCTTCCGAGACGATGTCCTGTCTCTCCTGTCTTGGCCTCTCTGCACTGGCTTCCGGTCAGACAGAGAATCAAATTCAAGGTTCTCTGTCTGGCATTTAAGATCTTAAAGCTTTCTTCTCCTCCGGCCTTGACAGGCCTTATTTCTTCTTATGTCCCCACGCGATCCCTTAGATCCGAAGCCCAGTATCTGGCGAATAAGCCTAGGTTCAGGCTTAGCAGGATGGGAGGACGTTCCTTCCGCGTGTTGGCGGCAGACTTATGGAATTCCCTTCCTGTTCATATTCGGGCCCTTAACAGCTTGACCCTTTTTAGAAGGGCCATCAAAACCCACTTGTTCATCTCTGTAGGCTAATATCCCCCTCTGTTAGCTCTGATCTGTTGTGTTGTTGCATATGATCAGGCGCCAGGACGCCCCTTCGCTGGGGCAGCTGTTGCGCCTAATAAATGTTATTAACATAACATAACATAACATAATTCTTTAACAAATTTAGATTGCAAATTTTTGCCAAAGTACTGGCCCTCTGTAACAATCAGATAATTCCAGTTCTGATCGGTTCTTAACGGACTGGTTTTGTCAAAGGTATAACCCTGGTAGACAATTCAAAAACCTTTCTAAATATTATTCATCTTGCATCTAAGAGTTCCTCACCTGTAGCAACCATTACTTTAGACACTGAAAAAGCCTTTTATCAAATTCACTGGCTTTTTATGATGCGGGCACTTAAATGGAATGGTTTTTGCCCTGGTATCTTGTCTTTTATAAATTTGCTGTATTCTTCCCCAACCACTTTCGTTAATGGATCTCAATCTTTTTATTTTACCCTCAAAAGGGGCATCAGTCAAGGCTGCCCTCTTTCTTCTTTGCTTTTTATATTATCTCTTGAACCTTTTCTCCATTCTTTATGACATTCTTCCTTATTTCAGGGGTTTACCTATAAATCTATGCAGATGAGATTTTATTATATATCTCCGATCCCATTATCTCTTTACCCGGTTTTACTGACACTCTTTCTTCATACGCAGCCCTGTCGGGTTATAAGTTAAACGTTTCTAAATCTGAAGTGCTCCCACTAAACAAATATTCCTTAAAAAACATGTTTGTAGGTACAGGTTTCAAATGGACCACCAATTTCATTACATGTTTGGGAGTCAAATACTCTTCTTCAATTGCCAAAACACTTCAACTCAATTTGGAAGATGTTTTATTAAAGGTGTCTCACATGGCAGGTAAATGGTCTCCCTTATATTTATCTTGGTGGGGTAGGTTGGACACAATCAAAATGATGATTCTTCATGGTATTAGCTTTTATCTGTCCATGTTACCACTGAGGCTTTCATTAACGTTTTTCTTGAATAACCGGAAAGCCCACATCTCCTTATATTCTTTGTCTGCACCTAAGGATCTAGGTGGTGTTAACTTCCCCAATTTACCACAGTACCACTCCTCTTTTCTAGTTCATCAGGTTTTATCGTATCTATCTCCTTCCAAAACACCCTTCATATCAGTCTGGCGTAGATTGGAGGATTACTTAATTCATCCCTTTCCTTTTTCCTCACTACCCAATTTCCCCCATCATCCTCGCTCATTTAAGTCCCCAACCATTTCACAATTTATATTGACTTTTAATCCGGTCCTTAACAAATCCCTTTCATCCCTACAAGTATTCCTAGATCCTCCTGTATGGCACAATAAGCCCATCAAACTTTCCCATTGTACTATTTTCTGGAGAGACTGGGTGGCGAAAGGGATAATTCAAGTTAAACAATTAGTTCAAGATACGCACTTTCTTTCTTCTTGGAAAGTTCAGGCCAAATTTTGCATGGCCTCCACCTCCCTTCTTAAGTATGATTCTTTAAGAATGCTCTTAACTCAACAGCTTTCTCTTCTATCTAGATCCTCATCTACTCCTCACATTTATACAAATAGCTTCATTTTTCTCTTCCAAAACGCCCCAAAAATAAAACTGAACTTTTATGGAAATTGGATTTGCAGCATACTCTCTCTGTTCACACGTGGAACTCTATCTGGACACGAATACAACACACTTCTTGTAATGCTAGCACCACTCAAACTCTTTGTTACTTTTATCAGCGGTCATATTTAACCCCAATAGCTATCGCAAAACAAAGTTCCGTACTATCCCCCAATTGTTGGTCCTGTACAAACACCCCTGGCACTTATTTACATTCTTTTTGTCTTTGTCAGAAAATTAACTCTTTTTGGACAAAGGTATGTCAATCAATCTCCTCCATTTGCTCTATTAATTTCCCTATTGATATTTACTCCATATTCTTAGGCAGTAATTCCACTATTTAGTTTGGTGCTCACAAGTTGGGCTCCTTTATGGATTTGCTACCTGCCATTGGCTTTCAGGTTATTACCTCTAATTGGAACGATGCAACTAAGGTCAAATTTTCCGGTTGGTGGAATCTTCTCTGTTACCATCAGAGGCTGGATAGAGCTTCTGCCACTACCTCAACTTCTTCGAAAAGAAGCCTTTTGGTCTCCACTTACACACTATTTATCCTCTCCTATAAGGTGTAACACAGAAAGTACTTTTGTTTTTCAGCTGCCATGAGTATTTCAATACATTCTTCTTGTATTGTTCATATAAAGATATTATATTACTAGTATTTTGTTATCTGTAAGTTTATAGTGCCCGTTCTCGGATATTACTATTAATTACATTTGGAATGGATGTTGACTTTTTTTTGATTCCTCATCTCTTCCTTCTTCCTCTGCTTCTTTTTCTGTCTTTCTCCTTTTTATTTATAAAAATTTAAAATGCTAATTTGCTACGGTACAATATACTTTATTACTGTTCCTAGCTCTGAGCCCGCTGCTGCTGCCGCTCGCACTTGGTTCATGCCCCGCGTTATTGCCTGCATTCTGCTCTGCAATTGTCAGTACTGTGTTATCTTTTGTATTGTTTTGCCTGTATTCTTGTTTTTTTCTTCTCCAGCACTGTTGTCCTTTCCCCCTAGTGCCCCTTTTTGCCTTCTGTAACCCCCGCCCGCTCCCCCCTTGTTTTCCCTGCCGCTGCATCCCCTGCGGCCCCGCCTCCCTGCTTTTCCCATTCGCCGCTGCGCTCCCACCTCCCAACTGCTCCTCCTTCCCACATCCCCTCATTTCGAGGCCGCGCAGCGGCCGTGCACAGTGGGTGCACCTCTGGGGTGCCAAAGGCGCTCCCAAGGCAAGCACGTCTGCGCCCGTCCGCACCTGAACCGCGCCAGCACGAGGACCCTTTTCCTGCTGGAACTGCAGCTTCACCAGCATCCGGCCCGCCAACCCACCTACCGAAGAACCTAACTTCCTCAGATGCATCCTGCTCAACACCTGCTCCGCCCACAAACACGCCGTGGAGCTCTGGAACCTACTCGATACCAACGCCCCAGACGTCACCTTCTTGATGGAGACCTGGCTGAACCCCTCCTCGGCACCCGACATCGCCATAGACATACCAGAAGGTTACAAGATAAACCCGCAAGGACTGCACCAACGGAGTAGGAGGAGGAATTGCCATCCTCAGCATCACTGAATGCCTGCACTTCAAGATCCACACCGACCCCAACACCACCCTCAGAGGTACCCTCATCTACAGACCCCCCAGACCCCGAATGCAGTTCAGCGACTCCATCGCCGAATTCATCAGCACACTCGCCCTTGCCTCCACGGACTACATCCTCCTCGGGGACCTGAACTTCCACCTCGAGGACAACGACTCCAACTCTTCCACCCTGATTAACAACCTCGCCAACCTCGGACTCAGACAACACGTCACAACACCCACCCACTCCACCGGCACAAGCTTGACCCCATCTTCTCAGCAAGCTTGCACATCTGGCTAACTGGCCAGATGTGGCTAACAACCAGGAATCTTGAGCTTTGATGGCTGTACTCTGGATTGTATCTTACCGCATCTTCATTTGTAGTGGAGATACACTGTGAATACGAAATCCGGCCACTTCCTAACTCCTTCCAGCTGGCAACTGAGAGTTGCTCCACGGTCACTTTGTTACTGCTTTTTCATATCTTCCTCTAACGGCAACTGAGATTTGTGCTCCGGGACACTATTATTGTTCGGGTCTGGGACAATATATTTTCTCGCGCCCATCACCAATCTTCTCCTTACAGTGTTCCACTCATCCATCGAGCCTTGAGAAAGTCTTGGTACGGACTGTGTACCGATGAAACACATGTTGGCTGTTTCTTCTGATGTTTATGAATAAATTGAATAACATACACAAAATGACTTTGGCTTGATCATCTTCTCTCAAGGAGAACATTGTTGATGAAATGTGCATATATTATGATTACTTTGCCTTGCTTTGTGATAAAAAATTGTTATGAATATTAGGTCATTCTTGACACTGCTTGCAGGATAGTGCTTAACCGACCCCTTTTTGCAATTTTGTTGTGGCAGATCTTTTAGATCTGTCTTAGTCACTCTTGGTAGTGAGTGAAGGTGGTCTCCTTAGCACTCCGACTAAATTCCCAATATTTTCTATAACCGTGTGTCCCAAATTACTATTCCACCTATACCTATGTGAATGTGCGGCTATTCCCTCTTACGGAACACCACTACCAAATTCTTGGACTCGCTGGCCACCTTCTTCCATTGCAAGATCGCAGACATCCACGACAGCTTCTACGCCGTCACCATCCCAGCAACTGCTGAGATCCCCGTTCCCACGACCACCACCTGCACCAACTGCCTGCTCTTCTGGACCAACATCAACAGCGACGACACCATCAAGATCATGAACACCGTCCACTCCGGATCCCAGGAAGAGCCCTGCCCACACCACATCTTCAAAAAAGCCAGCAGAACCATCGCACCCAATCTCCGGAAAACCATCAACATCTCCTTTGAGACAGCGACCTTCCTGGAGAGCTGGAAGCACAAAGAGATCAACGCCTTACTCAAGAAACCCAGGGCGGACCCCAAGGACCTCAAGAACTTCCGAACCATCTCCCTGCTCCCGTTCCCGGCGAAGGTCATCGAAAAGGCCGTCAACAAACAACTGACCAGCTTCCTCGAGGAGAACAGCATCCTGGACCCATCCCAGTCCGGGATCCGTAGCAACCACAGCACCGAAACTGCCCTCATCGCCGCCACCGATGACATCAGGACCCTGCTTGACAACGGAGAAACCGCGGCCCTCATCCTCCTGGACCTTTCAGCTGCCTTTGACATGGTCTGCCACCGCACACTACGAACACACCTCTACGATGCCGGAATCCAAGAAAAGGCTCTGGACTGGACCACCTCCTTCCTCTCTGGCAGAACACAGAGCATCTGCGTCCCCCCTTCCGCTCCGAAGCCACCGGGATCATCTGTGGCATACCCCAAGGCTCATCCCTCAGCCCAACGTTGTTCAACATCTACATGGCACCGCTGGCCCATGTCGCATGACGGCATGACCTCAACATCATCTCCTACGTCGATGACAACCAGCTGAACCTCTCCCTCACCAAAGACCCCCACACCGCCAAAACCAACCTCCACGAAGGAATGAAGCCCATCGCCGACTGGATGAGAAACAGCTGGCTGAAGCTGAACTCGGACAAGGCGGAGGTTCTCATCCTCGGGTCCACCCCCTCGGCATGGGACGACTCCTGGTAGCCGACTGCACTAGGAGCACCTCCTACACCCAGGGACCATGCACACAACCTAGGGGTCATCCTCAACTCCACCGTTACCATGACGAAGCAGGTCAACGCCGTCTCCTCCTCCTGCTTCAACACTCTCCACATGCTTTGCAGGATTTTCAAGTAGATCCCCTCCGAAACAAGAAGGAGGGTCACCCAGGACCTTGTCAGCAGTAGACTGGACTACGGAAACGCACTCTATGCAGGAGCCCCGGCCAAACTCCTGAAACGGCTCCAAAGCATCCAGAACGCCTCTGCACGCCTGATCCTCAACATCCCTTGCTGCAGCCACATCACACCCCACCTGAGAGACCTGCACTACCTCCCTATCAACAAGAGGATAACCTTCACACTCCACACCCACGCACACAAGGCACTCCATAACACCGGACCAGCATACCTCAACAGCCGACTCAGCCTCTACTCCCTCACCCGCCAGCTCCGCTCCACAGACTGCGCTCTCGCCCTCAAGACATGGAACACCCTCCCCATCCACCTGCGGCAGACCGAAGACCTTCTAACCTTCAGGAGACTACTCAAGACCTGGCTCTTCGAACAGTAGCAGTTCCCCCTCCCAGCGCCTTGAGACCCTCACGGGTATGTAGTGTGCTCTATAAATGCTATGATTGATTGATTGATTGGTATTCCGTTCAACAATAGTGGTTGTATCAGTTTTTAATTTTTACCTTGGTTATATATATTGTATGCTATCTTTGTAATTCTTTATATTTGCTGTTGTAATGTTTACCCCTGTTCCTATTTGCTTTAATAAAGCTCTTTAAACTTTAAAAAAAAGAAGCTGACACATTTAAGGAAATTAACATACCAATATTGCTACCACCAATGACCCAGCAATGATTGCTCCTTTCTACAGTCAATCCAAAGACCACACCCCTTAGACTGACCATCGGGATGGATGAGAGGAACAATCTTGAGGGATTTGGGCTAACTCTAGTCTGAACCCGCAGTTTGCAATCTCCTGCGGTCTTAGATGGGTACCTCCCGTGATAGAGAAAGTAACAGATTCTGCACTCCTGGTTGCTACCTGTGGCCAAAAGACAGGTTCAGAGAGTTCTGATCTTGTACCTGCTATTGCCCATGAACCAGGTGAAGCAACTCTGGAGGATTGCTACATGACCTACATGATGGTGCTTGTTGATAATAGGTCCTGGAAAGGAGGGAAAGGAAGATCTGAATTAAGAATATTGACTGAAGTGGGAGGTTGCCTGCTATTCATGAAGGCATTGCACAGCATTCACTTCAACTCAGGATGAAAGCATCTCTGTCTAAAGAAATGTAAACAAATTGAAATCCCATAATCGCGCGTTTCCTGGTAGCTGGCAGTGCTGTTGTGTAATCACTGCTCATGTAAGGCGACCATCAAAAGAATTGTTTATTGGAACTAAGCGTTACGTTGCATACGGCCCCTTAATGCCGCACAGTTGATACCTTCTGGCAGGGAGCAACAGCCTATAAATCTTCACTCATGAACTGAGTGCTGCTTATAGTAAATCACGCTTCACAGATCCAGGTTCAATGCAGTTTCATTTGATATAGTGTAATATCAACTTTCTTGTCAATATGATCACAATTTAGTTTTTTTTACTTATTTATTTACATATTTCAAAGCACGCTTATGCCAAAATCCTCATACTGCTATGAGCAAACTGTCACTATAACAAAGGCAGAGGCATTGAGAAAAACAGGCTAAGCAACAAAGCAAACTTAACAAAGCAACACTGGTTGTCAGATGTCTTTAAAAGAATACAAATTCTAATATCAGCTGAAGAGGAAGACTGCTTCATAGCTGAGGGCCCAGACCATAAAAGCACTCGTCCAGCAGTATGCTTTCCTCTAAGTGCGCATATTAAGAAGAGCCCGATAACTTATCTCATGGGCTTCTATCAAACATGAGGAGAAATGAGAACTGACAAGAGCTTAGGTTCAGTGTGGTGAATGGCTCAATGCAACAGGCAGAGTCCCAAAATGTGAATTCTCGGCCTGATGAGCTGCCAATGTAATGAGTGTCAAGAGCCCAACACATGATCACATTTCTGTCAGCCATATTATGTATGTGATGCAACTTACTCAGTTGGGATTCTGGTGATTCAAGGTACACTGCATTTCAACAATCCAACCTTGAGAGCACCAAGACTCTCACTAGGGGCCAAAGAGTGCCAGATCCTGATACCACTTTTTCATATTTTGTAATGTACTCTAACCTGTTAACGCATCCTGACCACACACACTACTTTGTTAACTCGTACACAATAATATTCTCATTCGGAAAAAACACCAGGAGTGCCAATAAAATAAGAAAGTACATTCAATTAGACCAGAGCTTTCCAAACTCTGTTGCGCGACACATTACTGTGTCGCCTGCCATGTGTGAGTGTGTCGCAGGACGATGTCTTTGGGCGGCAGATTAGGGCGAATGCTCTCTTGGGGCCTCATTTATGAGGCCTTGCGTCAGTTTTGCGCTTCCGATGCGTCACTTTTTGTGACGCATCGGCGGCGTAAAAGATGCCTCCTGTTGCGCACTATTTACAAAGTGACGCATCTAAGCAGATGCGTCACTTTGTAAACCCCTGCGCTACATTATACCTGCGTCAGGTATAATGTATGCAGAGGGGGCGTTCCCCCGCAAAAAGCCTCGTAATAGTGACGCAGTGAAATCTATGAGATTTCACTGCGTCACTTTTAGGACGCTGTTGCGTCAAAATCTTGCGCCTGCCTCACAGCAGGCGTAAGACTGACGCAAGCCCTTTCACATGGGGCTTTCCCCATGTGAAAGGACGCATTGCTGGAGTTGCGTCACTTTTGTGACACACTCCAGCAATGCGTGACTTTTGCGCTTACAGATACGTCAGAAATACTGACTTATCTGTAACTCCTTGCGCCATGATGCGTCATACTGTAAATATGACGCATCATTGGTCTCGCAAGGAGGGCGCAGTGTAAAGTGACGCATCGCTGTTTTCACGCAGCGATGCGTCACTTTTCATAAATGAGGCCCTTGGAATTTGCATTGTGATGCAGAAAACGGAGAAAGGAGAGGCGATGCGCGTTAAACGCCCTGTCAGTCCACGGAGCCACCTTTGCTCTCCATCCCAGGTGCTTGGAACTGTAAGTTTATAAATTAAAAAGCTTTGCATTAAATTGTATCCCCTGTGCCCCATAGAAAGAGAGAACCCGTGGCTGAAATGAACTGTGTGTCTCTGGTAACAAGGTATTTTTCAGCGACTCTATGGCCCATTGGAAACTTGGGTTTCAGCTCAGTTTCTTCTCACACACTATCTGAGTGTTTTGCGTAATTCAAAGCCCCCCCCCCCAGCCCAGCCCCCACCCCCCACCCCCATCTTTGCAAACCACGAGGGCAGAGTCATTAATTCCAATATCACACGATTTTTTAACATGGGAAACTAACACTCTAACTCAGGTTTCGTAGGGCCTGCAATTTAAGCACTTTTAAACCAAAACCCCATCCTTCGTCATGAACACGCTGGAGCAGTAGCTTCGATATTGAGGAACACGTATGATTGCGTATTCACAGCCACCTCTCCCATTAAAAAAAAGCAGCTGCC
Source organism: Lissotriton helveticus (assembly GCF_964261635.1). Taxonomy (NCBI): domain Eukaryota; kingdom Metazoa; phylum Chordata; class Amphibia; order Caudata; family Salamandridae; genus Lissotriton; species Lissotriton helveticus. The sequence goes on from NC_136059.1 coordinate 1,867,770,959, forward strand.
CCTCCCTTCCCATACCTTGAATTCTTGTAACCTCCTGTGACATCTGAGGGAAGCCTGAACGGTAATAACTGGGAGAGAAATGTGTGCCAGCAAGGAATGTGGAAGGAGTTTGCAGGAACAAGGGCGAGGAGGGAGAGCTTTCTTGCAACACAGCCCGAGTTTGGAAAGCTGTGGGAGGTATGACATGATTTTACTAGGGCTAGGCTGATTAAGTGTCCGCATGTTATAGGTTTGTCCTGCAGTGGTTCCCGTCCCTCAGCCCTCACAGACTTGTGGGGGTGACAGTTTTATTCCTCACCATTTTCGATCCTCTCACAGCACAATATTCACTCTTTCGGCTCTCTATGCTCTGTAGAAGAGGTACCTGTCCCTGACCAGGAGAGAGGGGCAGAGACCCTAGAGGGGGTCCTACGCTTTGCAAGGTCAGTGCTCCTTCAGCTTTGGAGGCGACAATATCGAAGCCTTAAATTAAACAGCCTTGACTGGGTGAATGGATGCCATGCTGGGGTCCTGTCTGGGAATATGCCCTTGGTTTTTATAAGTTCTTCCGTTGAGCACATTTGACTGTGAGAGACACAGGGAGAGTAAGATCTGCCCAGGACCATACTGCCAATATCAGCAACATACCCCTCCTGCACAGCACAGCAATCTCATAATAAAGAACACACAAGACACATTGTTTGTTAGAGAAAACATTGCTGCAGGTTTTATTTGCATAATAAATACGTGTCCTTGTGTAACTAAACTGGTGCTATGGAAAGAGCTCTGATGCCCGATATCTTCGGGTCTAGTTTGCGCTATATATTAATCTTTACCATCAATTTATCTTTTGACTCTGTTCAATGCTCTGTTGCCTTATTAGACTTAAAAGCTTGGTAGTTTCAGAGAGCTCATAGCATTCACTCCCATGTGCCAGCAACAAAAAAAACAGACCATGGTTGTTAATTTTAACACCACAAGACCACTGTTCTTGGGCCCTGCCTTCATAAACTAGAAATTCAGCCTCTTAGACCCCGCTATGATACTCATCACCCTCCATGAAAAGACTCTGGCAAAAATGGAGTGCTACCTATATTTCCTACACACTGTTGAATTCATTTTCACCCGCTCCCTTTACTGGGCAATTTACAAGACCACAGCAGGCTCATGATCAACACTGGGGTCCTAGACAGTTATGCTGCATGCTGGATCAACACTGGGGTCCTAGACAGTTATGCTGCATTCTGGGGGGTGGTTTTTTCACTTAATGTCGGATCGCAAGGGTCTGAACAAGATAGCTTAAAAACTGCACTCTGACAGAAACCAGTTGAAATCCCCTATTAAGACTTCGCAAGATGTTCACACTGAAAATTCTTGATCACCTATCTGTTCCTTAATTTAGACAAAAAAAAAGAACAAGGGTGGGTTTTTCAAGAGTTTATGCAGCCGGGCTAGGGTGGCCTTCTTGGTCCTGGGCTGTCTCAATTCCTTGAGCTGTCCTCATGATGTTCCATCATGTCAGCTGGGTCTTTCTCGGAGCATGCCACTCCTCCTGGCAGGTACAGTCCAGATTCTTGTGCATGCAGGTAGGCTTCCTTCGCTCTGCATGTCAAATAGCAAGACAGTTCTGTAGGTAGTTTCCCGACCCTCCAACTCTGGTTTTTTGTACATTCTGCAAGTACTGTTTCAAGCAAGCTGTTTTGTTTTTTTGTTGTTATGTAAATTCTTTGTTTATACTTATGACTTTCAAAATTGGTTGAGATTCCAGCTCTGTGTTTACTGCTTACTCTTCCAGTGTAAATTCATTGTCATATAGCTGGGTCTGAACTGAGGTGGCGATTTTGTTTTTGTGCCGTAAATCACCGGGGCATGTGTCAATGTGTGCATTATTATATTCTTGTTTCAGGCCGAACCCTAACCTTGCTTACACCCAGTTTTGCCAGTCACTGTCTTTGTTAGAACAGATTCACAATTGCCTTATTAACCTTCCTATTTTCTCAAATTTGCTTGAAAATGCACCATTTGCCTACTATTTTTACAACATTTTCTCGGGGGGAGAAGCCCCCGAGCTCCCCTTAGGTGGTTTGATCTTGCTCGCTCGCATTACCGTGTCACAAGATGAAGATTGTCTAAAATGTGTGTCACCAACATGAAAAGTTTGGAAAGCTGTGTATTAGACCATTCCAAGATAGCCGGCATAATACCAATACATCCAGGAACAGGATATATAGAGATTTATTTTTTTATTTTCAAAAAGACTGATATTAATTACAATAATTGAACACCAGTTATGAATAGAATTTCATGAGAAAAACATTTTCTGAATTAAGAATTCCAATAAAGATACAGGATTTGCAGAATATATTCCATTAATACACTCAGGACGACAACATGACCATTGTTGACACTGAGGGCCTGATTGGCAAAGGTAAGCATACACTTTTCTGTAAGTTTACAATTGTTTACTTTTCACAAAGGTATTTAACTAGTACTGTCTTTACAACTGCAGAGTTTTTGCACATAAAAAGATAGCACTGTCCTATCTTTTATTGTGCGTAGACTCCACAATTGTAAAGATATTACTAGTAAAACATTAAATACATTTTCTTACATAGTGTGATGAGGGAGTGTGGTGAATCTATATTAACTATTTGTTGTGGGCTTCCGTAGGTTGGTTCTAGTTCTCTTTTTGAAGTAGGACGTTGGTTTCATGTTTTCAAACTTGAGAGTTAACAACTAGTACAGCGCAAAAGTTGCCCACCCTTTACTTGCCACAAATATGTCACCGATACGTAAAAGAGACACGGTATGAAAGTGAATTTAGCACATGTATCATGTATGGTTTAAAGAACTAATATAATTGTCACACTTTACATCATTATTAAAGAGTGCCTTCACTGTAGGATTAGAAAATGTATTCATATTAATGTGTTTACCTTTACTGAGTGTGATCATTAAGCCATCCTTATTTAGTATATACTGTTTGTACTAAAGAGATGAAATGTGATTCTAAACCCAGAAATATGTGTCTAGAGATAGCAGCACTACCTGCACCAACTTTGATGAAATCCTACAGAAACTTTGAAGAAAGCATACTGCATTTATCAGAATGCAATTGGTTGAACTTTGCTGGGATGAGAGGTAATGTGCCTACTTCCCCCTTGTTTTTAAAAGGCTCCCTTGAGCCAATGACCTGACAAGCTCACCTGGGATGCAATTGTGTGCCTGAAGAGTGGTACTGTGACCTGTGAAGACTTGGGCAGCATTTTACCAATCCCAGATCACTATTCTCTGCTCTGTACTACTTCTGCTCTCTGCTAATGAAAGGCTAATCCTAGAAACATGGGTTTAGAGGAAACAGAACTACCTGCGCCAACATTGGTGAAAAACTTCAGCAACTTTGAAGTAAGCGTACTGCACATACCAGAATGCAATGGGGTGAACTGTGCTGGCATTAGAGGCAGTGTGCTCCATCGCCCTTGTGTTTGAAAGGCTCCCTTCAGCAAACAAGCTGACAAGCTGACCTGGGAGAATTTATTTTTAAAACTGGGGTGTCTCGGTGCCCACCCTAGGCACCACGCAGCATTTTTAAGGTTAAGGGACATGGGGGGAGCTCCAAGGCCCCTGCAGTCCCACTAGATCCCCTGCCTGCACCCATCCTGAATAGTGCAGGAGCCAGCATTGCTCCTATTCTGTGGGAGCAGCTTTTCCTTTGATACTGCCAGGCAGGAGCAATTCTATATCTCCCTGGCCACAAGAGCATGGGCAGAGAGAACAGTTTGTGCTCCTGCCAGTCTGGCACAGCTTTATGTGAATCTGCTCTATTTGTAATGAGAAATGTAGGTGAAAAAAGTATACATATCTAGCACACAGGCATATGTGGCCCGCAGGCGTCCTGTACTCCTGCGGGGCACAAGACTAAAAAATAACAACCCGATTGGTCGACCTCAAGTTACATAAACAGAGATGTTGGGCTTCCATTTTAGAACTTGGGGGCATGTCCTGAATTGTAAAATAAAGAACAAATATTAGACAGGGTAGTGATACCCGAACCCCTAGCCTTGTACCCCTGAGACCCCTCTTGGACCAATATTATAATAAAAGGTGTGCCGCATGTCCCACTGTACTTCCGATGAACCCAGTGCAGCCGATTTCAGTCGGATGTATGACAGAACCACACATTCCGTTGTAACACATGCCGATACAATGCGGCTGTTACAATGTGAATGTCATTACCACACATACACTTTACAGCACATGCCTTTACAATGCATATGTCTTTACCACGCATGCCTTTACAATAAATGTCATTATAAAAGCATGAATGGTGAGGTCATATATGTGATAAAGGTTTTACAGGCAATTATAAGTATTTTACAGGTAGTTTCAACCCTTTCTATATAAACATAAAGGTTTATATTTTCCTGGGAAATGCTAACATTTTAGTGATAAAAGCGTGCACAGAAAGTGTATATTCTTGCTTACAGTTTCGTACAAACACTTGTTTTGTGTAAACATTTCTTAAGGGCTAGATCCATTTCCTTGTTTTTTTCACACAGAGATGTTAATTCAGATGATACGTATCTGTCTGGAGAACAACTACCTCATGCTTAATGACAAACTTTTCAGGCAGAAACAAGGGACCCCGCTGGGTACCTGTTTTGCTCCCAGCTACATCAGTCTCTTCCTGGGATGGTGGGAGTAGCAGGTATCCGAGTCCCTTGTAGAATTTAAAACCAAGGTCATGATGTGGATATGCTACATAGGCGATGTTTTCATCATATAGAAGGGCACAGCGATAGAGGCTTCCAGGTTCATTTGAAAACTCAACAAGAACCATATAAACATAGGCCTACAATCTCAAATGGATAAGAAAAAGGTTGAGTTTCTGGATATTACTATTGAAGTCGTAGGTGAAAAATTGACCACAAGACTTCACAGGAAGGAGACAGTGAGTAATACTGTGCTCCATGCCGCCAGTAGCCATCCTAAAGCCCTCATTGACAATATTCCAACTGGGGGAATACTTGCGAGCTCATAGGAACTGTAGGACGGACAGTGCTTTTCAGGTGAACTGATGACTCAAAGATTTCTACATAGGGGCTACAAGTCAGACATTCTCAATAAAGCCAAGAAAAAAACAGTTATGTTTAAAAGAGAAACTCTGCTTGTCACCACCAAACCTCCCACAGATGAACCCACTATGGTGGGGAGATTCATAGCAACTTTCAATAACAGAGCTGGTGGCAATAAGAAAAATTTGTGTACGCACTGGCTCATTCAATCAGTGGTGAGGAGCCTTGTGGGCTACGTTGATGACAACCCCAAAATAACATTCAGGAAAAAGACCACCATGAAAGATCCTTTGATCAAAAGTGAGGTGGGGGTCACTACCAACAGTAAAACTAGGATTGAATGTGTTTTCCCTGCACAGTCTGCAAAGCATGCAAATACAGTAGCAGCATCACTGAATACACCTCTCCCCTTACTGGCCGTACCACCAATATCAAATCCCACTTTACTTGTCTATCCAACTCTACTATCTTTGTCCTGCAGTTTTCTTGTGACCTATGGTATATAGGTGGTACTGTACATACCACCAAGGAATGGATTTTAGAACATCATGGGGTCATCACAAATATAGACCAACAATATCCTGTGGCAAATCATTTTGACTCTCACCATAACAGGTGCCATAGCCTAACTGAAGTTTGTCATAATGGACCGAGTTCCTGTTCCCAAAAGGGGTGATGCTAGAATCAAAACACTGAGATGCTTAGAGTAAGAATACATTATTGGCCTTAACACTAGAACACCGACTGGCCTCAACATGGATGTGGAACTTTCGGTACATTTAGGGTACTGTAGACCCTTTTTACATATTCCTCTGTAGGAATGTACATATTCCTGAGTTTTTACGAACCACTTTGGAACCATTCACATGATAGGTAAACATCTTTTTCCGCATACAGTAATGTTTTAAGATTTGCTTTTAACAGTTACATCACTGTAGATATGTTTTTGATCTATTGCCTATAATATGTTTGTTCTTGTACTCTCTTTTATATTTTACAGTTTCTTTTTTACAGTTTTTTGCCTTGGGGAAACATGTTTTCTGGTTCTTTGTCTCATCACAGACTCCACACCTGTATAAAATGCGGAAAATATTTTTTCTGCCTTTCCTAACCCTACTATGGATAATGTATAAAAGAAGTGCAAGCCTACCCTCTATATGTAGATGAGAGGTTATAGTAGGACCTGTCTTTATGAATCAGTGATGTTACACCTTCAAATTTATGTGAAGTCTCAAACAAGACATTTGAATATTGTGAAGGACAATTCATACTATAGTGCAAGGAAGAATTTTCCTTGATGTGCCCACTTGGGCCCAATTGAGATTGCATAGACAGAATTTGTTAGGAATGGAGAATGTCAACAGGGTTTTATTTGTACTTGTAATGTGTTTATATTGGATCTATGCTCAGCTATTTACGGATACATGCACCCTTTTGTATTTTATCATAACATTGTTTTGTTCAGTGAGTAAGCCCTGGATCTTGCTGAGTACACAGTGTATCACTGAGCAGTCGATCATGTCGTCCTGGACACTCTCTTGATATGAGATGCGCATCAATCCTAGGCTTTTGTCATGTGAGACCAAAACCGGCATATAACAGTTGTTTGCTAGAGTATGCCTGGGGGCAGTAATGAGCATCAGATTTCTTTCCCTTAGTGAATATTGTAACTAAGGGTAGAAGTATGAATGTACAATTCCTGCAGTGTGGCTGCAATACTTTATAACTGACTTATCTATATCTTTCATGTTTAATTTTCATCTTCTTATTCTTTGGGTATTACTATCTCTCAACTCTCCCACAAATTTGGGCTACCGTATTTCCATGCTTTCAATGTTAGATTGAACGTTACTCTGGTGTACAATAAAATTATAGCCATGATGCAGGAATCTATTGCGGACCTGTGATTCCTTTCTCATTGTTTACACCGGTGTTACTACTTAACATGAACGATTCAGTAAGCCCATTACCCATGTGCAAGGCATGTGCTACGCTGAAACGCATTGGGTAAAAGTTGTTGTGGTTTACGCTGCTTGAAGATTATGTATGTACTGTTTTAAACCTTTGTTTATTTGCAACCCGTTGAGAGTGCACATCATTATTTTGGTTCGGTTGAGCCAAATTTGGTGTAAATATGTGTGTATATATATATATATATATATATATATATATATATATATATATATATATATATATATATATATATATATATATATATATATATATATAATCTATATATATAAAAACGAATGTATGTCTGTCTGTCTGTCTGTCTGTTTGTCCTTTACGCATTACTACACCATTCATCCGATCGCCATGAAACTTTGGGAAGTTGTTGAGTACACTTCCGCAAATGTTTCTGGCATAACATTTTTAAAAATATCGGCCCCCCAAGGCCCTCATAATCTTTCGAATACTGATATATGCACCAGACGGAAAAACAACAAATCGTGTATCCACAAGCACTCGAATAAATAAATAGAATTAAAACACCATTAATCCGATTGCCATGAAACTTTGGGAAGTTGTTGAGTACACTCCCGGGAAGGTTTCTGGCATAAACATTTTTTAACTATCGGCCCCCCAGGGCCCACATAATCTTTCGAATACGGATGTACGCACAAGACGGAAAACAAAAAATTGTCTATCCATAAGCACTCAAAGAAATAAATAGAATTAAAACACCATTCATCCGATCGCCATGAAACTTTGGGAAATTGTTGAGTACACTCCCGCGAAGGTTTCTGGCATAAATTTTGTTTTAACTATCGGTCCCCCAGGGCCCTCATAATCTTTCGAATACTGATGTACGCACAAGACGGGAAAAAAGAATCATGTATCCACAAGCACTCGAATAAATAAATAGAATTAAAACAGCATTCTTTCGATCGCCAGGAAACTTTGGGAAGTTGTTGAGTACATTCCCGCAAAGGTTTCTGGCATAAAGATTTTTTAAATATCGGCCACTCAGGGTCCTCATATTCTTTTGAATACTGATGTACGCACCAGATGGAAAAACAAAAAATCGTGTATCCACAAGCACTCGAATAAATAAGTAGAATTAAAACAACACTTTGAAATGTTTTCCATATTAAAATGAATAAGTTTCAATAAAAATGACACAATGTAAATTGAATGTTATCATAACGAGTTTCCTTGAATTTCCTTTCTTCTGAGATCGCAGCAACGCGCGACGGGTAAGCTAGTATATATATATCTATTACCTACTGGCCGTGGCCGTCGCCAGTGGGTAGTTACAGTTAGGACCTATTATCCATAAGAAAAGCGTTTTTTGATTTGCCAATATCTTAGGCACCGTATGACGAATCTTTGAGAAATTTTCAAAACTTATGGTTCACTCAGGTCAGCTCCTGTCTTGAAAGTTTAGGGGCGATTCGTCAAGCTAGTGCTGAGAAAAAAGGGGGTCTTAAAACACTTTTTCTCCATATTAATTTCCATAGGAAATTTGAAACAGGCTACAGCTCTAACTGCTGAAAGGAATTACACCTTATATGGCAAAAAGGTAGGCTTTGCGTGATTTTTTAAAAATGGTGTAAATCTGTTAAGTAGTTCCAGAGAAATAAAAAAAATTCAAATGTATATATCTAAGCACTGAGGTGGATTTGTGACTCCGCCCGAGCACAAGCTGACTTCTGATTGACTGCCAACACTCCAAACCAGGAAGTGTTGGCAGCCTTCTTGTGACTCTGTAACCAAGTCACAAGGAAACAGCAGAAATAAGGTTAAAAAAGAAGAAAAGGGGGCAGGGTAGAAACAACCTGACCCCCTAGGCCTAGGGGAAAAAAAGCATTTTTTTTAAATCGCCCGAATTCACGCTGGGTTAGCGAATCCGGACAAGAGTGGGCCAGGTCCCGGTGCCAATGCGCTTACAATTATTCGGGGCCAGCAGGGGCCCCCACAGCCCATGGGGCCGCCACCTCCCTGGAGCTTAATTCATTATGTGTGGGGGGCACGCAGCCACCTCACAGCCCCAGGGATTGCCACCTCCCTGGGGCTTCTACATAAATGTGTGGGGGGCTCCTGCCCCTATACACTGCCCCGGGGACCGCCAACTCCCTGGGGCATTTATCAATATGGGTTGGGGGCTTCGCAGGCACCCCAAGCCCCTGGGACTGCCACCTCCCAGACTTAAATTAAAATAAAAAAGTGAGGGTTGGCTCCTGCCACCCACACTGCCCCTGGACCACCACCTCCCCGGGGCACTAGTTACTTAAATATGGGGGTTTGTTTTTGACCCCCGGACCCAAGAACCACCACCTTACCGGGGCTTTAAAAATACTAGGAGGGAGGCCTGGAGCACTTGATGGCCCTGGGGACCGCCACCGCCCAGGGCCGGCTCCTGCAATGTCCAGGGTTGCCCACTCCGGGAAATAGCTGCTTGCTATGGCAGGGCGGAAGCTACTGGAAACCTGCTCTCACTTCAACAAAGCAAAGCAGGATTGCTTTTGAGCAAGGGTAGCTGCATGTTAGCAGCTCCCCTTGCTCAAAAGCAATGCCAACTCCCACAGGAGGCGGAGAACTGGCTGGGACCATGGGGGCATTGGGGTTCCCCCCACAGTCACCAACGCTAAGGGCCGGCCCGGGGATGGGGTACCCGGGGCCAGAAGTGGCCCAGAAGGGGGCCCACTCGGCCCCCTCCCCTTTAATTTAAAAATTAAAAAAATAAATAGGGAAGGCGGGCCCCAGGGGAAGGGGTCCCAGGGCCAAAATTGACCTCAGGAGGGGGGCCACGTGAGCCCCTCTCAAAAATATATAAAAAGAACAAGGCTGGCCAGGCCCCAGAGGATGGGTCCCCAGGGCCATAATTAGCCCAGGGGAGAGGGGAGAAATAAAAAAAATGTTTTTAAAAGATGCCAGGCCCTGGGGAATGGGGTCCCCGGGGCCAATAGTGGCCCAGGGAAGGGGGCCCCCTTCCCATTTTTTAAAATAAAAAAATGCTCAGGCCCTGGCGGATGGGTTCCCCAGGGCCCAAAAATAATTAAGGGAAGGGGGGGCCACACAGCCCCCTTCCAAAAAAACAAAAGGTGGCATTCCCCAGAGGCCCCGCACCCTCCATGCGCCACTGTGCAAACATGCTTCCTGGCAAATTCTGAATTGGGGGATTAAGTCCCCTTGATTCCTGAGGGTTCCTGGGGGCCAACTAGCCCACCAGGTACCTCCAGTAAGCGCCACACAGCTGGATTGCAGAGAGGTGGCCTGAGGCCACGCCCCTTTTTACACCACTCTGCAAACGCGCCATTTGGTGCACTGCTGGTGGGGCAATGAGGTACTGCCAGTGAATTGGGATTGCTAGTCCAGACCACTTACCCTGAGAAGGCTTTGGGCTACTCTGTGTGTCGCTACCTTGGGAGTCAAATGCTATAAGAGGAGTACTTGGTACTCCACAGGGAGACAAATGTAGACCTATTACCTGTAATAAGGTCTTACTTTACATTTAGAAAACCCTAGACATTTCACTGAAAAAAGCAAAGGTTAAAGTGACATTATAGGTAGTTATAGAAAAAAGACATTACCTTACATCAAAAAAAACTTAGAAATACACTAAACAGCCAAAGGTTAAAGGGAAATTATAGTTAGGAGTCAATGTAAGACACATTGAACCCAAAACCCACCTATGTTCACCAGTTGTAGTTTGGTGAGGTAACTGTAACTTGGGCCCCTGGCATGCACTACTTATGATCACGTATATTACATCAATCAAGACATGCTCAATTACATCATTGATGACATCAACCGGATGTATGGTGCTCTCAATATACAATATTTTGGCAGGATAGTCCAAATAATAAATCACAAAATCCGAATAGCAATACTTACATTTCATGATGGTACGAGGTTCTTCCAATATAGGCGCAGGCTTTAGATTTTCTACTTCAGTAGAAAATTCCCTTACTCTATGAGGAAGTCACATTGGGCTTATTTAGTATCATATGTTTACTGAATTTGACTCTGAGAGACTAACTTCACCTGAATGTTACTCAAGGGTAATCACTAATGTGATCAGACATGGTGTTCTCAGTTTTCAATATCTGCCAGTGCTTTTGCAAAACCTTTCTTACCTCATTTGCTTTGCTGTTGTATGTTGCCACTCATCTAATGGTGTTAGCCTCCTACCTGTCTGGGGATCTGCTATTTTCAATATATCTTTTCAATCTGTTTAATTGACTCTCTGAACTGCAGCATCTAAAACTCTGTTGGGATACCCTCTTTGAATAAATCAGCACAACATCATGATTTTGTTTAATCTCAATAGCTTCATCTGAGCTGCAGCTCCTTCTTGCCCTGAGCAGTTTACTAAATGCAATACTCTGGATAAGGGTAGAAGGGTAACAGCTCCCAGCAATTGACTGTTTCCTGCAGTAGGTTTTCTGAACTGACAAGTTATTAACGTGTTTCTTTCCACAGTAGTTGCTAGATCAAGAAAATCAATGGTCTGTTTACTGATTGTACCCGAGCCCGTCTGCGCCCGTCCACGACTTGACCGGGACCAGCAGCAAGAACCCTGGACCTCCGCGCTGCTGATGCTACGACCCAGCCGCACTCCACACACTCAACACTGGCCGCAGCAACAACTGCAAGCTAGCATCACCAGCCAACACACACAGACCCTTCAGCTGTCACCGCTGCCAGCACACCTACAGCACCGCCAGGAACATGGACCCAGCACAACCCGACCACAAGAACACTCCCAAACCGAAGACCCTGCAATGCATCCTACTCAACGTCAAATCACTCCACAAACACGCCACCAAAATCTGGGATCTCCTCGACAGCAATGCCCCAGACGTAGCATTCCACACCGAAACCTAGACCAACACCACCTCAGGACCAGAAATCGCCATTACCATTCCCCAAGGATACAAGATCTCAAGGAAAGTTCACCCCACCTACGCAAGAGGAGGAATCGCCATTGTCCACAAATCCACCCTCCGCCTGAGCACACTCCCCGACGAGCCCACATACCTGATGGAAAACCAGCACTTCAAGCTACAGGCCAGCCCTATCACCACCATCCGGGGAACCCTCATCTACCGGCCCCCTGGACCCCTGGACCTTTCACCAATTCCATCACGGACATCATCTCCCCGCATGCCAACGCATCAACCAACTACAGCCTGCTGCGAGACTTCAACTTCCACCTTGGCAACCAACTGGGCCCCAACACAGCATCCCTCCTAGACAACCTCCATAACATTGGACTTCGCAAGATCGTGACCAAACCCATGCACTCAGTGGGACACACCCTCGACCCTCTTGTCACAACAGGAAACTCCATCACTTTCAGCCACACCACGGAACACCCGTGGACAGACCTTCGATGCATCCACTTCACCTTCAGAACACCCACTATCCACAGACACCAGCACCGACTCCCACGAAGAAACTGAACCAAAATCACTGATGACCAGCTCGCCTCCTCACTCAGCTACTCCACTCCGACCACCGGGGAAGACGACTCCCCCAACACCGCTCCCCGAGCTCTAAACAGATGTATCACTGACAGCGTCAACACCATAGCCCCCCTCAAGAAGAACTACAATGCACACACCAAGAAGGCCAGATGGTTTACCCTTGAACTCCGAGAGTCCAGGCGCACCTGCTGCCGCCTCGAGAAGACCAGGAGGAACTCCAAGTCCACAGAAGCCCACAACTTCAAAGCCGCCACCACCATCTCATCAGAAACACAAGGAAAGCTGCAATTGAAGACAGAATCTCCACACACGCACACAACAGCAAAGAACTCTTCAACATCTTCAAAGAGTTCACCCAACCTGGCAGCGAGTTGACTGACGTTCTCCCCTCACAAGACCTCTGCAACAAACTCAGCACCTTCTTCCACCGCAAAATCAAGAACATCTATGACAACTTGAATGAAGACAACCAACACACGGAACCCCCAGCAACCACCCCCGATGCCTTGGCGCCAACGATTAACAGCTGGGCAGCCCTCACCACCGAAGACACACTGAAGACTATGAAGTCAATCCACTCCGGGCCCCCATGAACCCCTGCCCCCACCACATATTCAACAGAGCTACCGATACCATTGCACCCATGCTTAGCCAAACGATCAACCGCTCCCTGGCGAAAGCCTCCTTCCTCAACAACTGGAAACACGCCGAGATCAACCCCCTCCTGAAGAAGCCCTCGATGGACCCCACCGACCTAAAAAACTACAGACCCATCTCCCTTCTCCCTTTCGCAGCGAAAGTCATTGAGAAAGCCATCAACTGCCAACTCGCCTCCTTCATCGAAGAACACAACATCCTCGACCCATCACAATCTGGCTTCAGAAAAAAACACAGCACAGTAACCAACAACATCTGCTCCCTACTGGACAAAGGAGAAACAGTAGCCCTCATCCTCCTTGACCTCTCAGTGGCCTTCAACACGGTATCCCACAGCACCCGCAGGTATCTGGGACAAGGCCCTCAACTGGATCTACTCCTTCATCTCGGGCAGAACGCAGCGGGTCAGACTCCCCCTTTCCTCTCGGACCCTACACCAACCACCTGTGGAGTCCCCCAGGGGTCCTCCCTCAGCCCAACGCTCTTCAACATCTTCATGGCTCCCCTCACCCCATCATCAGAACCTACAGACTCGAAATTGTTTCATAAGCAGATGACACCCAACTCATCCTCTCCCTGTCCAACGAAGCCAACGCAGCCAAACACAACTTCCAAGAAGGCATGGAAGCTGTCTCGAAATGGATGAAAAGCAGCTGCTTACAACTAAACACCAACAAAACAGAAGTACTCATCAAGGGCCCAGACCCGAACACCTGGAACGACACCTGCTGGCCCACCGCCCTCGGCAGCCCACCCACCCCCACTGACCACGCATGCAACCTTGGAATCATCCTAGACTCCGAACTCAAAATGGACTGCCAGATCAACTCTGTCACATCCTCCTGCTTCCACATCCTCTGCCTCCTATGTAAGACCTTCAAATGGCAGCAGACTTGACTATGGCAATGCACTCTAAGCCGATATAAACAAAAACCTCACACTCAAGGTACAAAACGGTAAACAGTCATAATATCGATTCCAAAATAAAGAATGGACATAATATCGAAGTAAAAATATAGAATGGACAAAATATCGAATGGACACAATATAGTGGTTAAAAATATCGAATTTAAGGTAAGTAATATCGATTTTCAAAATATAGAAGTCAAAATATCGAAGTATACAATATAGGCATTAAATATATCGATTTTTTAATAATATACATTTTTTTAAAGTGTTTTGTAAGTTGGTATATGTGTGAAAAGTATAATAATTTTTGTAATGTATGTTTAATGTATTTTAAGTAATGAATTTTATGTTATTTAATGTTTGCGTAATTTAATTCTGTAGCGGGTTGTGGGTTTATAGGGGAATAGGGTGGGAAGTAATTTAATTATATTAAATTAAATATTAATTTTTAGCAATTAATATCAAATTTTAATTAAATTTTGCTTTTTAGTTCTGTAGCAGGTTGTGGGTTTATAGGGGAATAGGGTGGGAAGTAATTTAATTGTAATTAATTAAATATTTTTATTTATTTATTGGTATTCATTTTGAATTTATTGTTATTTTTTAATTGGTAATTAATTTTTATTAATTGCCAATTAATTTGTAATAATTGATTAATTGTTACTTATGTTAATTTTCTAAATTTATTTTCTGTAGCGGGTTGTGGGTTTATAGGGGAATAGGGTGGGAAGTAATTTAATTGTAATTAAGTAAATAATGTTTTTCATTTATTGGTATTGATTTTAAATTTATTGGTAATTAATTTTTAATTGGTAATTAATTTCTATTAATTGGCAATTAATTTTTATTAATTGGTAAATATTTTGTATTAATTAAATATTTGATAATTATGATAATTGTATTAATGTATTTTCTGTAGTGGGATGTGGGTTTATAGGGGAATAGGGTGGGAAGTAATGTAATTGTAATTAATTACATATTAAAAATACTTTTTGTGTATTGATAATTAATTTACTGTTAATTTTTAATTGGTATTAATTTTTATTAGTAATTAGTTTTTGTTATTGAAAATTAATTAGTTGTTAAATAATTATGAATAGGTTATTATTTTTTAATAACTAATATGTAGTTGTATTTCTAATTAATTATTACATAATATTAAATTGGTTATTAATTTCAATTAATGTTTTATTGGTATTGATATTTAAGTTATTTTTAATAATATATTGAATCATTACTTTCCCTACTGTTAAACTCACTGGAGTGGGAATAGTAATTTTCACCCTCCCGCTATCCAGCGCTTTCCCTACTGTTGCACCCTCTGGAGTCGGAATAGTATTTTTTACCCCTACGCTATCCAACGCTTTCCCTACTGTTGCACTCTCTGGAGTGGGAATAGTAATTTTTACCCCTACGCTATCCAAAGCTTTTCCTACTGTTGCACTATCTGGAGTGGGAATAGTAATTTTCACACTCCCGCTATCCAACGTTTTCCCTACTGTTGCACTCTCTGGAGTGGGAATAGTATTTTTTACCCCTACGCTATCCAACGCTTTGCCTACTGTTGCACTCTCTGGAGTGGGAATAGTAATTTTTACCCCTATGCTATCCAATGCTTTCCCTACTGTTGTACTCTCTGGAGTGGAAATAGTAATTTTTACCCTTTCAATATCCAACGCTTTCCCTACTGTTGCACTCTCTGGAGTGGGAATAGTAATTTTTACCCCTACGCTATCCAACGCTTTCCCTACTGTTGCACGCTCTGTAGTTGGAATAGTAACTTTTACCCTCCCGCTATCCAACGCTTTCCCTACTGTTGCACTCTCTGGAGCGGGAATAGTAATTTTACCCTTATGCTATCCAACGCTTTCCCTACTGTTGCACTCAATGGAGTGGGAATAGTATTTTTTACCCCTACGCTATCCAACGCTTTCCCTACTGTTGCACTCTCTGGAGTGGGAATAGTAATTTTTACCCCTACGCTATCCAACGCTTTCCCTACTGTTGCACTCTCTGGAGTGGGAATAGTAATTTTTACCCCTACGCTATCCAACGCTTTCCCTACTGTTGCACTCTCTGGAGTGGGAATAGTATTTTTTACCCCTACGCTATCCAACGCTTTCCCTACTGTTGCACTCACTGGAGTGGGAATAGTATTTTTTACACCTATGCTATCCAACGCTTTCCCTACTGTTGCACTCACTGGAGTGGTAATATTAAATGTTACCCTCCTGCTATCCTACGGTAAAATATTGTACATTTTTTATTAATAACTTAAATTAATTATATCTTAATTTTAAGGTTATTTGAGTATTTTTAAGTATGTTTTAGTTAATTATATTTATTATTTCATTAATTTTAAATTACTTTTAAGACATTTAAAAAAAATCGATATTTTGACTGACTATATTTTTTACAGACATAGGGGTCCATTAGGATGTCGGGTGGATTTCCTCCGCCAGGCTGGCGGTAGCCACCGCCAGCCTGGCGGAGGAAATCTGCCCGACATCCACAGCACAATTCCCCCCCGCCATATTAGTATGGCGGGGTGGACCGCGGCGGTGAGAACCACCGCCCGCATGTTTTCCGCCCCGGTCGTCTGGCGGCCGGGGCGGAAAACGAGTAACATGGTGGCGGTGTCTGTTAGACACCGCCCGCCATATTACAGTGGGCTTTCACCAATGCATTTCATGCGGAGACTCCCTGCGGGGGCCCGTTGCGGGCCCCCTGGGAGTCCCTGGCTTGGGGGGTTGCACATGGGGGGTACCTATGGTACCCCCCCGCATTTCAAAGTGCAACATGGCAGGCACCGCGCGGTGCCTGTCATGTTGCACTTTGAAAAGCACAACGTGCACTTTTAACAAAGCGGCGGGCGGAGATTACTGCTCCGCCTGCCGCAATGGCAACCATACAGGATGCGCCCGCCTGTGTGGCGGGCGCATCCTAATGCCCTGTTCTGGACCCCCGCCCTTATGGCGGGCGGTCCCAGGTCCCGATATGATGGCGGGCAGACTAAGTCCGCCCGTCATCATAATGTACCCCATTTGGATTCGATATTTTTGTACTTACCTGTTTGTAGATAGGAATTCGATATTTTGGCATTCTATATTTTGGTGACTATATTTTGGTAAGTCTATATTTTGTCATTCTATATTATGTCAGTGATCCGTACAAAACATCCAGAACGCCACTACAATACTGGTCCTCAACTTACCATGACACTGCGACATCTCCCAACACCTGCGCTCACTCCACTGACTCTCCATCAAGGCAAGAATCCCTTTCAAGATCCCCACCCATGCACATAAAGCCCTCCACAACACCAGACTAGCATACCTCAACAGCCGAATCAACTTCCACGCACACCAAAGAACCCTACGATCAGCCAAGCTCTCCTACGCTGCGGTTCCCCACGTCACAAAGACCAGATCAGGAGGCCGCTCCTTCTCCTTCTTTGCAGCCAGTGTATGGAACGCCCTACAGCTCTACCTCAGGCAGACAACATCACTCCCCATCTTCATGAGAAACCTCAAAACCTGGCTCTTCGACAGACCCCCTCTTGATGGACTGGAACCTGAACCCCCCCTCCCCCTAGCGCCTTGAGACCCCTACGGGTGAGTAGTCGTGCTCTAACAAACCCATGATTGTTTGAGTTAAGAGAGGTCCCCAGGGCCTTACCCTATGTCTATTTATAGATGTTACCATTGAATAGGAAAATGTTGTGCATGAGTTAGAATAGGATTGTGTCCATAAGCACCTCAGTATGAGGTAAGATGCATAAGGCATTAGAACATGTCCTGTATACCTGCCTCATGTTTAATCCTGGTGTATAGACTACTAAAATCTAATACCCTCCATCAAGGCCAAGAAGTCATGGCTGTCCTTGATATGAGAAGGAAGGGGTGAAACCAAAAGGTGTAAGTAAAAGTCAACATCCTTGGAGGTCTTTTTTAACACACATTTTCGAGAAGAGATGATTGGTGTACCTGTGGGTCCAGGTTCCCATTACAGTTATGCATGATCTCTCTATTTCTTTCATAAATCTCCCAATCAATGACTTCTGGCCCCTCAAGCTAAACTGCAAATCAAACCAGCAGTCAAATATAAGTTAAATAAACTCGGCCTATTAAACTCTGAACCAGCAATGGCCCCCAGCGATCTCGTGCCTGAGAAACCGCTTAACTATCATGAAAACTTTATTCCCATGACGCATGATTCTACACCTAAGACGCATGATTCTACACCTAAGGTGCTAAACATAATGTATTTAAACACACGTTTCATGGTCAAACATCATTTAGAAATGTTCAACTTACTAGACACCGAAGCTCCAGACATATTGCTACTGACAGAAACTTGGCTGACAATTGAATCTACGCCATACATACTAGCAGCAGTACCTGAAAACTATTATCTTTTACAGACAGACAGACTTCCTGGGAAAAGAGGGGGAGGGTTAGCATCAGCTATTAAACAATACCTCTCCTTCACCATCATCTCCCCCTTAGGTATTGCTAGTTTAACTTTAAACTAGATTCACTCACCTCTACATTGGTGTGTGTACTGATCTATAGGCCTCCAATAGTGATGTGGGAATTTTCCAAATACCTAGCAAATTATCTTGCACCCCTGACTAAAGATTATGCAAACATTTTGATAATCAGAGACTTGAATTACTGGGCATATGAGGAAGAGGGAAGCAAGGGCTCCAAGAAACTCACAGAATTCTTAAAAAACTTGAATCTTGAAGGACATATATATGACCCTACACACATTAAAGGGCATACACTTGACCAGGTATGGTCCTTTAATTTCTCAGTTCAGAAGTTCGCAATCAACCTATGTGTTTGGTCAGATCATCATTTAATCAGCTTTACCCCCAAGTGACCTATTGTTACCCAAACCTCCGGCTGGCCCAAAACTTATGACCAGAAACTGGAATCGTATTAACTGTACCACTTTTCACAACACCCTGGCATCAAATCTCCCTGCCAGGACAGATAATGTTGACAAGTTTGAGACAGCTATTACAAACCGGCAACTGAAGGCAAGTGACATACATGCCCCTTTACATAGTCAAGCCAGTCGCTCGCGGCGGCATGAGGCATCCAAATGCTTCCCTTCTGAGCTGAAATTAGCAAAGCTCAAAACACGCCAGGCTGAGCGGAGATGGCGGAAAACTTACTCACCAGAAACAAGGGAAATATATACACAATCCTTGATAGCCTACAAAACAGCCATTCTAGAGGCAAAGAAAGTCTTTTTTACCAGCAAAGTCTTAAGCTCGGACAACAAAGCAAAAGATATTTTCAATATAGTAAAGGAATTATCGAACCCTGACCAAATAACTCCCCTCATTACTCCCTCTCAGTCAATCTATGATAATCATTAGGGGTCAATATGATGGCGGAAGGACTGGTGGTCCTTCCGCCATCACCAAGTTCATTACCCATCGCCAAATTAGGATGGAGCTGGGTATCGCGGTAGACGCAAAGTCCGCCCGTCGCTTGTCCGCCAAAGGCAATCGCACCAATTGCCTGGCAGATGGTGTGGGGCCCCTGAAATGGTGGCGGTGCCTAGCAGGTACTGTCCACCAGATCAGGATGTGGGTTAAGGAAGGCCTTTTTTAGGCGACCATGCCGCCATGGAAAGGCTGGGTGGGATTGGGTTTGGGGGCTCGTTGCGCCCCCCCCTTGTGTGTGAGGGGGTGTCGCTGCACTGGGGGGTACTCATGGTACCTCCCCTCATTTCCATGCACCAAGTGGCAAGCACCGCGTGGTGCCTGCCATGTAGTGCAGGGAAATGCTGGGCATGCACTTTTCACATTGCGTGCAGTGCTGCAGCCAGCAGTGCCGCCCACAATGTGAAAAGCCAAGGATGGGCCCACCAGTATGGAAGGCACATCCTAATCGCAGTGGTGGGACCGCTGCATGTCTGGCGGCCGTCCCACACACCGCTACGATGGCAGGCGGACCTAGTCCACTTGCCATCGTAATCAGCCCCTTAATCTCTTCTTTGTAAATAAAATAAAGAAAATACAATATTCCATTACTCCTAGCTCACAGGATTGGAAGTAGCTACAGCAAGATGGCAACTCATCCACACTTTCTACCTTTCATGGTATAAATATAGAACGTCTCACGGAACTAACAAATAAAGTAAAATCAGGGTCACCTAAAGCCGCCAGTCCCCCTCCAACACAAAAAGGCATCTTTACCCTCTTTCCAGATAGTATCCTTGCCCTGCTCAACCTTTCACTCATGCAAGGCATGCTCCCCGTGCATTTAAAGAAGCAGTCATAATCCCGCTCCTGAAAAAGCTGGCATGGACCCCCTACAATTAGATAACTGTAGACCCATATCGCTTCTTCCCTACTCTGCTAAAATCCTAGAGGCGCACATAGCTAAACTTCATTGCTCCTTCATTGAGGAGACCAACTGTCTAGATAGCCACTAAGCAGGTTTTCGGCCCTCCCAATCGAACGAATCAGTCATCCTACGCGTTGTGGACGATCTGAAGGAACGGGCTGACAGGGGGCACACACAAGCATTGGTCCTACTTGACCTGTCAGCAGCATTCGATACCGTTAATCATGGGATACTAGCGAATAGAATGGTTGTGGCAGGTCTAGGGGGCACTGCATTAAAATGGATGACATCTTTTCTGAAAGATCATACCCAATCAATTTGACTCGCACCCTATAGTTCTGCCATAGTCACGACAAATTGTGGGGTACCACAGGGCTCCTCCCTGTCCCCTCATCTTTTTAATCTCTAAATCCGCCCCTGATATATTCCCTCCTACAAAGGAAGGTTAAAATGTACATTTACGCAGATGACATGCAACTGATCTTTTTAATTAACAAGACACAGGACTCCAAGGTTTTCTTTCAAAACACTATGTTATTCATCAAGGATTGGATGAATAACAACCATCTAAAACTGAACACCGATAAAACAGAGATAGTTATCTCCAACAACAGATTAAACCATTTGACTTCAGCATTCTGTCGCAAAACACTAGGCACTCCACCCACCCCGAAGAGCACTGTAAAGAGTCTTGGCATTCAAATAGACTCCAACCTTTCCATGCAATCTCAGATAAGCATGGTCACGTCATCCTGCTTTTTCCAACTTAGAAATGTTAGAAAAATCTGAAGTTTTTTTACCAGGGAGGCCAGCATGTTAATCATAAAGGCCATGATCCTGTCCAGAATTGATTATGCCAACGCCATTTACCTAGGTCTTCCTATTAACCAAACCTATACATTTCGGTTGTTCTAAAATGAAGCAGCCAGAATCATCTTCCAACAGCCCAGGTACTGTCATACAAAACCATTGATGAAGGAGCTTCACTGGCTTCCCTTCGTTCAGCGGTCTATGTTCAAAACGGGTTGTATTATCTTTAAAACAATCCAAAACAGAGGCCCCACATTCCTTTCAACGAGGATCCACCCATACCTCCCAAAACGGAAGCTTAGATCTGCGCAAATTAACTTACTGACAGTACCCAGATGCAACGATTCAGAAAAGGGGGTGGTGATGAACAGAGTGTCTGAATTAAGCAGACCACTCTTACCCAGTCCAAAGATCAGGGCTTGATCCATCACCGTTATTTAGCTCACTGCCCCATCCCAGCTCAGAACCTGGCTATATGCAAATTAGTCTGTCCCTGGCCCAGTGCATCATGGGAACAGGGCAGACCAAACTACCAAGCCAATTCTTCACCAGAAAGGAGACAAGCTACCGGGGACCGGTTTCTGGCATTTCAGCCTCGTCGGCCCGGCTTGCTTGAATCCTGATGGAGCAGTGAGCAAGGGACTCATGTCTGAGTATACCCTGCCACACCTATAGTGGCCAAAAACGATTCAGAAAAGGGGGTGGTGATGAACAGAGTGTCTGAATTAAGCAGACCACTCTTACCCAGTCCAAAGATCAGCTGGTTTCCTTCCCAGTGTAAGAATTGGCTTGGTAGTTTGGTTTGCCCTGTTCCCTTCATGCACTGGGACAGGAACAGACTAATTTGCATATAGCCGGGTTCTGAACTGGGATGGTGCAGTGAGCTAAAAAACGGTGTTGGATCTAGCCCTGATCTCTTGACTGGGTGAGAGTATTCTGCTTAATTCAGAAACTCTGTCCATCACCACCCCTTGTTGTTAAGTACCCAGATGCAAGCACAAAAGAATGGGTGGTACACGCTTCTCCATGTTGGTATTCCAACTATGGAGCTCTATACCGATCGACATAAGACAAACAACTGATTATATGTGTTTCAGGAAAAAATTGAAAACCTGGCTCTTCACTCAAACCTATAGCTAGGTACAACATCAGTGGTGGCCTGAAATGCCAAGAGACCTGCTGGTATAGGTGTGCTTTACAAATCTCCCATAACAAAACATACCTTAACATAACAACAAAACTTGCCTCAGTCTAAAACTATGATTTTCTTTGGCTTTGAGTAACGTACACATTTCCAAATAATAACAATATTGCCCTCATTATCAGCAGGTTTTTATTAATATATTGTAGTCGTGCTCCAAAGTCGTCATAGAATTTCATTGACTCTAGGCAGGATTGTCTCTCTTGCAAATAGTGTTCTGTCTCATTTTTTTAGGTATTGTATGACCAACTGATAAATGAGTGTTCCAGGGAGGGACAGTAAATTTTGGCTTAACCCCACTGGGGCAGTTGGCATCAATGTTATTATTCATCTCAGCCAAACTGAGAACAGGGACACCTGTATTTAGGGCATAAGGGTCTTGCTCAGAGAGAGTCATTGTCGCCAATGCTGAGATTGCTCACTGTAGAAGCTCTTACAATGGCAGGGCTAGTATCTGTGGAATTGAACCAATTCTTCAATTTTTATGAATAAAAATGAAAACAATTAATAAGCATTTCAGCTAAGTCAAACCCAGTTGTGGAACGAAATGATAAGCCAAAGGATAATACACTGAGCTCTGTATTGCACAATTGGCTTTGTGTCAAAGTTACCACTGTATTAAGTCTTTGCCTCATCATCACATCTTGTGACCCCCTGTTTTCACTCCCATTGAGTTTGTACATTTTATTTTTTCCTCCTTTCCTCATTTGGTGTCAATTCTTCCTCCTCTCTTCATTATGATCGATACTTGGCCACCTTTTGCTGTCATTTGACTCTGGTCACGATGCAAAACGTGTCTTAAACATTATTTCTTGTCACGCTATTCTGGAAACACTACCAATGCTTCCTTCCAAGATATCACTGTCACTAAGTTGTTCAGAGACCACATCCGATGTAGACATATCTCATGTCTCATACCGAAACTGAAGATCTTTCCCATCTAATAATCTATAGGATCTCTCAGGAATTATCTCAGTTTTTATTTTATTTTAATCTCTTCCTGAAGCTTTTCCAGTCTGTTGTTCATCTTCTCCATGAAGTTATCAATATTCTTTTTCCTGTCAGTTTTTTTTGTTTCTTCCTATATTTTCTCAAATTCTGAAAGCACCTGATCCCTGTCTTTCCAGGCATATTTAACCAAAATATGTAACATCCCTTTGAACAGTTGTCAGAACTAACGGTCCATTCACTCTACATATCAGGGTTGAGGTTTTCATATGATGGGATGATCAATATTCTAAGACCAATTGGTACTTTCCCACAGTCTATGTATTTCTGACACAACATCTCCTCCCGCCCAAGGTTTAGGCCTTTTTTGACAGTTTTTCTAATCTCTCATATTTTTGCTTTAGAAATAAATTGTTACAACTATGGGTAATTTCATTCATTGTTCAGTTCAGAGGCTTATTTCCTTTTGACATCACTTTCTGAGACAGTGCCACAATCCCACACTGTCACCCATCACTATGTGGGTTAAAATAGTATCAAACTTAGAAAAGCATGCACTGGTCATTGATGTATCTCATATGTCTCTTGCAATATAGTGGCTCCACCTGCCCCCCAATGTAATTTTTTTTTGCCTGAGCTGCAGTAAGGGCAATATATATATATATATATATATATGTATAATCCTACTGCCGGTCAGCAGTAGGTAGTTATAGCTTTGACCTAGTATCAATAGGAAAAGCATTTTGTGACCTGCCTATAACTTTGTCGTCGTTTGACTAATCTGCATGAAATTGTCCCAGAAAAGTGTCAAAGTCAGTGGTCGGAGTGGTCGGTTTCGGGGGGGGCACAGCGTGCCCCAACTTTTTTAATTTAATAGAAACCGTCACCTTATTTTATTATTTAAGAAAAGCATCCCAGGTTGGCATAAATAGCAATGGCCTATGAATCAGGCTTGGCTGTTCTGGACCGGTGTGGTGGGCAGAGAAGGAAAAAGGGGCTGTCTCTTTCTTCTTGCCCAGAGAAGACAAGGACAGTGCCCTCTTCTCCTGCTCTGCTTCTCTCAGCTGCCCCCTTATTCCCTCCCTCTCTTTCTGTCTGTCTCGCTCATCCTCACTTGCTGAAGGAAAACCGTGACTTCAAGAAATGATTCTTACCCTCTCTTTCCTCTCCTTTTCTTCATCTGTACCCATGTTAAATGGATCCTAAAAAGAAAGACAAGCTTTTGCTAGAAATGTCTTCTTCTTGTGACATTTTCCAGTTCCAAAATGCAGCCGTGGGACAAAGAAAAAAAGGTTAAAAATACAAAAAGTAGGGCGTGGCTAGCAGCCAACCATGGCGGCCGCATAGAGTGAGAGCTCCCGAGGGCACTGCAGCCTTCCAAGATATCCGTTACATTTATCCGCTACCGAGCACGCCTGAAGCGGCGGCGTTCGAGTCCGGGACCCAAGCGGTGTCACCGGTCCAGTTTTCAGGGCAATCGATGCACCGGAGCCTGAGTTACGTCGTGTGGCGAGTTGGGGCCTACACTCGGTGAAGAGGCACCGGCCTTGCGTGCCATCCGGACCCCGGCGGAAGTGCAGCGGAGCCGGCTGCGAGAAGTGAGCGCACCCCGGTACCTGCCGGAAAACTCCGAACAAGCCCGAAACTCCTGGCGGGCCCCGGCGGAAGTGCAGCGGAGCCGGCCAAGGGAAGTGCACGTACCCCGGTACCTGCCGGATTGCCCCGAGCAGGCCTGAGACTCCTGGCGACATCCTCCGGTGGCCCACGGGCTGCCACGAACTGAGCAGCACAGAGGTCAGTGTAACCCCAGCCTGGGCCGCGCAAACCGGGGACAACATCCTACCCCCCCCCTCCCCCCCACCCCACACGAGAGCTGCACTGGTGGCGCAACACGGCAGGGGGCAATATCAGCCACCGCGCGGGAGTGGGGGAACAACAGACCCGGACATTGCACCAGAACTAAAGGCAATAAGTCGGGGCCCCAGGGGGACGACGCCCCGCCGAACGTACACGCGGGAACCCCCCAGGACCGCACCATACTGGACGCCGCCAGCAGCGCTGGTGCAGTGGCAGTGACCCAGCGCGCTGCGGCCTGTCCATTATACGAGAGAGGATAGCAGCTCGGGCCCATCACCTATAATAGCGGCTGTAATAGGGAGAGACGAAGCACTACGGTCAAACGAGGGGGAATCACAGACACCGCTCCATCGCTGTGGGAAAATACCGGGGGCAACGGCACGAAAAGCACCGGCAGCTCATTGACTCCCACGCTAACGGCCAGTGGAACCTGCACGAACAGCGGGGGGACACTCTAGCCACCTCCCCCCCCGACCTACTACTATCTGGCTGATTCCTGCTACCGGAGACTTCAGCCGACGCGCAGGTCACGACTGCCCGGGATATATCTTTGACCCTCACGGACCCAACCACTATGGCGGGAAAAGGCCTCAGGAGCGGATCAACGCAAGCCAAACTGGATAAATTCGCCTATGGTCACCAGGGACATCAGCAAACCACGGGGCGACCCTCCACAGGTCATGCTCAGGAAGCAGAAAAGGCGACGAAAATAACGTTAGAAGACATCATGAAAACACTCTCAGAAGTGAAAACTACAGTGGGCGCCATCTCCTCCGAAGTATCCCTGCTGCGAGCGGACTTTCACAAAATGGCGGAGAGGGTGTCGCAGGTGGAAGTGGTCACAAAATCACTTGTGGAAGACACCTCGGAGCTCCAGTTGGCCATGGAGAAGATGCAAAAAGTCACCAAGCTCCTGCACGACAAGCTGGACGACCAGGAAGGGCGCTCGCGCCGCAACAACGTGCGTATCCTTGGGCTTCCAGAAACGGAGGGGAAGGGGGCCATGGACCTCTACATAGAAGACCTCATCAAGAACAAACTCCAGCCCAAAGGCCTATCTCACTTCTTCTCAGTGGAGAGAGCGCACAGAGTCCCGGGGGGCCCGCCCAAGACGGGGGCGGCCCCGAGACCGGTGCTTGCCCGGCTCTTCAACTTCAGAGACAGGGATGCAATTTTACAGGCGGCAAGGAATTCACCACCAGTACAGATTCAAAATGCAACCTTAGCGTTCTTCCCAGACTATACGGCAGAGGTGGCCAGGCGACGCAAGTCTTTCACGGAGGTTAAAAAAGCATTACGCGACAGAGACCTTCCGTACTCCATGATGTTCCCTGCGAAACTGCGGATAGTGGCCGAGGGAAAGACCTGGTTTTTTGACACGCCGGAGGTGGCTCAAGAATGGTTGGAGGGCTGGAGACCAGCGGGGCAGCGGCACCGCTCACGGCAAGACCGACCGCGACACCGTACTGAACAGACATCACCCAGTCAGTCCTCCCAGCTACCACGCCAGGGAGGCGAGACAGAGGCAGAATCGGACCTTGAGAGAGACCCGCTAGACTCTGGACAATTGACTCCGGTGTAACACTACAATGTATTGTTTTTGAGATTGTGTGGGCCGCGGGACCGTGGCTCGGACGTGGCTGAGTAGGGTGGGCGCAGGCGGTGCCCAGAGGGGACTCACCAACCCTACAAGCAAGTAAGATGTATAGGGGAGGGTTAAAGCACTCTGCACAGTTGGGGATGCGGGCGGGAGTTTGTCCGTGGAGCAGGGTAGCAGGGAGGGGGGAGGGGATTGAAGTTTATATGTTGGAATGCTTAATCTTGTTTGTAGTCATCGTTTACCTTCTGCATTGTACTATCACCCTGACATCTGCATATCTCTTACACAGCACGACGCAAGTCGACGCTTGGGTTAAGCCACAGCACACGTGGTGTGCAAGACTCCCTCATCAGCCTAATGGCCAGGCCACTTAGTCACACGCCCGCCGCGGGCTCCTCCGAGGCCGGGAGGGTTCCCCCACTGCGCATACTGACATGGAATGTCCGGGGCCTGGGTGACAGAATCAAGAGAGGCTTGGTACTCCAGGCCATAAAGCGACAGAACCCAGATGTGGTCCTCCTACAGGAAACTCACCTCACGGGATCCACCTGCAAGGCCCTAGACAGACGTGGATACACAATGGCAGTACACGCTGACTTCACTACTGGCTCCAGGGGAACAGGCATACTGGTGAAAAGATCTTCCCCCTTTATGATATCCCGCCAAGTGGCGGATGACCAGGGTCGTTTTGCTGCGATCCATGGGCAGTGGGAGGGCAGGAACCTCAACGTGATCTCAGTATATATTCCCCCAGCCCTACACTCGGTGGCCCTACCAGCACTGGGCAAATTCCTTCTTGATCTCCCCGATGGCGACACGATTGTTGGGGGGGACTTTAATGCAGTCATGGATCCACTCAGGGACACCTATCCCTCCAGAACCCGACCGCGAGGCACTGCGCCACTGTCAGACTTTGCGGAAGCTCTAGGCCTTGTAGACCTCGGACGACACTTGCATGCTGCGACCACCCAATACACTTACTACTCGGCGGTACATAATAGCTTATCTCGCATAGACTACTTTATGACACTGGGGCTGGGACTAGATATGGTAGAAAAGGTGGACACACTGCCCAGGGGGATTTCGGATCACTCTCCGATAGTCCTATCGCTGACCTCCGGAGGGAAACGAAATGCACGACTCTACCCAATCTACCCCAATTTCTTAAAAATCCCCAAGATCCGAAAGAAACTCAAACTGGTGACGTCACTGTATTTTGCTGAAAACACAGGCACAGTGGAGTCACCCTCCACCTTATGGGAGGCGTACAAAACTGTCCTCAGGGGGGCGGCCATTGCAGCGATTACGGGACACAAGCGGGACTCACGGAAGGAACTCACAGACCTGGAACTTGCACTTGACACGGCCAATCACGTCCATATGGCGGACCCCTCCCCGGCCGCGACACACACCCTCATGCTCCGGCAGCACCAATACCTAGCCCACCTCAAATCGACTGAGAAGGGTTACATCGCAAACACTAAACATAGAATTTACGATGTGGGCGACAGGGCGGGTCGTATGCTAGCTTGGCTAGATAAGAAGGGGAAGGGAGCGAGAGGTATTCCTAGGCTCATCACAGAGGGTGGGCGGACGCTGGTACACCCGGAAGAAATAGTTGGCGAATTGGCACGACACTATCAGGCAATTTACACACCGGAACGGAGAGTCACACGACAAATGGCGGAGGCGACACTCGCGGACATCACCATCCCCAGCATTGCGCAAGAGGATAGTGACACCCTAGAGCTAGACCCGACGGGGGAGGAAATCAAGCTGGCGATCCAGGCGTTACAGTCGGGTAAAGCGCTGGGCCCTAATGGGATACCGGTAGAATGGTACAAGTCCGCGGCTACAGACCTCAGTGCCCCATTACTGGCCATGTATTTGGAGAGTAGGGACAGACTAGAGCTGCCGCTGGATCAACGCACGGCCACGGTCGTAGTTATACCCAAGCCCGGAAAACCACCGACGGCGTGCACCTCTTACCGCCCGATATCGTTGCTGAACGGCGAGGCCAAAATACTGGCTAAGCTTCTGGCTACCCGCTTGCTGCCCCATCTCAATACCCTAATTCACCCAGACCAGTCGGGCTTTATGCCCCACCGGAGCACTGCGATGAACCTCAGAAGAGTTCACGGAGTGTTGGCCCGCGCGCACCTCCTTACGGAACAGGCGGTGATCCTCTCTCTCGACGCCAAAATGGCGTTCGACCTAGTAGAGTGGGAATACCTCTTTGTGGTACTGGAACGCATGGGGTTCGGGCCGAAATACATTTCATGGATACGGCTGCTTTACACGAAGCCCGTGGCACAAGTGGTGGCCAATGGCCACACGTCACCGAGATTCCCACTGGGCAGGGGGACCAGACAGGGCTGCCCCCTGTCCCCCCTGCTCTTCGCGCTGGTGCTTGAGCCCCTGGCCATCCAGATCAGATCTACGCCCCTGTTCGCCGGCATCAAATGGGAGGAGGGATGGGAGGACAAAGTCTCGCTATACGCGGACGATATGCTCGTCTACATGACCGCACCCGAGACCGGCATCCCAGCCCTACTAGACCTATGTGACACGCATGGGCGCACATCGGGATACACTCTCAACTGGTCGAAATCTACCATATACACATTGAAAGGCCCGGCGCCGAGACTGCAGGGGAACTGTTCTATGCTTGCGACGTCGGCCTCTTTCAAATACTTGGGCATTGTCATCGCGAGCGGGGAGGCAGAATTTTTTGTGAACAACTTAAAACCTCCCATGGATCGCCTGCGAGCAGATGTTAAACACTGGGCGACCCTCCCCCTGACCCTGCTGGGCAGGGCAGCATTGTACAAAATGATGGCCCTCCCACGCCTCCTCTACGTCCTGGAGAATACTCCACACCTGGTACCGCAGCGTTACTTCCACAAGATTGTCGCGCTGGTCACGGTCCTGCTTTGGAACACAGGCCCGGCACGCATAGCGTATGACAAGCTGGTAAAGAGCTGGTACGAGGGGGGTATAGCGCTCCCCAACATTCAGCTATATTACTGGGCGGCCCAACTCAAGATTATAAACTATTGGATACACGCCCCGAAAAGCGACCCGGCCTATCGGGCGGATTGGGAACAACTGGGGACGGACTGTATGCTGTCCGTGCTCTACAACAAATCACAACTGAAGGCCCTTATTGGTCCGACCAAACACACTGTGGCGCTGTGGCACGTGGCACAGGCCCGGCTGGGGTGGGCAGGCCGACTCACTAAAATGACGCCCTTGTGGGACACAAAAGCGCTGGGGAACCTGAGAGGCTGTAAGGGGTTTGAGCGGTGGGACGCAATAGGCATCTCTACAGTGGGAGACCTCTGGGACGCCGACTCAGTAATACCATTTCCACAACTGCAGCAGCAATACAACCTCGGACCCACAGAAACGTTTCGGTATGTCCAGATTAGGCATGCTTTACTACAGACTATCCCTACCGGCACCACACTACCGGACTCCTCCCCTTTGGAAGATAGATTGCTAACAGATTTCATGCTCCAAAGCGCCACCTCCCTTACATACAAAAAGCTGATCAACAATCTCAAAGACCCGACGCTAAAGCTTAAAGAAAAGTGGGAGGGGGACCTGGGTGAGGCAGACGAATTTGAGTGGAATGAGGCCCTGGCCTCCCCGAAGGAGGTGGGTATCTCTAGTAGGTTCAGATTGGTCCAACTTAAAATCCTACACCGCATCTATTACACCAGGACACTGCTACACAGAATACAAAGGGCGATCCACCCCTTCAGTTTGCGAGGCTGCGGGGAGGAAGGGACACTGTTCCACACGTTATGGGAATGCCCACACATACGCGAATTCTGGAGGCAGGTCCTCCGATCCATCTCCCAGGCCCTTAAACTTTCCATTCTACCTGAACCACGTAAATGCCTTCTAAACATCTGGGACCCTACCGATCTGGGTAGATATGAGCAGATTTGGGCATCCCTGGCGATGACAGTGGCTAAGCGGGATATAGCACAGAAATGGGGGGCGGCAGACGTACCCACCACCAGTAAATGGGCTAAAAGCATGGACATCCTAATGGTGACGGAGAGAGCGGTTTACGTGCTTCGAGCAGCGCCCCGGAAATGGAACAAAGTCTGGGCGGCTTGGAACAAGTACAGAGGGGATATTTGTGATCCATTACCGGAAGGGGAAGAATCAGACTCAGAGGGGGAGGAGGAGTAAATGAACGGTTGTGGGGCGATTGCATCGGGATCATGTCATTGTTACATGGGTGGCAATAATCTGGCTTTCTATTGCAGTATGACTAGGGGCACAGGCAACTATGAGCTGTGGAAGACACGTATGGGTTACGATGACACATGTTTTGGGGGGGTTAGTTGGGAAGTTTGTTATTATGGTTCTAAATGTACAGAAATTTAGCCATCACTGATATTGGAGGGAGGGGGTACCATGGAACTGCACTTTACGTACCGTATTCTACAGTTGATGTGTATCTGAGACACGTAAAGCAGCAGACCACCTTGTCCTAAGTTACGAGATTGTAGTTCGCTGATTACTGCAATGCTAAACTGTACGAAATGTAACGATTACCGTATGGATGTATGCCACTGATTAACCGTTATTCCTTCCTTACAACAATAAAGTGTTTTAAAAAAAAAAATACAAAAAAAAAATACAAAAAGTAATTAATTAAAGCAAGGCAAAGTGGTCAGATTTGTTTTATTCATGCCCAAACATATTAGCGCCACTTTACAGAGTTTGCAAGTGAAGGGCTACTTTGATTTTCTCATCTTTCTTTGAGCAACATTGTTTTCCCCGGGTGGGGAAGTGCACCATTCCTGAAGGTACAGCAATACCTGGTTGATGCATGGAGTGGAAAACGTTTAATGTGATCCTTATCAACTGTTTTCCTTATTTTAGTTTATAAAATAAATGTGTACTGGGGCTCTGTGTTCAGGGATGTGGTCTTTTTAAACCATACTGCTTACGTTTAGTAAGGATATAAGCAATGGATATTAAAACAGGTGTCTTCCAGGCCCTGTAGTCATATCCTTAACTTTTCAGGCAAAAACATTCATCAGCCTGAAGGTTACCATTTTATTTCCTGCCTACATTTTACATGCTTTACTTAATCTTGCATTCCGTATGAGTGTTTGCTTTTCCCAGATTGTTATTATTTTTTTGGGCAATATATTACTCTTGTCTAGTGCATAATCTGAATTGAATTGCATCCAGGTGTTTATAGCGGGCACAATTCTGGTCTATCTGAAGGCATTTTGAGTTATTTCAATGGGGCAGTATAGTATTTAGTGGGGGGGAGGATTTGGCACTATGCCCAGAGCTGCCAAATTTGGAACTGGGAAACCAGGTTCAGCCTTCATGACCAGTCTACCTGACCACTCTCCTGAGGGAGGACATCCCAATGCTAGACCTTACAAGGCCCCACTAGACCTTAGGATCCCTGGTGTCTTAGCACCAGCAGGTGACCCAAGCGGTGGCAACTGTGGGTTATCATTGAAGGCCTGTCTACCACAATCCATACTGAAGTACACCTCCAGTCTTGCGGGCAGGCATACGAAGCAGCATACCCTAGAGCAACAGTTGCTCTGTCACCGAGGTCACAGGACACTTGAAGCCAGTCCACCTCATTTGGCCTTGTTTCAGCAGGGGTATTGAAACTCTCCAGTGATCATCAATGCAGGATTTGCATGCAAACCAAACTGAGTATGCAAACTTCACGGTCACACTGCTTCATGCACAGGCACTTTTAACATGTGCTGCCTGCTTTTGGGGCACTAGAAGTATGCAGCAATGGAGGACAAAATTATGTTGCAGTGTTGACCAAATTACGCAGCAAAAAAGGCTGCAGCAGAATGTGGTCAATATTCTGATACTTTATTATTTTGACATTTTTACACATACTAAGGGGCCCATTACGATGTCGGGCGGATTGCCCCCGCCAGGCTGGTGGTAGCCACTGCCAGCCTGGCAGGGGCATTCCGCCCGACATCCACACTCGTTTCACCCCCCCCCTGCCATATTGGTATAGACGATCTTTCCGTCCGCCGCTTTTCCGCCCCCGTCGCCTTGCGCATGCGCATTTCTCGCGAGAAATGCGCATGCGCGGGTGGCCGCGCATGCGCATTTGGATGGGAGAAGTTGGCGCGAAATAGAAGAGGTTGCCCCGGGACGCCACGGACCAGGTAAGTGCTTTTCATGTACTTTTACTGTAGTTGTTACTTGAAATTATGTATGTAGAAGAGGGCGGGAGGGAGGCGGGTGGCGGGCAACTTCGCTCCGTCCACGGAGCATGCGTAGTGTTGCCTACTACGCCTACTTTGCAAAATGCAAAGTAGGCAACACTACGTACACTCCGTGGGCGGAGCGTAGTCTTGCGCCCAGGGTTAGAGAAAACTTACAAGTGTAAATTACTCACATGTGCAAGTTACCTTGGTTAATCACTCCATTAGTGTCAACAGTATCCGGCACCCTTATCCAGAGAACGTCATTCAATTGGTATCTGTGTGATAGTAGTGCTCTTCTTAGTGAAACATAGAGTGACTTTGCCTGGGGTTTGGGACTCTCTTTCCTAATACTCTGGAGTGACCCTAGGCCTAAAATCAGCGTTGAGACTATGGATGCTCATTTCCTCCCTGAGCACTGAGTGTTCTGGACTCTGGCTTCATGAGCACCTTTCTAATGCCAGTGGTGTAAGGTTGACATTGAACTTTGAGGCCCTCGATTTGGGGTTTGTTGCAGAGACAGCTCCTCTGCTAAGGGGTAGGAGCATCACGCCACTGCTCACGGAGCAGTGTGAAATAAAAAATAAAATGATAATACCTGAAGTTTTTATCATTTTATTTTGGTTATCATAAGGTTGGGTGGGGCTTGGCCCCCCTGACGTCAGAGAGGAGGAGTGGTGGCTGCACTCTTAAGTGTGCATGATGCTTTGGCTGGCCGTCTGGGCCAGTCAAAGTGTCATGCGCACTTTGCCTATTCTCCATCCAGGCTGCCTTACAGCCTGGGTGGAGAACATGCCCACACCTCCATTCCATGTCGGAGCGTCGAACCACGGTGTTCAGACCAATCACAATACTGAATTGCAGCATTATGATTGGCTCTGGGGAGCCTGGGTGCTTCCTGGAAAACGAGCGCGAGCCGAGGAGACACGAGGTGGGACCGATGACACACATGCCGAACAGGTAAGTGATTTTTAAATTTTTTTGGCCCCTTTACCTCCCATTTTCTCCTCCGCCTCACTGCCCCTGTACCGGCTGCCACTGGTTTGTTGCTGTATGCAGACCTGTGATACGGTAAACTGGCACATGGACAATAGTGGGGGAAAGGGGGCTAATTAATGTAATGATATTTTTAAACTCCTTCAGTGTCGTTTATACACACCCTCCAGTGGTTTCTCATTGATGCTTTGCTTAGCTATGTTCTCAAAAATATTTTTGGAATCCTGAAAGAATGTACTCATGTTAGCACTACTATTAACTTTAGAGCCTTGAGGAAGCTCCACACAAAACAGGCCATATGGGTGAAACACATGTTGACTGAGTTTTAATGCTTCATTTTGATGTACAGAAGTTATGCCACATAATAAAAAGAGAACAATAAAAAGAATATATGTGTTAATCATTGATTTCACTATACAGAAAATCATATATGGTAATATTTTAAAAAGTATGATAATTTTTAGAATCAGACACCCCTCATCTTTTGCACATATTATTATATCTGGAATTGGAGGACTATAGCTGTCAGTGGAAGTCTACATAGTATGGTTTCAAACTTTATAGAACTTAAGTGTAAACTGAATTCGTGGGGACCCTAAATATTGTGAACACTAAAAGTACATTTTGCCTCTGCAGGATGAAAGTCACAATTTTCTTCAAATTTCATAGGACCTTAAATCAGGAAATGCGAACATATTGGATCTTTATAAAAACGTTCAGAAACCAATTGAACCTGATTCCTATCGTTTAGCCGGTTTAGCTGTGGGAGGGTGGTATCTAAAGTGACAAGCCAGTTTAAATTGATTGATATCACTAACAATCAGGATTAAAAGTCTTTCTCGCATTCATCTTAAGATGATAGTCTACCATTCAAACCTGGACAGCCAAGATGCAACTGCTGATACTGCACTTCAGCCAAGCACAGTAGGGGATGGCCACAAGCAGATTACTCCCACTGCACACAGCTTTCAGCAGTTGCTGGCTACCGTCTCAGTGCTAAAAGTTACAGTGGTTAGCCAACGTATGCTACTTATGGCCAGTGCAGATTGAACATGTTGTCTCTGGCCAACACACCGTGGATGGCCACCTGCCCTGCACATGGTTTTAGGCCATGTGCAATGAGGGTTAGCCGCAGGCCTGCCTTTAGCCAGGCCCTGTTGTCAACCCTATGTGCGCAGCCAACGCCCTTTGACCAGGACCTTTTTTTTATTAATTACATTTTTGTTAGGAAATTGTAGGCTGGTCCTCAAACCGCAGCAAGCTTCATGGGCCTGTTTTTGGCCTTCCATGGGGTCTGAGGCCTGTTTTTTGATTTGCAGAACCAATGAGTGGCCCAGCATAGGACCAGGAAGCGTGCAATCAGTTCACAGCCCAGACACATGAAGCTTACACCGATTGGTTCATGAACCCTTTGCAATTCAGTTTAAGAGACATGTTCTAATGTAAAACATGCATGATTAGCATAGCTAGCTGTGTAGCATGTTTCTTGTGATTTTTCAAAATTGCTCAAGGACACAAAGGCCATTGTGAATAGGGGAAATCGAATTTACTTCCACAACTTAAAATGCTTTTTCATGGCTGCCATTAGGGATGCAAGGCAGTTTGCAATAGGTAAGCAAACCATGATATGGAAATAAATAACATAGGGGGCATTGGGAGGCAGAGGAATCATGTTCCATTCTGAGGGGAATCTGCTAGTCATCATTTTGGGATGCACTTTCCTTGCATGGACACACAGATTGTGAATACAAAAATATTCTCTATCATACTTCTCAACTCAGCCACCTTTGGCACATGACTCCCTCTCTGGGGAAGAGGGGTGGTATACCTCCAAGGGTCAGTTGGCTCACCTTCTATATGGCTACAGGAACAAAACAATCTGCAAGAGGCTGTTTTCTTGGAATGCCCTACTGACCAACAGCAACTGGATGTGGACCGGACACTTCTGATGGCCTCTGTTGGAGTGGGTTCCAAAAAGTATTGTTCCCTGAGGTCCTATTATCCTTAAAAGAGGCCAAGAGGAAGAGCACCAGAAATGGTAAAAAGTTGGGTCTTGAGCATATTTGAACTTCTAAGACCTCCGGTGTGTCCAGCTTTGGGAGGTCTTCATCGAATACAGTTTCAGGCTTTCACCCGCTGTAGGAATTGAGTTCAGAAGGAATACATTTTGCCTGGGTGAAGGTATGACAAGAATCTGACTTACAAGAGGCCTTTAGCAGGCACAACATTTACATTTTTCTGCTCTGATCTTTTCCCACCAAAATCAGCAACTTCTACAGGACATTGTCCAATAACTATTTGACTTTGAGAATACAATTTATAGTCTTGCCCCACTGGAGGATTTTAACCTCCATTTCAGGGACTAAGTCAGAGGATAACTTTTTTGACCTAGATGACCCGCTTAGGTTATCCGGCCTCCTCTTCATAGTGGCCAGTCTGAAATCATGCCTAGGTCCCAGTCAATTACAAACAGTGACTTCTGATGGATGCTTTACTTTTTTTTGGTGTGTTTTGCTGTAAAGCATTAAAAACACTTTTTTTCAGGCTCCCCTTTTAGTCATTTTAGTAATTTTTGTGTCATGTTCCTTATTTAAATTGTTGGGGGTTTTAATTGTGCTATGTTTGGACTTTTTAATTGTTTTGGTACTGCTAAATACTTAACACCCTTTTTCTTAAGTTAAGTCGTCTTCCGTGTGCCATAGCTATCAGGCTTTGAGCCCACCTTTTTTTTTATTTAACACGTGTTGGACCTGACAATATTTTGAACTTTCTACTAGGTAATGACTGACATCCTCCCCAACTAATAACCCATTTTCTTACAAGCCTGCTGCCATAGCATATATGAATTGTGCACATTCCCTGTTTATAGTGTGCAGTAATTATACACTGTCACTTATCAATGTGCGCGATACATAAAGGGCACACACAGCCAAGCCCTGTGTGTTTCATTCCGAATGTGTCCTATAATTATCTTTTGTACGGACTGCACACAGGACACGTATATATGAATTATGTTTTGTCCGTGCCCTGTAGATATGGCATACAGGGCACAAAGGGGGGAAATGGGTTAGGGCCTGATTTAGAGTTTGGGCGATGGTATACTCCATCACAAACGTGGTGGATATCCCGCCCAGCGTAATACAAGTGCCTTATATCCTATTCATATTTGTGTTTATAATTCTGATTTTGCACTGCGTTTGTGCTTGGAATCAATGCGCCCTAATCGTACCTCAAAGCGAGTTTCATCTTTCACATTTTGAAAGTGGAGAAATTATTGTTGCTCCACTTCTGAGATAAGCACTGCCAAAATCGTGAAAATCTCTTTGCTCCCAGTGTTAACATTTGGAAACAGACCTTATTTTCCGTGTTACTTTTCACACCAATACGAACATTTTTTTGAACTGGTGCACATTTCTGTTGATCTGGCCTCAGTTCTGACAAAGCGCCTGTAACATTCGTCTTACATAGCAGTTCTTTCAGAGCTATGCTTCTCAGTAGAGAAACACAATTATGGATCCCACATGTCCGGCCAGGCGGTGAGCAACAGGCTGAATTATATTTAGGGAGGTAATTGTTTTCTCTGATTCAGTGACCTGTCTGAAGACGATTGTGTGAGATAGACATTCTGCACACCAGTCAATTACTTTTGGTTAATCTGAACATCAAATAAAGTGTAAACTGTATTGTTTAGTACTTAAACCTTCACTTTGAATTAGATTTGAAAGAAAACTTGCTAGTGTGTCCAATATCAACAATTTAAATAGGAAGGGATGAATAGCAGCATATTTTACAGCAAGTTGAGGTAGTGATATTTTCACTCAAATAATTGATTACAAGTTTACATCTGTGTTTTTCATCTAAGCTTGCATTATAGTAGAAATATAGAATGCACAAGCTTCGAGAAATTGTGCCTTGCTTCTAACCAAATTCGCACAGCAAAATATATCTGTACTATAGTCGGCATTTTCAATGTAAACTCAAGACTTGTAATGTAACTTGAAAGTAACTCTCTGTACATGATAGTAACTGATTTGAACGTGCACATTCATAGAATGTACAGCATTATTAAAGAGCTCCAATGGGACATGGAGAAAATGCAACACTTTATTCACTGTCAATTATGGAAACAACAAGCCAAACCTGAAAACATACATGATGCATTGGGCTTTAAAATGTGTTTAGTTTTGCAGTGCAGACCCCAGTGGACCATTGTCTATCTTGGATGAAGAGATGCCTCCTTTTCTCCTTTCTCCTTCCCGCTGGGATTATCTCCAAAATATCTTCCTTGTCCCTGGTTACCTGTTTCCTTGGCCTTGTGTCAGGCCACTAATGCAATTCAACACACAATTTTAATTTGAGGTCCAAGGCCATTGTCAATGACCTATCCCAGACAGTAATGGCCCTCTATCCAAATGAGTGCCCGGATTTTTCTCCTTGAATCACAGCTTCACACGTGTACCTCTTCAAGTGCCATTTTAAGTGCTTGCATACCTTTGTCCATTGCCTTCCGTTGTCTCCGTAATGGCTTGTTTCTAGCGTTGCTCTCGTAGGAGCAGCCTACTTAGCGGCAACAGGCTCTCACTCTCTTCCAACTCAGTAACTAGACTAAGAGGCGACTGTCACAGTAAATAACCTAAACTGCTTGATGGGATGGCACCCTCCTTCTGGGGGAATTCCACTTCCTTTAGAAGAAACTCCTGATTAGGTCCTCTAAAATAGCGCTCTAGAGTAATAACAAAGTGTACATATTGCCCTTCACTTATATCAACTCTTCTATATCCCTTACAAAAATATTGTCAAGGTAAGTAAATGTGGAGTTAAGAACAGGACATCTATACTTCCCTCTCTGTACTTACATTGCTGATGGGTTGGTACCCTTTATTGTTGAGTCACTATGTGTGCAGGTCAATATTTTGGACCTTATCTTGTTACCTTCTCTGACTCAGTTTGCTGAAAGACTATAAAAGTGTTGCATGAAGGCCATAAAGACTTCACATTTCTTTAATGTTCTGTAGTGAGCGTTTCTAAAGAGGGAAAGCTCCATTTTGTTCATTTTGTTCTGTCTATATTCTTGAATCTAGCTCCTGTTCTCTTAGCATTTCAAAGGGAGGCAGGCTTCAGAAGATACGTGATCATAATTCTAAACTTTCTAAGCATAGGAAAGAGTTGTTTTTCGAATCTCACCTCAGCAAGTTTATTCACCCATGAATCGGATTATTTATGAATGTTGAATGTCCTAATCAACAGATCCGTTTAAGGTTAGAGAAGACATTTATGGCAGATGTACAAAACATGTTTGCCCTCACGAATGGTCTAATCCGCAGAAGTAGGCCATCAGCTACTGCTAACAATTTTTTTTGGTATTTAACAAACCGAAAATGCGATTTGGTAAAACAATCGCAATTTCGATTTGCAGCCTAAAAACAAATTGTTTTTAAGAAGGGGTGTGTTTAGAGCATAACTTCTACATGCCGAAGTGGAATGGAATGTATTATTATTCTGCCACCAAAATCTGGTTTCAAAATATGAATACATTGATCATCACACAGATGAAGCGGTAAGCCATTTGCAAACTGAAAGGGGTCCTTATGGGACCCTTTCACCTTTGAGAATGTTCAAAAAATATTTTGTACTCTTAAAAAAAGATAGTTGCAATTTTCATTTTTTGTAAATGCATCCCATTTTATTTTAAGGAAAATAGATTGCATTAAACAAAAAAATGTTTTATTTAAAAATAATCACGGACATGGTAGTTTGCTGACATCATCAGG
This sequence comes from Lissotriton helveticus, assembly GCF_964261635.1. NCBI lineage: Eukaryota > Metazoa > Chordata > Amphibia > Caudata > Salamandridae > Lissotriton > Lissotriton helveticus. The sequence goes on from NC_136059.1 coordinate 1,867,810,790, forward strand.
TCACTATCCCTGTGATGGCTGCAATGTATAGTGCGCTGCAATTTGCGATCTATCTCCTTAATATTCATGAGGTAGCTTTAATTGCAACCCAAGTGGAATCAGGAATTTGTCAACCGACCTATTAGTGCAGAGGTCAGTTCTCAAAAACAGAATGAATTCAATAAAAGTCGGTGTGCAATTTGTGGTTACTTATGAAGCCATTCTTAGTACATTTGGCCCTCATTTTAGATGCTGAATCCTCTTTTTTGTAAAAGAAGAAAAGGTTTATGTGAGAGCAAATATTGCAGTGGTATCCGACTTTCCAATAGAGAGATAGTAGAGTTAGTTGGTCTGCAAAAGCCAGTTTTGTCCCTTTAGTCTTCTTTGTGAATTATCTGTGAGAGACTTCAAAAGGGTTTAGTTGTCTCTTAGTCATGCAATACATAGGATGACACTGTCCGCGTTATCAGAACCAGGATCCAAAAGACTTCAATTTTCTTTTTAAGTGTCCTAAAATCCATTAATTGATGTCCCGAAACTAGAAATACCTTGACAGTTTAAGATTAAAATTAGGTACATGCACACTTCATAGCGCTCTACAAGAAACCATACTTCTGCAGCCATTCCCATTCCCATAAGTATACCTCTGAGGATAAGATGAAACACAAATTAATTCATACATATGATAGAAACTCAGGACGTGTTTTATAGACCAGAAGTATCTCTCAATATTGGAAAAGTAGGAGACCACTGCGCCAAGACGAGAAGGAAAGGAAGAAAGAAAAAGAGACAAGGGAACAAAAGAAAGAAGAGAAAGAACCTGAGGAAGTGGAAAACAAAAGAAAAAGTATGGAAAAGACCTGGAAAGAAGGGAAAAAAATGAAGAGAGTGAGGCAGAATGAAGAGAGTGAGGGACAGAAACTAGAGGAAGAAGTTAAAGATAAGAAAGAAAGTGAAGAAGGAATCAGGAAAGAAGAGGAAGTAAAGAGAGAAATGAAGGAAGGAGAACGAAAGCAAAGAAGGAAGGATAGAAAAAGGAACATAGGAATGAAAGCAAGGGAACAAAGGAAACAAGGTAAGAAGGAACAAAAAAGGAACATAGCAGAAATGTAATGGAAGCAGGAACAAAGAAGAACATGAATATAAGAAGGAGTAAATTAGAAAAGAAAGGGAGTGATGGAACAAAACAGAGAAGGGGAAAGAAAATAAATTGACAAAGATAAATAGTAACAAAGGGGTTATGGAGAGAAGAAAAGATAAAAGGGAAGGAAGAAAAAACAAAGACGGAGCAGTAGTGAGAGCAAGCAAAAGAGAGAAAGAGAAAAAAGACGGAAACAAAAACAAAACAAAATAGAAAGAAAAAAGAAAACAGAAAGTAAAAGAATGTGGAGAAAGGATCACCAAGAAGAATGAGAGAAATGAAGACGGAAAGACAAAGAAAAAGAAAAACGGGAGAGGGAAAAGCAACATAGCGAAAAAGAAAAAGAGAAAGAATTAAAGAGAAAAAGAATGAAAGAAACGAAAAATGAAAGTAAAAAGGCGAAAGAAAGAGAATTGAAGGAAGAGAATGGAAAAGAAAAAAAATTCAAATGCAGGGCAACTCTTCTACAAATATTTTACTGCCATTAGGTTTAAGGCAATAAATCACTGATTGAAACATATTATCAGGGATGCTATATTTTTTCAAGGTGAAAGTTTTTAAACACTGTGCTCTGAAGTGAAGGGTGTATTCACTGTTTAATTAAGGTTTCTTACCAGCATTCTTTTTTATTTAAGAAGAGAGAAGGCCTCATTTTGTTCCTGGAGTCACCTGTCCAGGCTTCATAGCTGAATTTCCCTAAATGGTGTGACAGCAAGCGAGCTACTCCAAGACAGGTTGTGAGCTACTGATAGCTCGTGATTGAACTGCTGGAAACTCTTGATATACTGGACACTATGCACAGCGAATATAATGTTTCAAGATCTAGCGTCTATTATTTTGACACATATTTTTTAAGTTACAAAAGGTATAATGGCACAATATGAATAAGAAAAATATCATCTAACATAAACATTGGGCCTAATTCACAAAGGTAAAGTTTATGAATTATTGTTATTAACAAAAACATTTTACTAGCTATATCTTCACGACTGTGGAGTCTCCGCACTGTTTCCACAGTATTGTTTTATTAACTCCGAAAGAGCAATATGTGTGTAAACGATATTTAAACCACAGTAAGTTAGTCGGACGGTGTTTGGGACATGATGTTGTAACAACATACCTATCAAACATTACAACTGAAACTGGCTAACTGCTGGACCTAGAAGAAGTCAGTGGATGGGCCCAGAGAGCCCATCAACCTTTCGGGCTACATAAATATAGCCTTGTTCAGTACAGCTAAGACACCGAACAGGATGAGAGGAAAGACTGTTCTTGTGTGTTGACTAAGCTCTCACAATAGTTTTTACAGGGGACCCATGCCTTTTTCCTTAAAAGAATGAATAAGACAGGAACACCCTGCTTGGCATAACATCACCAGTTCACTTCACCCAGCTGCATTATGGCAGATGCAGTACATGAAAGAGTTGCTTAATTTACAACAGTGTGTCTGACATGTGTTGACACAGCCAGTGCTTGTATCTCTGAACAAGTGTTCCTAGATTTTTTCCTTTCTCAGCAGTGAGTAAGAGGCTGGTTTGGGGTGCTTGAATTGCTGCTCGCAGTCCCTCAGGTTAAATAATGCTCCACAGCACAGGTGCATCCACAGAGGCAAACATTCTTCAGCTTTGTGAGTGACTGTTTACATAAACTGCATCCACTGTAGTGCATCTGGGAGAACTGGCTGTGCTATGCAAAGATGTGTGCTCCCCTTCCCCTTTGACTGTGAGCTCCTCTTTGGTGTTTTTAGGCTGACGAGCCTGTGTGGATGCCTCTGTACTCTGGTGTGGGAGCTAATCTGGGACAGCAGGCAACATTACAAGCTCCCCTAAACCAACCTGTTACTCTCTAATGGAGAATAACACAAATTGTGAAGTATGTGTCTGGGGATACAAGCAATGGCAAAACGCCAGCTCGTGACAAACAGTCTTCAAACTAGTGAGTAAATTGAAATGTCTGCATTCATAAACTGCAACTACTCTAACACACCTGAGCAAATTTGCTCTGTTATACCCACCCAGAGTTATGTTCACACACCCACCCCCTTTTACTGTGAGCTCCTCCTTGGATTTATTGTGTAGATTCTTAGCACAAATAGCGACATCGAGAAGGTGGGCAAAGTCCACTAAAAAAGTCACATTCAGATTTTGTTACATCCTGCAGCATAAGGTTCACCGGTGAGATTGGATCTAATTCTTAATGTTTGGTCAGATATGCAGTTCAGGTTATTCTGCTCCTGAAAACCAACATGGTCATAAGGCACTGAATAAACACTCTCAAGTGGTTCTTTTGTTATGACTCTCCAAGCTAGGATCGACAGACTTAGTGTGGCTTCAATGCAGTTTGCAGCAGCGTGTAGTTGTGAAGATTGAGGGAGGGGAAACCATCTTGCAAGTGTATGGTGCTTGAGGAGGACGGTGAGTCTATGTCTTCCTCTGATTAATGCAAGGACTTTTGCATACTACATCAAATGAATATCAGAAATAATCCAAGGCACAGCAGTGAACCACCATAAACTGATCTTTCATTTCTTCCACCTAATATGCATTTCCCTGCCCTAGGTAGAGGTTTGATACTCCTAGGATTAGTGCTAATGGCACCTCAATGGGCTCCACCAATGAAAACCCTTCACCTAGTGGGCCGTCCAACACTGAGAGGTAAAGTAATAGTGAGTGTCACCCTGCCCTACATAGTGATGTCACTAGCTTATCCTGCCTTTGAGCTACAGTAGGCCCAATGAGTAAGGAGAAAGCTCTCACCGAATCAGGGCCATAGAGTATTTGCTTTTCAAAAACAAGCTACCACTTTGGGTGTTTATTTTTGAAAAAGCGAACAGAATACCAAGTGGGGCCAGAACACAATGGCACCCACTCAGAATTTACTTAAGCCTTTTGTAAGTCCACTTCACAAATAACTCCACTGTAGGCTTACCGATCTCTAGAAAGTAGACAGGGATGTCTAAATTGCAATGGATGTTATTTAGCCTTTGGAGCAGCAAAAACATAAAATGAGCCCCTGAATATTTAACATGTAAGTTTTGCCATATGGCTCTATGAAACACTGCCTAAAACATACATATATAGGCTTTTTGATTTGAACTCCTGGGAAGTATATCTAAGCATATATTTCTATATGACCTGTGGGTTTTTCTGTTTACTTTGGTCCCCACAACTTCCAGACTGTTGGGTTTTCCACCACATTTCTAAAGGGAAAAGCAACACTAGGGGGCCTATTACAATCTTGGTCATGAAGCCTGCGACCTAAGATCGTTGGTTTCCATTCCGGGAGCCTGTCGGACAGTCGGTGACAGACCTGTAATCTTATAGGAAGACGTTTCCACCTTCGGGATTACGATGCTTGGATTCTGGCAGGCTTTCTATCTTAGCCTTTCCGACATGGAAAGCTTGACTGGAAGCGAGTTTGCGGGCCCTAGCAGGGTCCCCTTTTCCTTGCGGCGTCTGGTAGGGGGCCGAAAACCCTGCACCTTGTGGCAGGCACCATGAGGTGCCTGCCAAGGGGTGCAGAGATTAACACAACCTCCCATTTCCCTATGGGAGCTTGAGCTACAGCAGGTTTATGGCCGTAACACATGCTCCCATAGGAAAATGCGGGAATGCGACCGCACCATGAGCTGTAGCGTCGTAATTAGGCAGTCGGGACCACCCACCAGAGGTTGGTCGGTCCAGTTTCCGCCAATGTGTCTTCGACCGACATTGTAATAGGCCCCATATTGTAACCTAGTGGTTCTAAGTGTAGAGGGGGAGTGGGGATTATTGAGCTCATTTAACTTTGGTGAGAAGGTTATATCCAAAAGTGACTGTGGCATAGGTGAACAGTCATCATCTACTTCTCTCAAGAATCAGAAAAGACATTCAATATGCAGAACTGCAACAAACTTTAGTGGGCCTCAGCAAAACACCATGGAGAAAAGTTGCGTGCTCTGTGATGCATTAGTCTAGCCAAAAATAATACATTCTCTTTAAAATAAGCATCCACGTGTAATACCAAGGTCCAAATTCACACAAAAATGTAACTCTCATAGGATTTTGCGCCTATCAGATGTAGTTGTCACCCTTTTGGGTAATTTTCCAAAAATTCCTGTGAACCTTCAACTAATTCAGCTTCCTCACATGTTCGTATTTATACACTCCTATACAGTTAAGCATCTCCACCCTGCTTCACCTACAGTCTGCCCAGTGTACAGATTTGCTCACAGACAAAATGTTGAAACACTACCTGAATGATGTCAACAGGGGGAGGCACATGAGCATAGGATTACCTCTGTTTATCACATAGAGGAAGGTGGGAACAGGCCAGAATAGCTGTTTGAATGCTGGTTAAGTGCTGAATAGGATTCAAGTAACATTTTATAACTTTTTTTAAATACACTTTTGGATGACATAGATTGGTATGCTGTTGTTCCTCTATAGTTTTTAACTTTATCTTAGGCACCCTGATATGAGGTGACCCAATAGGTAACTGTATACAGAATAATGTGCAATGCCATTTTCACTTAGGAACTTTTTTTAAAAGTGCTCCTTCCTTAGAGAGTGAATTAGGCATATGTCTTGTCCTAAATGAGAAGAGAACCCCATGATGAAATATGCCACCACTGTTGGTTGAGGGTCCTAAGTCCTGAAATAGTACTTGCCTTATCCATGAGTTAGTTATCACATTGGTTTGCTAAACCTTTTGTTTATTTGTATGTTGTGATTGGGAAAATATATCACTTGAACCTTATTTTCCACTCAGTTCCAATTTTATGTTCAGGATTAAAAATCATCATATTGTATGTGTAGAAAAAAAGATGGAGAATGATAATCAGTGGTAAATTGGAAAATTCAAAATATGTTCTACATTCAATAACTTGAAGATTAAAATATTTTTCCAAACAACAATGTCTGTTTTGACTTCTAGATATTCTAGCATGTTTTCTCAAATGGTTCGAGCCAGTACTCAAATCCACCTAATCATTGGCCTTCCTGGAGTTGGGAATTCAAAGTATTTTACACCTTAGTGAAGCTTTCGTATAGCTGACTTGTCTTTGAAAGGTTCTTTACAAGAATCCTTGTCAGGGTCATGCATTGCTCTCCAGCTCCATCACATCAATTTTACTACTTCCATTACTGTCAGACTTAGACACTTACACAGCAGTAAAACATAATACATCACCACCCACAACTTGATATAGCTGTCGAAGAAGGATCAGCAGCGAACTATGACAAGTAGAGGAGTAGGGAATTAGGGGTGAGGACACTGGGGAAAAGATCCTGCAACAAGTTATTTCCCTCACTGTACCTTCTTCCCTGTCCTTTCTTTTACATCATATATATTATGTAGGAAGTAAGAAGCTTCCTACCTCTAATGGGTTTGATTTGATCATTTGCATTTTTGAGGGAATCACCACTGATGATCTGTATCAAGAAACCATATCAAGGTTAAACATCCATCAAAAAACCATCAAAAGAAACACCAAGAACACATATGCTCCCCACACATACAACTTCCGTACTGGTGTTTTAACAATAATTAGTCTAAATCAAGCTGCTTACATATGCTTCTTGCATTAGCTTCATTCTAACAAGAAATGACTTTTAAGCGCACTTATGGTTTGAAGATTGGAAAGTTCCTTCTCCTATCAGGCTAATGACTTCTCTGTATTTTCAATCACACTATACAATTGTCCAACTAGTTACAAAGCTAGTAAATGAGAATTTCAGGGTTCTAATCATTCAAGACAAAAAACTCTCTGTATACCTCTTTCTCTAGGGTGGTTCAGAAGTCTGTTCCCTTAGTCTTAGACAAGACTTCTCTGGTTGTAGTACGACACCGATTGTACTCCCGCCTCTAACTGCATTTCTGAACTTAAAATCACTCCTTTCATAAAGCATTGCGCTGATCTTGCGGCAAGTTTTTGGGACATGGTCAAAAGCCACTGTCTCCAAGTCTTCTCCTCTGCTCCTGAACAACATTGACTATCAGTTGATATTGGGTCTGCCTCCCTTTTATATGTGAGTCATATCATTTCAGATATTAAGTCTCACAAGAGCTTCAACTCTTGCGAGATCCAAGATGAGGGCCAGCATGCAGACCATTATGTTAGATTCTTTCTTGACTCATCCTGTGCAGCGAGGAACTCAGCTTTTAATGACATTTCCATAATATCAAAAGCCACAATCAGAAATGTGCTTACCCAGCCATCTGAACAAATTAACCAAGTGAAAGTTGGAGCCCACACTTTTCTCGTATCGAATCGCAGATGGGTCTGACACTTACACATTTGGTATCCTGAGAATTATCTACTGAGAACGTTCAGAAATAACCTCATCCAGGATGGCTGCTATATATGAAATTAGAAGCTATGTGATAATTTTGTTGGTGTATTCATCAGATGAAGGCATGTAGAGTAAAACTAAGTAGCAGATCCATTCAATATATGCCATTAAATGAGATGAAAGTGACTTCATCTTTTGAGCCTCCTAGGATGGAATCACCACAGGTATCCATATTTTGATGCAAGAAAAAGTCAGCCTAATCAATGTTTTGCAAATAGTGTATGAAAAGACAATATTGTGGCTTTATGATACATTGATCAGTTAGCACGTCCAGGGAAATGTCTGTATTTTACCTGCCTCTGTTATTTGTCAGATTGCATAATCTGTTGCATATTATTTTAGGTGGTGCTCTATTCAGATTTTTTTCAATGAGGTGAAAGACTAGATCCCAAGACAATTCAGGGAAGTCAGCAATTGGTGCCTTCACATGAATAACAGATTCAGGACATTTTGGTGCAATTCAACATTTTTCAAAAGATCTCTTTGCAGAAGACTTGAACGCGCACCTCTCTGCTTTGCACAGATAGAAAAAGGATCCAGAATATGTAGGAATGGATCCTTCTTCTATGATGATGTGGAATATCGCATTGCACACCTTTCCTTTTCTGCTATGAGTCCAGTGACACTACTAGGTTCCTATTCAACATCATACTGTAATTTTAGTGGTGCCAAAGAGCTGATGTAGCCTTGGTGTGCTTTGCAACTTGATTTCAGATGAGCCAGCCACTGTTATTGGAAGCCTCCTAATAGCTCTGTTTGTTTTTTGAGGTTTGAATCAACCTATCGGTGACCAGGGCCTTGCTCCAGCTGCCATGGTTGGTTTTAAGGAATCCAAGCAACTTCTTGATTTTATATCAACGTTTATAGAACCCACTAATGGGCCTTTGGTTGCAACACACAAGAAGACTTTAGCCCTGTACAGATGGTTGAACCTATAATATGGATTCAATTGGATCAGCATACGGTAGATCTGTTTATTAAGCAGCATCTGGGGTTGTATTAAGTACAATCATATAGCTAGGGACAATGTTTCAAAAGGACAATGTGAGAGTTTGACTGCATGTGAAATTTGGTATCCTGACTTATATTTTGGCACTGGCATCACGTTAATCTAGCTTGTGTGCAGAGGCCCAGGACATGTCCTATGACCTCAAGTGTTGCACCAAGTATGCCCCCATAGTGGACAGAGGACCGTGTCGTTTATGGTTGTAGCACATAAAGACATGGTGGCAGCATACCCTGTTTTTTGACACGTTAAATATCCACAGGCTTAAACATACGTGTGTTTATTTAAATGTACATGAGTGCATTTACCTTTGTGACTGGGGTCCAAGTGTTTACGTGACACTGTATCATTGTAGCTACTTGTAAATTAGGTGTTTAGTTTGGTATTGATCTTTTCTTTTCTCGTTTGCATAAAATAATAATAAAATGCATGGCACACCGGAAAGGCTTGTTACTTAAAGAACATCACCAGTAAAATGGACACCTCAGAGGGTGTTTTTTTTTATTATACATGTTTGATTGCGAGCATATGTCAGTGACATTTAGGTGGCTGCATATTTTTCTTTTTCATTTCATTTTGTAGCACACACTTGCATTAAAAAAGGTTAGCCATCACACTAGCCTGTTGCCTTTGCTAATGCTTGTTCATTATTCGTTTTATCTAACCACAGTGCCTACTATGGCCTCATGCTTTCCTGCACTAAAGACATCACGCCTGTCTCCATTTACTTTGGGTGTATCCAGCACTGATGCTTCTTTTGTTAGAAGCACCAGAAGTTGCATGGCCCGTTGCTGGCAGAGGACGTTTTGAAGACAGCTAATTGAGACCAGTTTTCAGCTTTTCACATATTCTATCCCCAATGAATTCAGTCTGTTTCTTTTTTTCCTGCTTGGGATAATTGTAATAAAGGTGTTTGCCATGCATCATTGGACTGCCTTGGAGGTAATCTGCAAGGCGAGGCACTAGACGGAAAGTCATAATTGTATTCATGATCCTGAAACACAGAATAATCCTTTGGCTGTCTCTTTGATCGCTCATGTGTTTTTTCTATTACGGTTATTGATTACTGATTTCTGTTGTAGAGAATGGCTTCGTCTGAGATATGGATGTCAACTGTTCAACCAAAATATTTTGACATTGGGAGGCTTCAAGACTGCACAAAGAGTCAGATCTCAAAAATATTTCTTGCTGCATGTCTGTGTGCAAAATCCATGAAAAACTAAGGGGGATATTTACAATAAAACGTCGGAGCGCGGTGTTATGCCAAAATTAGTAATGCCGTGCTCTGACATTTTTTAAACGCAGGTATGCGCCGTATTTACAAAAATGCAGCGCACCCCTGCATTTCCGCTGGTGCTGGCACTAAAAGAGCTGTCTAGTGCCAGGGCAGGCACCCTTTCGCCATGTTGCAAGGGTCCCTGCACTGCAGGATCAATTGTTTATGTGCAGGAAGGGTTTCCACCCTGCACATAAACAATCTTGAAAGCGATTTGCTGTTCTATGTGTGCTGCAGAATACAGTAGTTCACATAGAAAGAGCAAAATACGAGCAGAAAAGTATAATTCCTCCTCCTCCTGGGACTGCTCCATCCATATAAATATGGGGCAGAGTCAGAAAGCAATGGTCCACTGCAACACCCATTGCACGCCCCTTTCATGTTAAGTGAAACATGAAAAGGGGCCTTATTTACAAGGCGGCGTAAAGCCACGTCTATAGGCTTAACATCCCTTTGTAAATAAGGAAAAGGGGAGATCGCCACCAGACTGTCACTTTTAGTCACGAAAAGTGATGTTCTAATGGCGATATCCCCTTGTAAATATCTGTTCACTATTTAAACTTTGAGAAATGTTTTGGTTTATTAAACTAGTTTGGAAGTAAAACAAATATGCTGTATGTTATTCTGCATCTCTGTGTTTTCATAAAACTAGGGTTTTCTTCTGAGTAGCTCTAAGACAATCTCAATTTTGTGATTTCTCATTTTTAATTCGAAATTTGAAGTGTCTTTGGTAGAACATGGGGCATGGCACTTCTGCCTGCCCTTTAAAAAAAGTAATTAATAAGAAAACGAGGAGGCTGTCATGGTTCGAAGATAAAGAAGAGTTCAGAAAAAGAAGTCATGCAGGGATAACGATTGACTCCTACAGGGGGCCTCATACCCAGAAATACCTTATGACATTACTTAGATCATTTTATAAAAACAAGCTCCTGCAGTTAAGTTTTGGTTTATGCCAAACACTAGAATATATCTCCAATTGGCAACTCGAACCTATGGACACAAAGTGCAGGCTTTGCTTACTAAAGGAAGAACGCTTGACTAACATTGTATCAATCTGGCCAATCCAATTAATGGAAAGAACAATTTTATTGAAATGATTTTTTAATACGTATGGCATTAAATCATGTCGGCACACTTTACTAGTCTGCATGAAAGGGGAGTCCCTACAGATAATAACTGCTTCCATAAAGTGTTATCTTAAAGTAGAATGGCTACTGACCGCAAAAAATTCTGATGAATGCAATGTAAAGATGATAATACAGTGATTTTATCCAAACAGAGTACAATATGAACTCCTGTGATGCTTAAAGGAAATTGTGAAAAACGGATTCACAAGATAGTAGTACATTTTTTATTGTTTTTACCAGTGCAATATTTTATGGTTTTTATTAACTGAAATAGAATTACCTTTGACCTCCTTGGATCACATTCTGCCTTTAAAAATGCGGAGCTCCACCAGGATTCACCCACAAGCCACATGGTTGACTGAGGAACTACAGGCAGTGAAAACAGGCTGAAAGAGGCTGGAGAGGGTTTGGAAGCTTAGCTATGCTGACACCTCTAAGCTTCATTGTAAATTGGTTCTGCAGCATTACCAAAACTGTTATTCTTGGATCAGATCATCTCAGCTCATAACTGTCCCTAAATGCTTTTCGGAATTATTGATGATCTCCCTGATTCTAGCAAGATTGCTCCAGCATCTCTATTATACTAGGTTCAATGCGGGGAACTGGAGTTCTTCTTTGTGAGTAAAGTGCAGGATATTCAACAATCTTTGTTGAGAGGACGAGGAGATTTTTCTCCGACTATCACCTTGCAGTCTCACTTTGATCTTGATGATTCGGTTCCTCCTGATTATCCTCTTATTTTCCAGACATGGTGCTCATGGGATATTTTGGATCTGCCTTTATTCATGTCTTTGGCACAATCAAGAGGATCTGGTTCTCACAGGTATTCCCTTCCCCCTGCTAAGCTCTGTCTTCTTGATTCAGACACCATGCTTCCTCTGGTAAGCCTCCTCAGCTGCTCGTTAGAGGAGGGCTCCATACATAAGGCATAGAAGCACTCCAGGGTCCTTCCCCTTTTGAAAAAACCCAACTCAGATTCTACAAATTGGTCTAATTATAGACCTATTTCTTTGCTCCCTATTCTGTCTAAAATTCCAGAAAAGCATGTCTGTTCTCATCTCTCTGCCATTGAGGGGTCTCAACCTTTTTACATGATTTCCAATCAGGTTTCAGAGCCGGACAGAGTACAGAGTCTAACCTCCTGGGAGTCAAAGAACACTTTAGACATCTATTGGATGAGTGTGAGACAGCAGGGCTGTTTCTCCTCGATTTCAGCGATGCCTTCGATACTGTGTCCCATGACATGCTCATATGGAGATTAGCACAATTGAGGATCCAGAGAATGGCTTTGACTTGGCTATCCTCCTTCTTAAAGAGTTGTACCTTTCAAGTTTCCTCAATCAGTGTCTCATCCATGTGTTATGCTTTGACCTCCGGAGTCCCTCAAGCATTTGGCTCTGAGTCCTGCGCTTTTCAACATCTATGTGCTTCCCTTGGCCGAGTTGGAGGAAGGCTGTGGCCTCACGTTTAGTTTCCTATGAGCATGATACCAGCATGATACCCAAATCATCTTTTCGTTATCATCCACTTAGGACCACAGCTCCGTGTCTTTGAACTCATGCTTGGCTCAAGTAGCCTCATGGATTAGAAATAACTCACTGAAACTAAATGGTGAAAAAACTGAGGGGTTGATCCTGAGAAAGAACCCATGCCTATGGAGAGCACAGCAATAGTTTCAAAAATTAGGAAGTCCCTGTTAATCTCGTAGCAGACTGGGATCGCTGGAGCGAATGGGGGGGGGTTATTAAAAAGGAATAGATACTACTAGATTTATAAAAATAATATACAAAATTTTATTTGTAGCCTCCCAGATGGGTTACAATCTAAACCATAATGCAAACTAATTAAAATCCCACAGACAGTGGTAACATAGTATAAAAACAGTCAAAGTATTAAAAAGTCTGACTCTAGTAGTATTGCCATTTACTTCTGTGTACTTGAGTGGTGTATATCCATCTAGGGTTGAAGTTTTTACTTGAAAAATTCCTACTAGACTATAAAGAATACAGATCTATTCCTTTTTAATAACCCCCCCACCCCCATTCGCTCCAGCGATCCCAGTCTGCTACGAGATTAACAGGGACTTCCTAATTTTTGAAACTTGTAGATCCCCCTCCCTGAAACACATACCAGGGGAACCTCCTTTTCTTTGGAGCACAGCAATAGTCAATGGCTTTGGGTGATACTCCAATTCCTGCTTCCAAAGTCAAGAACTTAAGCATCCTGGTAAACAGTAAGCTCTCCATGAAGTCGCAGGTGGAAAAGGCTTCTGGAATGTGCTTTGCAACTTTGAAATGGCTACAGAAATTCATCTGGATTCACCCAATATCTGCACAAAGAACTGTCATCCAAGCTCTCATTTTATATTGCCTGGTATATGGTAACATCCTCTCCCTTCGGGCTGATAAAGCCTCTATGAGACACATGCAGGAAGTGCAGAAAGCGGCTGCAAGGCTGATCTATTGACTGCCAAAATATGCCTTAGTTATATCACTTTGCTGCAACCTTCACTGGTTAGGGGTTATAAAACGCGTTCAATTTAAAGCTTTGTGTTATGTCTTCAAAGCAATGGAAGGGATCGCCCCCACCATATCAATAGTCTGATAAAACCCTACAAGCCCACTCACTATTTGCATTCCAGCAACCTCTCTTTGTGCACAGACCCAAAGATTAAACCTAATCACAATGGCGGTCATTCTTTCACGTTCCTTGGCACTAAACTCCGGAATGTTTTAACAGAACATCTGAGATCTTGCACTTCGCTGACCACTTTCCACAGGCAGATAAATATGTGGATGTTCAGAACCTTTGAGCTGGGAGATACTCTTTCTGCTGCTAAAAGCACTTGGAAACCCCATGTGGGTAGCTATTTCCACAATACAAGCATTTAACATATCATACTGTTGCGCTGCTTGGGGTGGGAAAAGCAAATTTTACCCCCCCGCCCCCACCGAAATCCAATGCTTTCCCTACTGTTGTGCTGTTTGGAGTAGGAATAGTAAATGGACACTCTTTGAAGTCAACCACCTTCCCCATTCTTACTTAGACTGGAGTAGGATTAATAACTTTAATCCCTTTGAAGTCGGATGACTTCCCAACTGTTGCACTGACTGGAGTAGTGATGGAGCAAGGATTCGCACGTAAAGCGACTTGCTTGTGATCATGAACCTCGAATAACCCTAATTTATTAATCAATCTGTTTGTCTTATTAATTTGCCCTTCATTCTGACATTTGGGTGTCCCAGCGAAGCTTGCCTATGTGTTTTCTAATCGTAATACGCTTGCTATTAAGATGGCTGCTGCTAAGCGGGAATTTCTTCTGCGCATGCGTCTGTCATACCCATGTGACATGACGTACTCGCAGTTCTGGTGGGAAACCTTTTGCACTTGCGCAGTAAAAGTTAAAATGGCTGCTTTATGTTCTCACATGCCTGAAGCTTGACCGGCCGCTTTTGCTATGCTGTTTGTCTGCATTAATGACTAAAGCTATAGTTACATTAAAGTAAGGGAGTAGTATAGAGATTCATGGTATACAGTGCATTCATTTTTTTTGTGTTTTAAAACTGTTTCTATTTACTTTTCATGTATCGTAAATCCTTGGGCATGAGGGACGGGAATACGCCATGTTGATAACCCCTTCTGCGCATGACAGTCTTCAGCCAGAGGATGAACTCTGTGACATTGAACCCGCGCAAACACAGAGGTCCAAACCAAGATGCACCTGGGAAGAAGTTTTCTCACCTAGTCGAAGAAGCAGAGTTGTACCCAATGAAATACATTGTATTTAAAGATAAATTCTCCATTGTTCTGTGTAGAGCATATTTCATGTGAACCTAGAGTTCGATGGGCGTGTATAAAAATTCAAATAAGGGGCTTGAGAAAGTCAAATCCTAGGTGGTGTGATGACCTGTCCTTTTTTTGTCCAATCGAAATTGGGGATCCTTACACTTGCAACATGTGGGGGTGGAACACTGACCCGAAAACAGTATAACTAGCCTATGTTTAGCTAGAGAAATTGTCCGACTTGTCCGAATAGCTGACCTGTCACAGACCCATCGCACTAAATAGCTGATCGAGAAACAGAGGTGCTGCGGAGCACTCTGTCAGACAGACTCACAGACCCATTCGGGGTTTTGAGAACCTTAAGTGCTGGCGAAGCACTTTGCTGGGGAATTCGAGAACCCAATCGGGGTTTTGACTGATAGCTGCAGGGAAGGTGTAGCGTAGGCGTTGCAACTGAACTGCGGGTGCTGGTCTCAACTTGGTGGTCCTGTCCTGATCCTAATCTGGTTTTCCTGTCCTGGGTTTCCATTCTGCACCTGCTGGCCTCCTACTGGCGACTGCATTCCTAGAGGGTTCCTTCTGTCCTTAACTGACCCTTGGCCAGGGTTGGTCTCCACACCGTTCTAGGTAAATATAAATCTGTGAGGGAAACACACTTACGTCCTTTATCTTTTCCTTCTCCTGAAATCATGCTAAAAGCCATAATTGCATATGTTCCTTCTTTACCCTTCCCTTGTGACAAATTACCGAAGTCATAAAGTGCCTTTATTTAGCATGTTCCATTTTTCCCCTAACTTATAGGTTGGATACAATAAGTACTGTCTCTGAATACATAGATGTTCCTTTTCTTTACCTTCCCTTTTACTGAACCGGAAAAGACATTCCTGAATTATTAGCGTGTTCCTATTTTCTCCTTCCCCTTAGTTGTATGGACAGTCCACTTATCGTAAATTCATATTGAGTTCCTTTTCTTATCCACTCATTAACAGTGATGAGGTTTTACATTTTAGTATGCTACTTATGTTTCCGTCCTTTAGAAACACCTTTCATGAGTTCATTATAGTATGTTCCCTATTCTTACCTTCCCTTTAGAGTTCTAAATGGTAGGCATAATCTATTTTCTGTATGGCTACATGATTTTCATGATCTTGTTTATTGATAGTTTACTATCTGTGAATTTTATGCTTTCTGATGTTGATGAGAATTAGATAAAGGTTTTCAAAACTTCCCGAGTCTGTGGTTATTATAAAGAGTGCAAATATAATAAATGTTATAGTATTTTGGTGACTGCTTATCTTTTTCAGCTAGCTCCCTGATCCATTGTGATAATAGGTACCCGGGACGAGGATTGATAAGTCGGGTAGATTGGAAATTAATAGGAATGAACTGGGTTACTGGTAGTAGTGTGTAGGTTACCTGATTTATGAATATGGTAAATTGAATTTATGGGCCCGAGTGTGCATATGGTAAAATATTATAGTCGGGTAACCTGCGCGCTCTATCAGTAGGAATAGTAAATCTAACCATTCTGAAGTCCACAAGTTCCATACGGTTCCACAAACTAGAGTAGGAAAGCTAATAGTTTTCATTATATTAGCTAAATAGATTTTATGAGTATTCACTGTTTTATTTTTTATATTTTATACTATGTGTTCTCATTTATACATTTATTTTAATGTTCATGGTATTTTTAGTAAATGGTTTTTGGAGATTTTTAATTCTTCAATATTTTATTTATTGTCTACATTAATTGATACATTTTTCCTATTCAGTTATTCATATTGTTTATGTGTTGTTGTGTATGTACATTTTACAGCCTGACTATGTAGTTATAGTTAGGTCTGCTTTTTGACAGAAAGAGCATTTTTTGGTTTGCTAATAACTTTCGTCCCATTTGACAAATCTTCAGAAAGCATTCCAGAAACAAAATTCATCCACCTTAGCTCTGTCCTGGAAATGCTCAGGGTGATTCATCAAGTGGAAGCCAAGGAAAAAGGGGGGGTCCTAAAATACCAAATCCCCATGTTTTTTCTATAGACTTCGGTAAGACGGGCAACAGAGAAAACTGATAAACTGAATTACACCAAATTTGGCAAGAAGCTTGTGGTGTTTGTTATTTGGTGTAAATCCATTTTGTCGTTTTTGAGAAACTAAGTGACACCAAAAATTGTATATCTGGACAGTTGGGCCCATGAGAGTCTCAAGAGACTCTTGCGGGAGTGCACATTTAAAAATAAAGCATTGTGATTGGCCTAAGGAGCTTTATTGTCTTTGGGCCATCTTGCTCCTGTGGCAGTCTGTTTGGCAGCCTGCAACATGAGAAAATTGTTGCTGGCAGGCGTTACAGGACTGGGGGATTTAAAAAAAAATGTATGGGGTCAGTGTAGTGATACCCTGACCCCCTTGGTCCAATGAGGGGGACCCAGAGGAAATGCCACAATCCCACAAGACTCTCACATGATTGATACAAATAAATGGCAGCAGGTTCACTTTTCATAACCTTTTGCCCCAGGGAGCCCAGCCCCAAGGCTGTGTTTATAAAGAGGAGGGGGCTGCGTGGGCCCCCTCCCTGTGCTGAGTCCACACCGGGTTAAATATATAGTTTTTATGAGGAAGGGCGCCATGCGGCCCCCCACCTGAGCCTCTGAAGGCCAGAGGAGCCCACCTCTGGAGCCAAAATGTCTTTATAAGGAGGAGGGGGGGCCACATGGCCCAGGATACTCTCAAGTAACGGAGCGCGCTATAAAATGGTTTATACATAGAATGGTTTATACATGTCATAAAGCCTCTAAAAGCCTGATTACTTTAGGTGAAAGGGCCACGTGGCCCCACTCTCAAAGCCATTTATAGCCCCCGGGGCCCCATACCACGGGGCCGGCTCAGACACTATGTCCTGGGGAGCCCATTCCTCATGACATAGCGGTTTTCTGCCCAAACCAGTGCTGGCAGGGAAATCTGTGTTTGCTCTCACCTGGTGGTAGCATTTTTGAATCTCCTGCCTAGTGGGAGAAAACACTAGGTCTACACCCAGAGGGTGTGAGCTTAAAAAATGCTCCTTCCCACTGGGAGCTGATTTTTAATCTATTCCCCTGCCCTCACTAAAGAGGGATTGGAAACAGATCAAAATATTTCTCCCATCTGAAGGTGGCAGTTTTAGCAGCTGCTACCTGTGAGCAGGAGCAATCCAAAGGGCCTAACAAGGCATGAGGAGGGGTGCTGCGCGACCCCCTCACTGTTAGTTAAAAAATTAACAGCCCTCAGAGACTTTAGAAATTCACTGAAGAAACCAAAGGCTAAAGTAGTGTTGCAGTTTAGTGACTTTGTCAGTGACAACATTAACATTTTGAACTAAAAAAACACCCAAATTCACCAGTTATAATTAGCAGAGCTAACTAGAACTTAATCCCCCGCCTTCCACTGCTTATGACCTCACATATGAAATCAACATAGACCCCCTTCCAAAAATAAAATTTAAAAAAAAACGCATCTCCCTGGGGCTTATAGTTTAAAGTGTGGGGGACCAAGCGTCTCCCCGCACCCCGGGGCCACCACTCCCCCATGGCTATAATGAAAATAAATGCGTGGGGTCTCCAACCCCCCGTCGCTGCCCCGGTACCGCCACCTCCCTGAGGCTAGTACAGAAAAATGCGGGTGGCCACATGTCCCCTGCTGCCCTAGGCTATTTTAAAAATGGGAGTTAGGCCACGTGGCCCCCTTCTTGGAGCCGTAAATGGCCCTTGGGACTGCAACCCTTCAATGTCTCTGCCACCCTCCAATGTCCAGCAATGTTCCGTCCGGGGGTGCCCAGCCCCGGGATATTGCAGTTTGCTATGGGATGGCAGGAGCAGTGTCATTTGTTCAGTTCTATCAGGTTTAGGACTGGTCTTCAACCCTTGTCTTTTTTCTCTACCAGAAAGAGAGTGCTTACCAATTTCATATGATCCAATGGTACTTATTTAATTGCTCCTTACTCTATCATGGGCATTACCTCTTCCTCTACTGTTTTCTGTTGTTCTGTGATCAGTACTATGTTCCTTGGGGGTGAGGATTGTGTCGGTGTTTTCAAAAATTATATTTTGAAGCCTTGAATGGTTTCTAAAACCCAGGGGTCTTGTGTAAATGTTTTCCAAGTCTTTAAAAAACAAATCTGAGTTGACCTAATCCTCATTGTCTGTAGTAAGGCGTTTGGTAGACACGGACGGCGACCGCCCGTTCTGCCAGCCCTGGCAAAAACACTATGGTAGAATACTCAACGCATGCTGTTCTGAGCTTTGTCTAGGGCTGTGGAGGTTGTGACATATTTACCTAAGATCTTGATCATGTCCTCTCCAAATAAGAGTCTTTGGGGGTTTGCTGAGGGAGGGTTCTTTGTCAGCCATGTCGCTCAACTTAGGGTTGATCTTGGTAAGGACTACTCTTCGTCCTATGCAATTATCCCTGCATTCGCGTTCCCTAATAGGATCAGAGTTTTCTGGCTCCATCCTCTTATCTTAGTAGATCTAAGTCTAACATGGTACCGTTAATATGGTTGTCTTCCGCCATATCAATTATTCTAGTTAGAGGGCTTAAAATATCAAGCATGCGATCCTGGCAGGCCTTCAGTTACCTTTTCATGCCCTTCCTGCGGTCTCTACCCAGTTTGAATAGGAATTGGATTAATTCTGGGTCGAGGTTGGAGGTCAGGCATACCTTTTCTGGAACCACTGGATCTTGGAACCACCATTCTGAGTTCCTCGGGTGTCTGATATTATGTGGAGATAACATCTCCTCACCCAGTGGGTTGATTATAATTTCTTTAGAGGAGGAAGGGAGCTCTTCCACTGATAGGGGAATCTCGAAGTCTAGATCATCCTGGTCTAGGTAAAGGATATATTCATCCAACAGGTTCATGTTTTGGTCCCCTTGTGGTTCAATTTCAAGATCCTGTGTATCATGACGAGCACTTAGATATTGTGTGCCGCTTTGGACACCTTGATAGGTTGTGTTGCTAAGGACACCTGATACTTTTCAGGTGGTAGACCTCCCTTATAGTTTGAGGTGCTTAGACCTCCTTTATACGATGAGGTGTGTAGACCTCCCAAATTATTTGAGGTGCTTAGACCTCCCAATGTGCTCATGGGGCTTGCTCTTTCAATGTTGTTTTTTCTCTTTAATCTTGTGCCCCATTTTTTATTGCATTCCACGTTTTGGCCTTTCTGAGTTTCAATAGTGCCACCTTCTTTCTCTATTAATGGTTTTTTGGTTGACATGAACCGGTTGAGGGCTTTGCGCATGCAGAAGTGCATCTCTTGTTGAGTAATCTTTTTCATTTCTTCATTATTGATGTTAGAGGTAAGTACCTCAAGACCATCTGATTCTACATCAGACATGTTGGATTTTATACTCCTTTAAGTGTTGTAGTAGTTAGTAATCTATGTAGATGACTTGGAAGTCAGGCAATCTGACTTATTAGTAAGGTTCAGAAGAGCTTATGTAAATTAGGGCTTTGTTAGAGGAGCTTATGTAAATTAATGCATTGTTACATCAGGTCTTTTACATTTTATGCTCCTTTACTGTAAAGTGAGGTATTTGGAGTAAAAATAGTTTTTGAGTACTTGCGGTCGCAGTTAGCAGCTGATCACAGGAGTATCCAACTGCCAGACTTCCTGACATCCGATATGCTTGTGAGCGATTTATTGTATTGCCCAGGTAACCCCTCAACTACAGATGGGTTAAAGATTTTAAATTTTTTAATTTTTATTTTAATTATTGATTTTGTTTATGAGTTCCCAACTTGTCTGTATTTCGGGGGTAGCCCATTATTGGGTGGAAATGCAATGTGAGGTCCGGGGTGAGGACGGAGAGTGGGGGGGAGCAGGATTTCCATAAGTTGGTAATCAGTTAGATGTGAGCCGGAATTTAAGAGGAGTTTGAGGTCAAAGAGGCATAAGTCTATTCAGAAAGGTATACAAATTAAGTTAAAAAGGGTACAAGTCTATTCAGAAAGGTATACAAATTAAATTGAGAAAACATACATACACATGTAGTTGCCCATTCTAGAAGATTCAAATCATACATGAAAGTGAAGTTGAGAAAACATACATACATACAAATGTAGTTGCTCATTCTAGAAGATATAGGCCATACATGAAAGTGAAGAGAAAATGTACTTATCTGCCTGGAGCCACATTTAAAAGAGGCAGACTATCCTATGTGCATGGCTATTGTACATCTGGAAGATTCTACTCTAGATCTGTTTCACTTTATGATGTATTGCTTCTAAGTGGCTGCTTGGAGATAGCATGAAAAGAAATATGCATAATGTTAGCCTCCGGTCTTGTAATGAAATCATTTAAGGTTTAGTGGTTGTATGGGTATGGGTATTTGGGCCACAACGGCTTTTTTATGGTGGGTATGGGTTTTTGAGTGGCAAGTGAATTTTTGGGGTTTAAGTGGGTGTAGGTTTTTGAGGGGTCCTGGGCATGTCTATGATCACACATATTCTTTTTGACAACCGTGGTAATATTATAGTCACACACCATCTCTGTGGGGACCTTTGCATGTCTACAATCACACACTTTCTCTGTGGGGACCTGTGCATGTCTATAATCACACACTATCTATGTGGGGACCTCAGCATCTCAATAATCACACACTATCTCTGTAGGGATCTTGACATCTCTATAATCACACACTATCTCTGTGGGGACCTGGGCATGTCTATAATCACACACTATCTCTGTGGGGACCTGGGCATGTCTATACTCACATACTATCTTTGTCGGGACCAGGCATGTCTATAATCACACACATTCTCTGTTCTGACCGTGTTAATACTATGGTCACACACCGGTCGGAGAACATGACGGCTGGAAGCTAACAGCCGTAACGGAGCTCCTCCCATAGTGTATGGCGTTCACGAAGAGCTAGCACTGCTTTTTTTCTCGGCGGTGAATCAGCGGTTTCTTTGACCCGGACTACGGACTACAGATTACAGATAGAGAGTGGCGGTGGATTGTATGGATAGTCGTGCCTCGAGGAAAGAAAGCTTGTTTGTGACTATCGTCTTGTATCGACCCCCCCGTGGGGCGTCAACGTTACCTGTGGAGCAGAGGATTTTGCGGAGAGCTGTGCCTCGAGGAAGGAAAGCTTGTTAGTGATTATCGACTTGCATCGACCCCCTGCCAGCGTCACCTGTGGAGCGGAGTGGAGCAGATGGTTCTAGGGCGTGACGACGGTGAACCGGCAGAGCCGGCGTGGTTCAGGGAGCTCGGAGCTGCTAGGTCTTGGCGGCAGAGTCCTAGAAGACTGATTCCGGGATCTGGAGGGTCCAGATCGGCAGGACGGAAGGCGTAGGTGGCTGTCGGTGTGGTAAGCCTCACCCCCACTCCTGGTAAGATGTCAGATACAGCAAGGTACTTCTGTAGCTGTGCGGGAATCTGCAAGAGGTCAGAGGGTACGGTAAACATCTTTTCTCTTTTCCATATCAGTCAGCAGGGGTACAGGGTCTGTAATTACAGGGGCATTCCGGACACGGATATACATAAATTTGCCCCAATCTGTAAGACGCAGGGTATTGGCAGCAAAAACCGGCACCAAGATTGGGTCTCCTGTATGGAGGAGAGTGATCATAGCGTTGTCAGTTTACAGCCAAAAATCCACCCAGATAGTCGTGGCTGCAATTCTGATACCTCTACCTCTCGGAGAGGGGTTACTCGATACACCCTGCGAAATCGGGTTGTGAACGTCGTAACAATACCCCCAAAAACATCTATCTCCCCGCCTGTAATACAACTTAAGGCTATTGCTAGGAAAGGCAGGGCGAACTTCAGCGGGGTGGACACTCCCCCGGGTAAAGGGAAAAGTAAGAAGAAAGCAAGAGCTGGTATATCTGGTGGTACATCCGCCCTACCCAAAGTTACTCCATCGTTGAAGTCCTACTATAAGGTCCTGTCCTCCAGCCCTGCAGATAAAGGCAAAAAGATGGCAGCAATTGGTACCGTATGCACCACAAGCACTACTAGTACTACAAGCATTATAAGCAATATGCCCACAAGCTCTACAAGTACTACAAGTGATACAGTGGAAGCAACCTCTGCAGGGGGCCTAATAACTGGCGTACTCTTGCCTTCTATTCTCAGCTCATCCAGCCCACCCAGCTCATCACCTCAGCTGTCTTCATCCCCTGTACATGATACAGTTCATCCAACTGTAGATCTGTTGAATAGTTTCTCCGCTTTGGCTATTCAAGATATTCAAGATATTGTACAGGATGATGAGGCTGAGCAGGGTAGCTTGAGAGATGGAGGTTGTAAAATAGGAGAGGAAGATCCCCCTATAATCAAAGTCATACCAACAGACAATATCCCTACAATGTCAGCTACTATGTCAGCTCCTGGAACGTTGGCTGATATAATATTAGGGTTAAAGGAAGATATTGGAAAACGGTTTACTAATTCGGAAGCAAATCAGAATGCTATTCAGGCCTCTTGTGAGGCACTCGCCCGGAAAGTGGAGGAGGTTGCATCAAGGACGGATGCATTAGAAGTAGAGCTGCCAAAAATTAAGGAGGCCCTAGGCACCTCTACAGCCGCAATGGATAAACTCGCTCAGCAGAATCGGGAGATGCGGGACGACATTGAGAGGCTTGAAAACCACTCAAGAAAGAACAATTAAAAATTTTTGAATGTCCCTGAAGGTCCCTCGAAGGTAGTGATATCAAGGCATTTATAGTGGCGCTTTTAAAAACAACAGTGCTAAAGGACTCTCCCGACGCGGACTCAGATTTATTAGTCGATATCCAGAGGGTCCATCGCGATCCATATAGGCGGAACTTAGGGAAGGAGCTCCCTAGAAATATCTTGGTGAACTTCCTTACTTATGCCACTAAAGAAAGGATTCCCTCTCTGGCCCTTAAAGCAGGCTCCATAAAATCATCTACTTTCTCCAGCTCTTTCACTTTTATGATTCGCTCAGATGATTCACACATAACAGCCACAAAACAGTGGGAGTTGGGCAAGAGAGTGGCAATATTTAACTCTTTGGGGGCTCGCGCCCAGTTGAAGTTCCCCACTTCGCTTCGTGTTATGTGGAGCAACCATATGCATAATATACGCCAGGTCGAAGACGCAGATAACTTGATTGAAAAAATAAGGGCAGGTAGCGAAGGGGGAAGTAGGATGTCCACACAGGCAGATGGCCGGTAGGGGGATCTGGGGCGTAGCTAAAGAGTTTCTTTTCTTTTTCTTTAGAGAACTGTAGGTCCAGTAATAGGATACATAGTTATTTTTAGCTCACACTTCACGTATATTACACATACTCTATAGTATTCACCACCATGCTTTGTAAATTTTTGTTGAAATTTCATGTTTTGCACTTGAACCATACACTAGGGGGGGTGGCTACCGTTCAAGAGCATAAGCTCAGGCAGAAAGGGAGGATTCTCCAGGGAAGGAAGTGGGTCCAGGGGGCACGGGGGAAACGGGGTGGGGGAAAGGGGGGCTACGATGGGGGGTTTGGGGGGAAGAAAAAAACGAAAAATAAGTCCTCATTCCACACTAGCTTGCAGAAGGTCCCTATCGACTATACAGGGTTCTGAGCGGAGGGTAAGGAGACTACTTAATGTCTAGCAATAAGGTATCCTATATCTCCTGGAATATTAACGGGCTCCGCTGTCCTAGAAGACGAAGGCTTATCCTGAGGTATATAGAAGAATCCCCGGTAAAAATAGTTCTTCTCCAAGAAACCCATCTAAGGGGTCCATTATTATGTCGGGTGGATTTCCGCCAGCCTGGCGGAGGAAATCCGTCCGACATCATCAGCACAATTCCCCTCCGCCATATTAGGATGGCGGAGGGGACCGTGGCGGTGCGAAACACCGCCCGCCTGTTTTCCGCCCCGGTCGCCTAGCGGTCGCGGCGGAAAACCTGTAACATGGTGGCGTGTCTTGTAGACACCGCCCGCCATATTACAATGTGCTTTTCACTATGCATTTCCGTGGCGGCAATGCATGCGGAGACTCCCCGCGGGGGCCCGTTGCGGGCCCCCTGGGAGTCCGTGGCTTGGGGGGTTGCACATGGGGGGTACCTATGGTACCCCCCGCATTTCAAAGTGCAACATGGCAGGCACCGCGCGGTGCCTGTCGTGTTTCACTTTGAAAAGCAAAACGTGCACTTTTCACATTGCAGCGGGCGGAGATTTCTGCTCCGCCCGCCGCAATTGCAACCATACAGGATGCGCTCACCTGTGTGGCGGTCGCATCCTAATGCCCTGATCGGGACCTCCGCCCTTATGGCGGGCGATCCCGGGTCCCGATGTGATGGCAGGCGGACTAAGTCCGCCCGTCCTCATAATGGACCCCTTAGTCTCAGTGAGGGCAATGAGATTTTTGGGAAACTCAGATGGATTGGGGCTTTTTGCTGTTATGGGCAGTCGGTCGCAAATAAGGGGGTTGCAATTTTGATAAAGACAGGGGCAGGAGGCTCCATCAAGTCAATATCAACCGACCAATCAGGAAGATGGGTCATGGCGCAGTTAGATTTTGGCTGAAATGTGCAGACAATTGTTTCTTACTATGGGCCGAATATAGATGACCCCACCCACCTACTTAAAGTACAGTCCAACCTGGTCGAGGTTAGTTCACCTATCATTATAGGGGGGACTTTAACGTCCTGCTCGATCCTCGGCGGGATCGCTCCAACTACTCTCACCATGCTGCCGCACCGCGATCTCGGCGTGCTATAGTCAACATGATGCATGAGCTTGGTTTAACCGATGCATGGAAGGTTAAGGGAGGGACTGTACCTGGCTTCACATATTTTAGCAAAAAACATGGCCATGCGTCAAGATTAGACTATATTCTGGTTGATCGGTATTGTTTAGAGGACCTCGAGGACATAAGAATATTACCTACCATCATATCTGATCATGCACCCATTATGTTTTCGGTTCTAACTAGAAGGGCCACAACCACAACATCACCCAGGTGGACTCCAAAAAGGTCGGCTCTAAACAACCAAGAGATAGTCACCACTGTCAGAACATCTATAGCCAATTATTTCTCTGACAATATTGGTTCAACTCTCGCCGAATTTGTCTGGGGCGCTTGGAAAGCTCATACTAGAGGTCTTTTTCATAGTCTGATTTGCTCGGAAAATAGGGAGGAGGCGAGGAAATTTAAGATTCTGGAAAACAAAATAGCTTCGCTAGAGAATGCAAGATTGGGAGCCCACCCACAAAATCTATCACGGGTCTTAGAGGAGTTGGAACTCCTCCGATCAGAGTATAGAGGGCTCCTAGAATTAAAAATAAAGGGCCAATGAGATGTACATGTTATGGATAATTATGAGTACGGTGAGAGAGCTGGAGCGATCCTGGCAAGTAAGATCAGAGCGGACCGGGTGAGGAATAATATAGACAGGATAATGCTTGATGACCAGGCAAATATATCTTGCCACCAGAAGGATATGGAAGAGCATTTCCTCTCCATGTTCTCTAACCTTTATGAGGAAGAACCATCTCCAAGCCACGAGAACACCCTACAGTGGCTGGAGAGCAAGGCCCTGCCCAGCATGACCGATGAAGGTCGAACCACCCTCAACAGCCCCTTTACGGAGGAAGAAATCAGGGATTATATTAAAAAAATAAAAAATAACAAAGCAGCGGGACCGGATGCCTTTCCCGGCGAAGTGTATAAAGTTTTTCAAGATTGTCTGGTGCCGAGGCTATGTGAATTATTCAACTATATCTATACCTCGAAGGGTAGGGTGCCAGCATCGTGGAAGGAGTCCATTATTGTGCTCATTCTAAAGCCAGGGAAGGACCCCCTCAAGGCAGACTCTTATAGG
Organism: Lissotriton helveticus; assembly: GCF_964261635.1. Classification (NCBI taxonomy): domain Eukaryota; kingdom Metazoa; phylum Chordata; class Amphibia; order Caudata; family Salamandridae; genus Lissotriton; species Lissotriton helveticus. The sequence goes on from NC_136059.1 coordinate 1,867,837,259, forward strand.
CCCATCTCCCTGCTAAACGCTGATTATAAAATCTTTACCAGTGTTTTGGCACGGAGATTGGCTAAATTTGCCCCACAACTCATGAGCCCGGAACAGAAAGGCTTTGTACCTGGAAGGTACATTCATGAGCTGACCCTGCAGTTGATTGGCAGTATAGATCTAGCGGTGGCACGGTCGGAGCCCTTGGCGGTTGCTGCATATGACACGGCGAAGGCCTTCGAACGTGTCAACTGGGGATTCCTGTGGAATGTACTCAATATTATGTGCTTTGGTGGGACCTTCATTCAAACTCTGAAAGGGTGCTATGAGGGCGCCTCCGCTGTAATACTATTGAACGGTCTTTTGACACCAAGCTTCAGCATAAAGAGGGGTACCAGGCAGGGGTGTCCCATCTCGCCCCTCCTGTTTGACCTTTATATTGAGCCTTTGGCACAGCCATTGCGGATCGATGAGTCAATTACACCTTTTAGTGTTGGGGATTATAGTTGTAAGCTGGCTCTATATGCTGATGATCTTTTGGTGTATACCAGCAACCCCGCTGAGGTGTTCCCTAGAGTCGAGGAGGTAATGACCGATTTTGGCCTTCACTCGGGATACCAAATTAACAACTTGAAAACTGAAATCATGTGCTGGGGGGTTGATAATTGGGAAGGGCTTCGAAGCAGCCAGTTTAGATATCTGGGCATAATCATTACATTAGATCTTAACAGTATAGTCCAAACTAATACAAAGAAGGTAGGCAAGGATATCAATCAGCTCTTCTCTAGATGGCAGAACCTTCCCCTTACAATCTATGGCCGAGTTAACTTGGTCAAGATGGTAATCCTGCCCAAGTTAACTTGCTTGCCAGTCAGTCAAATTATCTTTATTCGATTTAGTTAAAAATCATACAAAGAGCATAAAAAATATATTATATACAAGTAAAATACAATTAAACAATTTCATTACAATCGAATACAAATGACAGGGTGTTACAGTAGAAACTAAATTTAAAAATCTATAAAAACAGTTTATACAGGGATGTTTACTAAATTCCTGCGTGTTCTTGATCTAGCTGCCGCCACTAAAAAATTTGCCATGCAAAATGGAATGCGGATATTTTTCAATGATTGTAGGTAAAACATGGCTGGTCTCACCTGAGAGAAGCCAGCTTCCCTTAAAACAGGTAACAAATGTTTTTTCTCTGTTCAGAAAAAAAATCACAAAACATAATAAAGTGCATGGTGTCTTGTGCAGAAAAATTATCACATGTACAAGGTGGTGCTAGCTCTGGTTTTGTCCAAGTATTGAAACTGCCCAAATAAAAGTGAATAAGATTAAACCTGAATTTCGTTAAAAGAAACCTGTGAAATGGATTGGTGACGAAACATAAATAAGGTTCAAGCGCAGGTGAATTAACTAACAGATAATGGCATCTTACAGTTTCTTCTCGGCTCATTCTTGCCTTTAGCATAAATTGTTTTTTATGGTATCCACGTCTTGGTTTGTTATGCCAGAAGGGTCAGTAAATAAATCTGGCCGTCCCAGGTCCATAAAGGTTTTTTTTACAATAAGCCAGCCATGGGATTGCACTACTATGCTCCAGACACATAACATCCTTCATAATCAGATGGTTAAGGGTTAATTCTGTGTTTAACCATGTCTTGAGCCAGTATATTAGGGGCGCCAGTTTTAACCTATCGTGGACATAGTCCATTCCTACCTCCGCGTGAATGGAAAAAGTCGGTGTCGATTGGGGAAGGCACAAAAGAGAGCGTAGGAATCTATTTTCTGCCTTCTGGATGTTTTCCAAGCGTACATAACCCCATAAAGGCGCGCCATAAAGTGCCACAGAGAAGCATTTACTGTTATACACCTTTAAGATGGCTTCCATCGGTCTGTGGCCCAACCTTTTGGCAAAGCCCAAGAGGGCCGTTGATGTCCTCATCACCGCTAGGCTTTTGGCCCTTACCTAGGGTCCCCAGGTACCCTTATTGTCAAAAAGCACACCAAGGTAGGGAAAAACGGGTACTCTAGAGACTACTTCTCCTTTGCATCTAAATGTTTTTACCATGGCTCTTTTGTTTTGCGGTCCAACGACCATAGTGTGTGATTTATTTGAGTTACAGAAGAAAAAAATCCCTATGTGCTCAGAGTATAGAATCTCAAACTGACAGTCAGCAATAACCATGCCACCTAACAACTAAAACCACTGTGAAATTGCACAAAAAACAAAATTATGATTTCATTAATACCGATATATATTGTTTACATTTTATTGGTTACAGTACATGTTAAAAATGAGTTGTTTAGGCAATAAAATCAAATTAAAATTAGGACATGAGCAGCATACACACAATTAAAACATAGCAAAATTCCAGTTACAATGGTCACCAACAATAATAGATCACAGTATTCATACAAGATAGTTGATCATCAAAGTACAATATTTATACAGAAAAACTTGTTGACGCCGCGTTTCGGTATAGTAACGATTCTTACACCTTCTTCAGGACTGTTTCTAAACAATGGAGAACAAAAAATTACTCATATTGCCTAGTCACATTGCCTAAACACATTCTTAATAAGCAAAACATCAGATTTTAGTCAGCAGTGGTTTTAAGCGGCTGGTTTTACACTTGGGTGTTATAGGAGCTTATGACTGTCTTTTTCAGTAGTCATCTGGACTTTACTGATTTTAGTATACATTCTATGGATCGAACATGTTTACCTCTTGTCACTGTATATAGCGACTCTATGGCTTTTGGTACATCAATGGACATAATGATCTGACAAAAACGGGGAAACAGCGAAAGATAAACTTAGTCATATAAGTGAATTTATGATCTATATCTCTGTTTTCCTTGCGCATTTAGCTATCATTTGTGATGTTAGTTGATGTCATCTATCTGCATATTTATATTACATACCTCAATGGATAAATTTATCGAAAAATCTCTTTAAATTGGATTCAGAAGGCAGGTTCGATGATGTGCACTTCTTGCGATGTATACTAGTATCAGCTACTTACATCCGGGTATTGTAATCATACTAAAATGCAAAATTGTACCTTTGTTATAATACTCTGCGGAAAGCACGTGTTGCTTGAATAGCTTCACAATATAAAAAAAGGAATACCTTGAATTATGGTTCTGATAACGATATTATACCAGGGGAGCCACCGTTTCTGGATTTGGTAGTTGCGAGGTAAAATCTACAAAAATATTAAAGAGAAAGAGAACTAGAGATCTAGCTTTTCTAATTTAAAAAAGCACTAGTACTATTACCTTGATCTACAATGTCCCACTATCTTACTTACCAATTTAAAAACAAATAAAATCCTGCACCGTCATAGCCTTGATTGTGATGCTACTTATTTGCAACGGCATGAAGTACTTCTTAATTGTACAAAGGACTGTGTTTCTTTTTAGTCAATCTGAAATGAAGAAAAAGTGTATATTTGTACTTTAAGTCGTTCATTATTAGTAGCGGGTATAAATCTATCATCTGGATTGGACAATTTTAGTCGGATTTTTAATGGGGATATTGAGGATGTTATTGATGTTATCAATAACGCGGTGGTTAATAATTCAAACTGGGATCAACTGTATGTTCTATCACGATGGTCGATATTCATACTATGGCCACATGTTATTATATCGTTAGTCATACATGTGACCAAAAGAGACATACATTCACCAGTCTTATTTATAGTGCCCCAGCGTTCTTAATGGCCGTAAGTAATTACATATAAGGCACAGACTTTGTTCCGGTGTCTGGGATATATTAACTGAGTTATTGCGGAGATAATGTTATTTATTTGAGTTAACCTTCAAATCAAGATGGTACATGAAGGTACCAAATGCATCCAAAAGCTGTTGGAGACAAACGCCAGTACGAGCTATAAGTACTGCGTCGTCCGCGTATAGGAGAGCAGGGATCTTAACTTCTCCTACATGCGGAACGTCTCTCGAGCCCCCTCTAAAGGATTGCCTAGGCCGTTGATGTAGATAGTGAAAAGCAGGGGTGCTAATATGCAACCCTGCCTAACACCCCGCATCGAGTTAAAGCGGGACGTACATCTACCTTCTTTTGTGACCCTCACCACAGCAAAAAGCTCTTGATGGAGTGAGGCCATGAACCTGACCAGGGCCTCATCAATCCCTATCCTCAAGAGGGTGTCCCAAAGCTTGGACCTATTGACCAAATCGAAGGCCGAGGAGAGGTCCATGAACGCTAAGTACAAGGACCCCTCCTTGGCCACCGTGTACTTTAAGATCAATAGGTGCAAGTTAGAGCACTGCTCAATCGTGCCTCTTTTTTCTCTGAAACCGTACTCGATATCGGCCAAACCACCACAGCCTTCCAGACTATCCCTTAGCCTAGCCAAAGCACTCTACCCAGGATCTTTATTGCAGAGTCCAGAAGGGATATAGGCCGGTACCACCCCGGATCGCCCCTTTGCCCCTTTTTAAATATGGGGACTATAGTAGAAGTCACCCATGTGGTTGGGGGGGGTACTATTTGCAGCTGTAAATACATTTGCTAGGATACCGGCCCATAGTTCTGGTGAATGTATATGCAAGTCAGCCGGTACCCCATCCGGGCCAGGGGCTTTATTCCTAGTAGTGGCGCGGATTGCTTTCTCAACCTCTGCCCTATTGAAGTGCAGGGGAATAGCCTCAGGGAAGGTCGTGAAAAGAGGTTGGGTGATGGTACCATTATCTCCATAAACGGAACTAAAATGTGCTAACCACTTGTCATCTGGGATGACACAGTTTGTATCTAAGTTGGGTGAGTCAGAGAAGTAAGGCTGGTTGATTACAGTCCAAAATTGCCTGCTGTCCCGCAAGATATCGATAGAGATTAAATTCTCCCAGGCCTCCTGTTTGATCTTATCCTGTCTGTTCTTAATGGCTCTTTTGTATTCTTTTCTTAGAATTGCAACCACTGCCCTGTCCCTAGGGTTTGCTTTAAGAGCCAGTTTTAGGGATTTGTGGGCTTTTGAACACAGAGCATCAAACCATCGGCAGTGTTTAATTTCTCCCTTCCTCAATTTGACCATGAGGTTAGTAGAAACTTTACTACAGATCGTTTGAAAAGCATCCATGATATCATGGCCCTGCGAGGATGGATTGTGGCAAATCATGATCTGGTCATTTATCTGCAGACAAATATCAGCATAAAAATCACCAGGGACCACGTTTGCCCACTTCAGCCGTCTACCCTGGTCAATTGAGCATAGGGCAGGTCCAGGGGTGACCTGTCCTGGCCTAGGGCCCATAGCATCCCCCCATTCCACCACCAAGAGAACGGGATTATGGTCGCTAACGGGGGAAGGGACTGTGCAATAAGAAATAGTTTGATTGAGAATGGCTGGAGTCACAAAGATATAATCAATAATTGTTCCAGGCATTGTCCCCTTGAAGGTAAGTATTCTAGACTCCCCCTCCCTATTCCCTGATTCAAAGAAATTAAAATAGGCCAAAAATTCTTCCAGTTCTTCACCTGCTTTAGTGTGCTCAAAGTGAGGCCCCTCCTGTCCCATTGTCTCCATACAATCAATTGAGCCACAACCATAATCACAGGGATGGATATTAAAATCACCCATTAACACATAATCATAATTAGTATGAGTATTATGACTGACTGAATTTAAAATCGAATCCAGTGCGGCAATATTGTCGCCACCCCAATCATTGTTACCGGAGTTATAGAAATTGATAAACAGAGTGCTCTTAGACGGACCAATTACCCTTTCTACAATCAGACAATTCGGGGAGTCATGTTTAATCTGTTGCAGCGACCCTTTAAGGTCAAGTGAAAAAAGAGTCAAAAAGCCCCCCCTAGCTCTGACTGCGTTACTTGGACTTGCAGCTACAGCGAAACCTACGAAACCGTCCAACCAGAACTGGCATGAAGTGTCCCAGGTTTCCTGTAAGGCAATAACATTATGTTCTCTTATAAAGCTCACCCAATCAGTGTCGCTCATTTTAGGTCTAATACCTGCGACGTTCCAGCTAAGGATTTTGCATCCTGCTGCTCCATTTGGGTTGCTTCCCCCTACAGTCGATGTTAACTCAGCATTTGGTAGTCAATCTGTATTGTCCATGCCGGACAGGGGGGCATAATGATTACTCAAGATAAGCCCACCATCCTCTATTGAATCCTGGGGGTTCTGTGGGCGGATAATCAGAGGGACATATGGGACTATTGCTGATTGTGTTGTTGCACCAACATTAGCATTTCTGCGTTCCACTACTGCCCTCCTGCCCTGCCATCTAGCTTGGTAATTAATTATAGGTACAGAGTAGGCTGGAGGTTGGTAAAAGAAACCAAAGGGAACAGGTCTCAGGCGATCCCTAAAGGAGATCGCCGAACCGCCTATCAGCTACACTGTCCCTACAAAAATTAATTACCACGCAATCACCGTATGTAGTTTTCGATTGTTTGCCAATCCAACCCACCCTCCTTGCATGGATTATCATATCAGCAAGGTTCTCCCCACAACATTTCTCAGAGCACCACATTTTCACTTTTGCCATAAGATCCCTGGTTGATTCCCTCTCCCCTTCCATAAGGGGGTCCACCCCAATGAACACAGCTACCAGAGGAGACGCCTCTGGAGGAAGGTTGAGTTTATATGAACTTGGGGTGGCCCTCCTCTGAGGGGGTGAGGTCTTCTGGGGTAAAGCCGATGATTGGACTCCCAGAGTGGGAGCGTTGGCCATCTGTTGAGGGGGAACTGGTATTAAAACCCGGGGCCTGGCATCTTAATACATAGTGCTACTTGTGGGGAGTATATTGATCGTATTGCCTGCTGGTGTCAAGACTCCACCTGCTACCTCAGGTATACCTTTGTTTGATTGAGCGATATTGGCAGGTAAAGAGCTTACAAGTCTGTCAATGAGGGAACATTTCTTTAAAAGGCCTTCCAGGCACGTATTTAGAGTGTCCACAATGTCTTTGGCAATTCCCACCAGGAGGGGTTCAATCCTAACCACAAAAAGTTCCTCGAGTTTATCCTCCAAACTGACCGAAATATCAGTAATATGTGGCTTCGTATTGACTTTTTTCCCTTTTTTACGTTTATTTGGTTGAGGAGCCAGCAGGGGGGACACACTTGGAGGTGTAGCAGATAAGATAGGGACAGTGTCTTTACTCGTTTGACCCAGAGGGGAAGGATTTACTATAGTGACAAGTGGTTCCAGGGGGAGACTGGATATATTAATAGAGCCTGGCACGACTACCTCCAGAGATTGAGATGATGCAACAAATCGAGGGGAGGTCGGGACAATGCCCAATTCTTGCTCAGCATTGGCAATCTCCTTGGTTAGGGCCCCCACAGCAGAAGTGAGGTATGACATAATAGAGTTGGAATGTCTTGGTACTTTGGCATTTTTACTCCCATCCCCCATATATAAGTTTTTCTTCCTCTTACCCATTTGAAGTGGTAGATGTTAGCGGGGTGGCCCTGCCCTGCCTCTTCCTGCCTCGGACAGCCACAGACGGCCCGCCCTCTGCCCGGGCTCAGCCCGGCGCAGCCCGCGCGCGTCCTGCGGGACGTGAGGTGTACACGCAACTTATGGCGCCTCCTGGCGCGTTTGCAGCATCACACGCCGCGACCTCCCCTGTTGCCGCTGGGTAGTGTAGTCCACTAGGCGGGACTGTGGCCGTTGCCCTCACGGCGCCGGTCAGTCAGGAGCTGCTGCCGTTCCCCTCATGGCTGGATGCTTCTGTTAGTGACCCCAGGGAGCGCTCGGTGCACACGCAACTTATGGCACCTCCTGGCGCGTTTGCAGCGTCAAATGCCGTGACCTCCCCTGTTGCCGCTGGGTAGTGTAGTCCACTAGGCGGGACTGTGGCCATTGCCCTCACGGCGCCGGTCAGTCAGGAGCTGCTGCTGCCATTCCCCTCACGGCTGGATGCTTCTGTTAGTGACCCCAAGGAGCGCTCGGTGCACACGCAACTTATGGCGCCTCCTGGCGCGTTTGCAGCGTCACACGCCGCGACCTCCCCTGTTGCCGCTGGGTAGTGTAGTCCACTAGGCGGGACTGTGGCCGTTGCCCTCACGGCGCCGGTCAGTCAGGAGCTGCTGCTGCTGTTCCCCTCACGGCTGGATGCTTCTGTTAGTGACCCACTTACTTGTTTAACTCGATACCCCTGATTTTTCCAGATAAAATTTTGGCGAATATCCAGGGAAAAATTGACAGCTTTATTTGGGCTAATAAAAATTCTAGGTTATCTTAGAAAAAGTTGAAAAGAAGACTGTTAAAAGGGGGACTTGCCCTTCCTGGTGTATATTGGTACGCTCTATCCTTCCAGCTGGAAAACATCCAAAGTCTTCTTTCAAGCCCTGATGACTCTAACTGGGGGAGGATTTTGAATATAATGGTTGATCAAGAGGGAGGCGGGTCTGGCTTTCTGTATAAATTTGGAGCAGCAAAGTTTTACAAAAAGGTTCGCCTCAAGGTGTTAAAACTAGCTTTTTCTGTATGGAACAGAGTTAAAGGAAGGTGGGGCATAAAATAATATTCTGATTGTGCCCCAATCTGGGATTCCCCGGGCCTGCCCCCATGCCTTAGGGACACTTTGTCCCTTCCCATCAGGAGAGCAGGAATAAGAATTTGGTCGGACCTAGTAACATCAGAAGGGGTCCTCCCGTGGGAGGCTTTGAGATCTAAGATTGGGGACTCCTTCTCCAGATTTAAATACATCCAACTCTGTTCTATGTTCTCCACCGAGAAAGAGAACATCGGTGGTAACTGGGAAATCAAGTGTGCTCTCCTACCTCCAGGGCCTAGGCAGGAGGAAGTTGGACTCTGCTACAGGAAAATGCTGGAGGCAGAGGAATTACAGTCCCACCCTCTATATCATGTCTGGAGCTCTTCTAGGCTCGAGGCAGTTTCAGTTATTTTATATGATACTTCTCTTCAAGTACTTTATAAATATGTCAGGTCTGCTTCTCTTAAAAAAAATCACTTCTATACTATAAACAGGCTATATTACACGCCAAAAAAGTAGCGACGTTCGTAAGTCCGCCTACTCTTTGCCCAAGATGTGGACTTGCCGAGGCAGACAATATCTATATCTTTTATGACTGTCCGGTAGTGGGTCCCTTCTGGGGTAGAGTGGAGCAGGCTATGGAGAGTATCTTTAAAATAAAACTAGGCCTGAACATAGCTAGAGTTATGTTTGGCCTTGATGCGGACTTTATTAGCGGATTAAGGGAGACACAAATTGCTTTATTTTTCTGCTTTATTTTAATTGCTCGAAGAGAAATTTGTAAGATCTGGAAGGATGCTAGCACCACACTTTATGAAAATTGGCTTTGAGCAACGTTGAGAATCGCACGATTGGAATCAGTATTGTCTCACAATGTAAATATCACGGTTTGGGAACCTTTTATAGAATGGGGAACAGTAATGAGGTTGGGCTAAAGCCCGAAAGGTCCTATGATTACACCATGCCTTGCTATAAAAAGGCAGGCCGGGCTGGCCCCAGGCGAAAGCAAGAACTCTGACCGGGGCGCCCAGGTCAAGAATGGGCTGTAGGAGATAATTTGCACTTGCTAGTGGTGAAATGAGGACAAAAAAAAAAAAAAAAAAAAACTATGGTCACACACCATCTCTGTGGGGGCTTGACCATTCCTGTAATTACATGCAAGCTCTGTTTTGGCTTGAGGATTATCAGCTTTGTATTCTATGTATGGAGCTTTGTGAATACTGAAATGTAGTAAAGTTGAACTTTTGGTTGAAATTTACCTTTGTGAATCGGGCCCTATTTTAATGAGGACTTAAAGACAATCATCTTCATGCACTATCTCTTTGGGAACTTAAACATTGCTATAATAAAACACAATCTTTGTGGGCACTTGAACATTACTATAAAAATATATCAACTCTGCGGGGACTCGAGCATTCCTGTAATTAAACGCATGCTCTGTTTTGATTTGAAGCACCAGGGGGTGCCATGAGGCACAGGGTCAAGACTGATTTGCATATAGCTGTGTCTGAACTTGGATGGGGAAGTGAGCTAAAGAAAGATGATGAATTGAACCCAGATCTGTGACTGCCGATGAGTGTCTGAAAGGCTTCAGCACTCCGTCTATCATCTCCTTGCGCTTGCTTTGACTTGAACATCACCAGCTTCACATTCTCTATATGGGGTTTTGTGAATATTGAAAAGTAGTATAGTTAGACTTTTGGTCTTAATTTACCTTTGTGAATACTGAAAAGTACTAAAGTTAAACTTTTTGTCTAAGTTTACCTTTGTGAATTGGGCCCTATTTTAATGAGTACTTAAAAACAATCACCTTCATGCACTATCACTGTGGGGACTTAAACATCGCTATAATAACACACTATCTTTGTGGGTACTTGAACAACACTGTAATAACACACTATCGTTGTGGGGACTTGAACATCACTATAATAACACACTATATGTGTGGGGACTTGAACATCACTATAATAACACACCATCTCTGTGGGGACTTGAACATCTCTATGATAACACACCATCTCTGTGGGGATTTGAGCATTCCTATAATTACACACAACCTCTGTGTGGACTTGAACATCATTAGCTTCACACTTCACAATCGTTATAATGGGATTTAAGTTTTGAATGTACACACTATTTCTATTGAGACTCAAACACAGTGATCTTCACCCACTATCTCTGTGGGGACATGAACATCTATTTTGGCAAAAATGTAAGCAGCTAATCAAGCTCTGGGTTCCATTTGACCATATTCTTTAGTTCCATATGTTAAGAGGTAGTGGCAGTACCTCGTGAACCGCTTGCTCGCCACAGGCTTCAGCACTGAGCTAGCGCTCCCATCTATGTTGTGAGTGTGATTATTTGAATTGGAATTTGTATTTTTAGCCTTTTTAAAAAATCTGTGACTAAAACGGAAAACGGAATTTTAAAACTGTAAAATCGATCGCATTGCCCACACTCACCATCACAACACCCTATTGACTGGTGCAATCGCCGTCATAGGAGACGCTCTCTGATCCGCCTTCCCTCTGAATGCTAGAGGGAGGACACCACTTCCTGTCTCCATACTGCTGGGCGGTTAGCGCTCTAGCAGCTGGGTCTCTCGGGGCTACTTAGGCTGAGCCTGACTTCCTGGCGCTGCGGTAAGAGGTAGTGGCAGTACCTCGTGAACCGCTTGCTCGCCACAGGCTTCAGCACTGAGCTAGCGCTCCCATCTATGTTGTGAGTGTGATTATTTGAATTGGAATTTGTATTTTTAGCCTTTTTAAAAAATCTGTGACTAAAACGGAAAACGGAATTTTAAAACTGTAAAATCGATCGCATTGCCCACACTCACCATCACAACACCCTATTGACTGGTGCAATCGCCATCATAGGAGACGCTCTCTGATCCGCCTTCCCTCTGAATGCTAGAGGGAGGACACCACTTCCTGTCTCCATACTGCTGGGCGGTTAGCGCTCTAGCAGCTGGGTCTCTCGGGGCTACTTAGCCCTCGCCTTCCAGTGAGCGCGCAGCGATCGCGCGCAGTGGAGCCGAAGCTACGCCGAAGAGTAGCCAAAGAGTGGCCCGTCTGCGCCCGTCCGCGACAGGACGGGACCAGGGGCCACCCACCCTGCCCCCATGTCCCTTCACCCCCCCTGTGGCCTGGCCTCATCTGGAGACTCGCATATCAGGTACTCCTCTCACTTCCTACGATCCCTCCGCCCCCTAGATCACCACCGATGTGCAGGCAGTGGTTGGCCCAATCCCGAAGATCCTTTTCCCTGCTGTCAGTGTGGCTTTCAAGCCTCTATCAATACCATCATACCAGGGTCCTCACCCACTCCCAAGCCAGTAAAGCAAGGCTGGAAAAGTTTTCTACTTAATGTCCGCTCTCTCCCGCGTCACTGCATTGAAATATGGGACACTATTCTCAGCCTCAAACCAGAAATATGCTTCCTAACGGAAACTTGGTTAAAACCCCATACTATCCCTTCTGTCATGACAGGAATCCCCACAGGATATAAAATCCTGAGACAGGACCGCCCGATAAAAACTGGTGGCGGCACTGCTATAATACACAAAGACAGTTTCCGCATCTCCATATTAGAACAAGCCTTACTTCCATCTATGGAAATAATGATCTTCAAAATAAATACTGGAAGTAAAAACCACTGGAAGGGCGCATTAGTCTACCGTCCTCCTGGCGCCGACACAAGTTTTTCCCTAACTCTCACTGAAATGCTTGCTCCTCATATGAAAGCAAGAGAACATTTCATCCTACTTGGAGATTTTAATGTCCACGCAGATATACCAGAAGACCCTGATACCAAGCTCCTACTGGCAGACCTCGCCCTCCTAGGCCTGCATCTATGTAACAGTGGTCCCACCCACAGAGGTGGCCACACCCTAGATCTCATCTTTTCTACTGATCCGTCAATATACTGCCATCCCCCCAAATCAGTACACTGGTCCGACCACAGCATGCTGGAATTTTCTTTCACGCAATTGACCAAATCTCCCAATTTTCCTGCCACCACGAGTATTAAACGTAGACCTTGGCATAAGGTTACTCCAGAAGCATTCGCAGAAACCTGGAAAACACCAACTCTTTCCGACTCTGACAATTCTGACTCGGCCCTTGCCAAACTAAACGCCACCCTCCTCGACACAATTAACCTCCTAGCCCCTCAAAAACTGGTCAAATTACCAACAACCAATAACAAAAAGGAAAAATGGTATACTGAAGCATTAAAAATTGAAAAACAAAAGTGCAGAAAATTAGAAAAACGATGGAGGAAGAACCACTCCAGTGAAAGCAAAGAGCTTTACCAACAAGCTGTCTCCTCTTACTATAAAAATATAAAAAAGGCAAGGAAGACCAGCCTTCAATCCCAAATAGATGAAGCTGACAACTCTTCCAGAGAATTATACAAAATTCTAAGATGTTTCACCAACCCCATAGCATGTGAAAGTCCGGACACTTTCTCTCAGGATCTGTGTAATAAGATCTCACAATTCTTTGAAGATAAAATTGACACCATCTATGACAAGATATTGGCCAAACATCCCAATTTTCCTGCCACCACGAGTATTAAACGTAGACCTTGGCATAAGGTTACTCCAGAAGCATTCGCAGAAACCTGGAAAACACCAACTCTTTCCGACTCTGACAATTCTGACTCGGCCCTTGCCAAACTAAACGCCACCCTCCTCGACACAATTAACCTCCTAGCCCCTCAAAAACTGGTCAAATTACCAACAACCAATAACAAAAAGGAAAAATGGTATACTGAAGCATTAAAAATTGAAAAACAAAAGTGCAGAAAATTAGAAAAACGATGGAGGAAGAACCACTCCAGTGAAAGCAAAGAGCTTTACCAACAAGCTGTCTCCTCTTACTATAAAAATATAAAAAAAGGCAAGGAAGACCAGCCTTCAATCCCAAATAGATGAAGCTGACAACTCTTCCAGAGAATTATACAAAATTCTAAGATGTTTCACCAACCCCATAGCATGTGAAAGTCCGGACACTTTCTCTCAGGATCTGTGTAATAAGATCTCACAATTCTTTGAAGATAAAATTGACACCATCTATGACAAGATATTGGCCAAACATCCCAACAACACAGAGATGGCTGATGCTCTCTGTCCACAATCTAACTCTGAGACTTTCACTGAAATCCCAGAAATTTCTGAGGTTGACATACAATCTCTATTAAACACAATAAAAACTGGGTCCCCCCTCGATCTGCTTCCCTCCAGAGTGATGAACTTGCTTAGCACTGCTCTCTGCCCCATTATCCAAAAAGTTTTGAACCTATCCTACAAAGAAGGTAAACTTCCTCAGCAATGGAAAGAGGCAGTGGTGAATCCTATTCGGAAAAATGCCACCTCCCCTTGGACAGAGCTCGCCAACCTTCGCCCTATCTCTCTGCTGCCGCTCTTGAGTAAACTGGCCGAAAAGCATGTTAATATCCATCTGTCCAGTTTCATAGAGGAGACAGGGGGCCTGGACCACTCTCAATCTGGGTTCAGGCCCAGCTACAGCACCGAATCAGCCCTCCTCTCCGTGACTGATAACATCAAGATGTCACAGGATAGAGGAGGCTCAATGATTCTGGTGCTGTTAGACCTGTCGGCCGCCTTTGATACTGTGTCCCACAAGATCCTCGTGAGCCGTTTACAGGGAGTAGGCATAGGAGGACAGGCCCTTTTTAGGCTGGCGAGCTTTCTGTCCGGGCGCTCACAATCCGTCAGCTTGGGACCTTATCGCTCCTCGTCTAGGATGCTCACAAAGGGGGTGCCACAGGGCTCATGCCTAAGCCCCACATTGTTTAATGTGTACGTGGCCCCCCTTGCTGAGATTGTGAGAAAATATGGATTCACCCCGGTGTCCTACGCTGACGACACCCAACTTCTCTACCCTTTCCATTCCCTAAATTCCAATGTTAGGGATAATTTCGCGCAAGGCATGAGGGCTATATCCAACTGGATGGCGGTCAACCGCCTCCAATGCAACGTTGGGAAAACGGAGCTAATGCTCTTTGGAAAAGCGTCCATACTATGGTCCCCTGACTGGTGGCCCTTAGACCTGGGACCAGTACCCACCCCAAAACTAACAGTTAAAAATTTGGGGGTGAAGTTAGACCAAAATCTAACCTTAAAGGAACATGTGAGTACAGTGGCGGGGGCATGTTTCCACACAATTGGTCTGTTAAAACGAATCTTCCCGTACTTATCAGACAACTACAGAAAGACCCTAGTGCAGACCTTGGTGATAAGTAAAATTGATTATTGCAATGGACTCCTAATACAAGCCAATGAGAGCGCCATAAACCGCCTCCAGGTAGTCCAAAACACAGCGGCCAGACTGGTTCTGAATGCCCCCCCGAGAACCCCTTCCAAGCCTTTGTTGCGAGAACTTCATTGGCTGCCCATACGGCAACGCATCAAATTTTAAATCTGCTGCATAGTCCACAAATGCTTGTTCGGGAAAGCCCCTAAATATCTGACTCAAAAGTTGCCCCTCTACAAACCTGACAGAGCACTACGATCAAGCAATCAACTGCTGATAAAAACTCCTCTGGTTAAAAAAACCAGACAAGGTGGCAGAGCCTTCTCTCTGGTAGGGCCCAATCTTTGGAACAACCTTCCCCCCGACCTAAGACAAACCTCTAACCATCCCTCCTTCAGGAAAAAACTAAAAACCTGTCTATTTCTGGAAGAATAAATAATCCACTGTCAGCTGATAACCACAACCTCTGGTAACACCTGCCATGCTACCTGCGAGCAAAGCGCGGAGATACCCCGCAAGGGGTCGATTCTTGCGCTATATAAAAATATAAAATAAATAAATAAATACATTTATTTATGTGTTAGTTCCCTTATCCGCTAAGATTTTAAGCACTAATAAATAGGTTAAATACAGCTTAAAGGGTCTTTTTTTATGCATGAAATGATATTTTCTGGCACATTACATGTGTCTTTGATGTATACACCTAGTATATATTCAGCAATTTATATGTGAATAGATTATAATGCTGTTTGTGTATATTGTTGATAAAATAAACATTTAGCCATGTGCCTTCAACTGTATTCAATCACAAATAGTGTTACGAACTAGGTCCCCACAAGGATGGTGCTGTGAGTACGATTAAATAACAATATATTTCCAAATTTGAAGTAGGATCCTGTATCATGAATTTTTTCCCAACATTTTTCTGTTAAAAGTATGTTTTTAAAACATTGTGAAAGGTTAGCCCCCACAAGGAAGGTATTGACACATAGTCCCCACAAGGATGGTAACACGTGTATGGTTGTGCGTGTGTGTGTGTGGGGGTGTGTGTGTGTGTGTGTGTGTATATATATATATGGATATTTTACCTACAGTAGGTAGTTATAGTTAGGACCTAGTTACCATAGGAAAATCACAACATTCTATTCTCAATAACTTTGGCACCAATTGACGAATCTTCGTCAAAATTTTAAAACATTATGGCCCACTCCTGTCCGCTCCTATCTTTAAAGTTTCCGGTTGATTCGGCAAGCAGGTGCTGAGGAAAAAGGGTGTCCTAAAACATGTTTTCCCCATGCAATTTTCCATTGGAAACTTTAGACAAGACTACAGCCCGAACTGCTGAACGGAATTACACCAAATTTGGCAAAAATGTAGCCCTTGGTTCTGGAAGAGCCCTTTTTGTTAAATGGTGTAAATCAGTTCAGTAAAAGCTGAGAAAATCAAAATGGTAAAAAATTCTATATCTAGAGGCGCGCAGGATCCGCGCACCCTCCCGATCATGAGCTGCATTCTAATTGGCTGTCAACACTCCTAACCAGGAAGTGTTGGCACCCATCTTGTGCCTCAGTAGAACGAAATAACAAAAAGACAATGTTCCTTGGGCGAATTATTTCAACTTAACTTCACAGTTGAGGGATTGTCACTACAGTGAACATAAATTTCAATTTTTCAAGAGAAGGTACAAATATTAAATCATTTGTTTTTATTCAGTCGTATTCATCCAAAATCAATTGAATATATATATATACATTATATTACAATCCACTTTCGGCAACACAATGGTATACTGTTTTTTCAGTTTTTTACAAAATATATACAGTACCAAAAGACACTTTTGTAATGAATATGGACAGTATTAACATATCTTCCATGTATACAATAATTTTGCAAAAGCTATATACAAAATTATAATTCAGTCAATGCTCATACTATTTACAAAGAAGTGTTGTTGCGACGACGTTTCGGTCTCATACAGTACAAAATAACGAGACCATCATCAGGACATAGGTTGCACCATGGACCTATAGTGAACAATGTAAATATAATCACAACTATGTCTGTACATAATCTTGAAAACAAAGTCTAGATTGTCTGCCCACACCAAACCAAATGGTGAAATAATAGATACTTAAAACGTGCCAACAGCTGTGTCTAGGGACTAAAATGTCCTATTTATAAGTATATGTACATATTTACATAGTGGCCATGCCCCAAAACGACATGCACCCACACCACAGTAACACCGTGAAGGGAAAAACACCTCCAAATAAGTACTCACAGAAAACCAATGGAGATGACTCTTATCCTATTGGAGATATAATAAATAACAAAAATGTCCAAACTGACCAAAATGAACAAAGCAATGTCCGTCATATATTTCAACAGGTAAAAAAGCAGTAAGGTCATACCTTTAGTAGTATTTTGTAGATCACTAAGTACTAGGGGCACTTTACTCTGCTCCGTTTTATCTGTAGCAAGACAGAACCACGAGAGACAGTAAGATACCAAGTTGCTTTATTGACACGCTAAGAAAAATAATAATCAGTAGAACCAAGGCACAAGAAAAGAGAAAAATAAACACGCAAATCAAGAAAAGGGGGCAGGGTAGAAATACCCTGACCCACTAGGCCTGCTCAAGGGGTCCCACAAGGACCCCCAGGACCCAAAAAAAAAGTATATTTTTTTTAAATCGCGGGATCCGTGGAGGATCCGCCAATCTGGCCGCAAAAAAAAAAAAAAGCACGGACTCCCGCGCTTCGCTAATATTTATCACCCGGTGGGCCAAGTCCCAGGGGCAATCTTTATATTGCCCACGAGGTACATCCAGTAAGCGCCACGGAGCTGCATTGCAAAGTGTTGTCAAAAGGGGCGTGGCCTCTGAACACCTTTCTGCATTGCAGCTCCCTGGCGCACCTGGTGGGCTAGTTTACCCCCTGGGACCCTAAGCATTGAAGAGGAATTCATGTCCCAACTTAAAACACGCCACAGGGCTTGTTTGCACACAAGTCACCTCAGGCTCCGCCCCTTCCTTTCACCACTGTGCCCCTGGCGAGTTGTAAGTTGGGGAAATAATTCCCCTTGAATACTGAGGGTCCATGGGGGCCAACTAGCCCACCAGGTACCTCCAGCAAGTCCCAGGGAGCTGCGTTGCAGAGAGGTGTTTCGAGGCCACGCCCTTTTTTACACCTCGTGTGTGCTCTGTGGCACGTTTTAAGTTGGGGAAATAATTCCCCTTCAATCCTGAGGGCCCCTGGGGGACAACTAGACCACCAGGTGCTTCCAGTAAGCACCACTGTGCTGCGTTGCAGAGAGGTGGTCCAGGCCGTGCCCCTTTTTACACCTCTCTGCAACGCAGCTCTGTGGTGCTTACTGGAGATACCTGGTGGGCTAGTTGGACCCAAGGGACCCTCAGGATTCAAGGGGACTTTATCCCCCAACTTAAAACGGGCACAGGGCGTGTTTGCACACATGTCACCTAAGGCTCTCCGCTCCCTTCACCAGTGTGCAAACGTGCCCTATTGTGCGTTTTAAGAGGTAGTTTTAATCACCCTGCCCTATTATGTACAGAGGAGGTCATGCTAATCACAGGAGTACCCCAACGCCTAGTGTTCCCTAGTGTATGTAGGTGTTTTCACTGTATTCTAAGTGTCTTTTAGCATGGCACTGGCTCTAGGCCTGGTTAGTCAGATTCACTTACCACCAGTATCCGTCTGAAAAATTTGTGGGCACAGGTGGACTTTCTGCTCCTCTGTTGGTTCTTTCGGCACATCTCTTCTTCTTCCTGCACTTTTCTTCATCTTTGTGGACTTGTGTTGCTTCTTTCTGCATTTCTTTTTTTTCTTTCTGTGCGTTGTTTCTTCTTTCATCACAGGTTCCTACCTCTGTAGGCATAGTTAGAAATTCCCCCGTTATAGTTAGTTCAGCTAACTATAACTCGCATGCTCGTAATGCACTGCTGATGATGTCACATATTACATCACTCATGACATGGTCAGTGACATCACACATGACATCACTGATGACATCTCAAATGACATCATTGACATCATTGATGACATCACTGATTACATCATCCTTGTGATAGAGTGGCAGACCTCCTCTCACCCTAATATAACCTTTGATACACACACTCAAAAATACAAACTAACATTTTCAAAACAATGGACATACCAATACCAGTTACAACACATCTACTCAGTAATTCCAAGATCTACACACACACATCCACTCATTCACCAACAGTCCTATACAGTCACTCATACATGTACTCACTAATCGTATGCACTCATACACCTATACATCCTGTTACACACCACCACTCATCCACAGAGTTACTCACACACGTAGTCACACATGCAAACAAAGTATCAAGCATCCATTTACTTGCATATACAGTTATACACACACTATCACACTTAGTTCTACAGAAACGTACACATACTTACTCTCTTAAACAATAAATTATAGAAACACCTACTTATTTATACAGGAACTCTACCAATCTCTCACTCTATTATACACTCACTTATATTCACCAATACTCACACATACTAGTTTAAAACATATGTAGTTACTCAAAAAGACACTTTTGAGACAGTCAATCACTCATTAAACACCCATACACACACTCATCCACCCATGTAGTCCTGCACACATGCTGTCTTCAACACATACAAACAGTGAGTCACTCATTCATGTATCTCTGCTCTAAGTAATACCCCCCCACAGAACCATACAGACACTCAAACACTTATACTGATACTCAAAAAAACAACTAATAACCCATATAGACACTCATGTAGCTACTCACAACCCATAGAGCCACTTATTCACAAAGTGAGAGACTGATACAGATATTTACATATTTAGACATTACTCACTAACCCATGTATTCACTAAAATACACTTAATCAGTCAATTATACCATCAATTTTGCAAAACAAATCATCCACTTAGACACCTATATACCCATGTATTATTCCATCGACCTTGAGATATACATATGTAAAACATATTTAATTTTCAGAAAAACACACATTCACTGGATGACGTCATCAGTGATGTCATCAGTGATGTCATTTGAGATGTCATCAGTGATGTCATGAGTGATGTCACTGACCATATCATGAGCAATGTAATATGAGATGTCATCAGCAGTACATTGCGGGCGCGCGAGTTATAGTTAGCTGAACTAACTATAACGGGGGAATTTCTATGGTTTTGTACAAGTGAAATGTCCAACTAACTATAACGTCCCTGAAACCAATGGTACTTAAACCCATAGCTCTCAGTAAAGTTAGCATGGTTTTTTTTTCCTTCATGACTGTTATTTTCGCATGGTGGGCTATAGGTAGTTTCTGTGTGCGCTGTCCTAATGCATACCATGCTCTTGATGTGCAACTTACCGAGTGTATCCTGTCCCTCGGGGTGCACCTCTTCGGGTTGGATATGTATGTAAACAGTGGCAGGGGTAGCGCACTTTCATGTTCCACAGCTATGTGCGGAATGTGCGCATGCGGTCATGTCCAGTAATGAACGTGTTGAGACTGAGCACAATAAAAGTATAGTTGGAGGTCTGGTGCCCCAAAGCCCCCTTGATGGTCTTGCTTTGTTAGAGCCTTTCAGTTGACTCCCGCCTGCTTCCCTGCCTATGTTAGGCGCTGCCTGGCTGTACGTAGTTTGAAAAACAGTGCTTGTGTGAGCCAGATCGGAATGTTCATAAATAAGTATAAAAATCGTGGCAATACCACCATTTTTTGTATGGCTATTCTGTCAGGCAAGGACAGCGGTAGTCTGATCCACCGATTTATCTGCTCATTTAGTTTAGTTTGAGCTCTGCCATAGTTCTCCCGAATCACCATTTCTGGATTCCTGTGTATCCATACCCCAAGGTATTTGACTGGTTCGGTCTGCCACTGCAACGGGAACTCTATGTAGTTCGCGTAAGCGGTATCACCACTGATTTTACTCAGTTTATACTAAGTCCTGAATATAGCTCGAACTGAATGTATTCTCTAATGCGTGGGTTTAGGTTAGTGTCTGGGTGCCAAACACATAGAACCATATCATCTGCGTATAATGATATGCCTATTGGGCGTAGTTGGAATTGAAGAGCAGATTCTGGGTGTTTTTGTCAAATCTTACACGATAATAGTTCTAATGCTATTGTGGAGAGGAGGGGGAAAAGTGGGCATCCCTGTCTGGTTCCGCTGCTTATTTTAATTGGGTCAAATGTATTCCCATTTATGTTAATGCGCTAGCTGGATTCAGCATATAGAAGCGCAATCCAATGCAGGAAGGGCTACGGAAACCCCATCCTGTGCAGTACTGTGAACATAAATACCCATTCGACTGAATCGAAAGCCTTCGCCGCGTCCAATAAGGCAGCAGCTGCTCGCAATTCTGGGTGTAATTGGTGGAACATTGCAAAATAGTTCTAACGTTTTGCCTAGTGGATTTAGTCAGTATGAAACCAGCCTGATCCGGCAACACGAGTTTCTGCAATAAAGGTTGTAACCTTGTCGCATTGATTTTAACTAAGATTTTTGTATCTATATTAGTTAGTGAGAGTGGTCGATAGGACTCACATTTATGGGGTCTTTGTCTAGTTTGGGGAGAGTGAGATTGGCAAGTATGCCATGACCTTACGTATTTTTTGTGGATTGTGGAGGCCTCTCACATTCCATGTCAGTAATGTTAGTGGTCTAGTGTAAACTTTCCTCTTAGCCATATTTAGCGTGATCTGTACGGTGGGTTGGCAGATGACTTAGGTGTTGGACGGTGCTGTGTTGCGTACCAACTATTTTGTACCTGCTGACCGGTGTTTTTAAATTTACTCCATCCCCACCCCCTCTCACTTCACCAGCCCCCAAAGTGCTGCAAAGAGAGTACCCTTCCTACCAAATAACTCCCTCCTCCTCCCTTCTCTGCCCAAAGGCAAGCCTCAAAATTGGTGCGGTGCTCACATGATGGCGGGAGCAGCCAGACGAGTTTTCCGGGGATATATAATCAAGCGGTCAGTCACTGAAGATAATAAACATATGCATCCAGCGTCCTGTAGTATACAAATTTCTCCTGCATAGTGCCCTGTCTTACCCTCACTCGGTTTTCCCTGCACGCTATTTCTAGCCAGTCTGGACTTACATAAGAACATGGTTGTAAACAGCATAACTTAACTAAAAGAACATTTTGCACTTAGTCTTGCGGGCATTTGGAAGGACTTATTCTTGCATTTTGCGGCCGTAGGCCCACTCACAGTTCAGCCCTTTCATAGAATCAGTCCAGGTACTCAACATCAGAGGTGTCCTGTTGTTCGCCCGGGCCACCTTTCGGCAACTTTCTGCTGGAGAAACTTGAGTGCATCCTTGGGTTCATTGAACACTGTGGCCTTGCCCCCATCTGTTATCCGCAACCTGGCAGGGTAGATCATGGCATATGGAATGTTCTGCTCTCGAAGCTTCTGTTTAACTGGCAAGAACTTTTTCCAGGCTTCCTGGACCTGTTGTGTACAGTCAGGATAGACAGAAATGTCCATGCCGTCATGTTTAAGGCTGCCCAGTTCTCTGGATTTGCGAAGCGCTGGATCTCGGTTCCTATACTTTTAAAGTCTGGCTATGATTGGCCTTGGCTTGGCTCCCAGTGGTGGCGGTGGGGCTGCGCCCGTTCTACAATGAAGTAGACTAAAACAGGAGTGATTACCCGTCAACCTTGTTGGCATTGGGGTAGAGAACTATATAAACAAAACAGTATCCCAACTGGTATGATTTTAGGACAGTTAGTGGGGACATAATTACAACATTGTCCATGAAGGAGCAAGGAGACTCAATATGATTTTCGCGTGTCCTCAAGGCATCATTTTACTCAACATGTTCAGCGGGTGGATAAGTACAATTACAGTTAATATCAGCACTGCAATTTTCAATTTGAGAATAAACAACCCAAAGTTGTACAAGGTGCACGAGTGAACAAGGTGAACAACACCGCGGCGACACAAGTGACAGAGTGATCAGCGAGGGTGGCGCAAGGTGCTGGTGCATGAATATACAGTGAATTAAAAAACACAGAGTGGCTTGTAAATGATTCCTAAGGATTATTTTTCATTTGTCATTCTTGGTGATAGCCACTGTGTGAAGGGCGCCTAGGATCTTGCTGATAAGTCGACGGCATTTCGATCCGTAGAAATTCTACAATGAAGACATCAGAAAATGTGTCTCTACCCATCAGAGTCGTTAGCAACCCCTCAATGTATTTTTCCACCTGCCCCGTGTTTGTCCTCTCCGTGATACCCATGAAGCGGAGGTTGTTTCATCGGGACCAAGCTTCTGCGTCCTCAGCTCTCACCAGTAGGGCTGCTAGGGTTTTGTCCATCTTGCCCTGTCGCTGATCCCTTTGTTGCTGCACATCTCCGGCATCGGAGATTCTACGTTCTGCTATGTCGATGCCCTCCGTGTGCTTTTCCAGCCTCTCTGACATCCGATCTACCCTGTAGGTGAGGGAGTCTATTTTCCCATCAATATTTGAGAGGGCGGCCTGTATTGCTGCAAACATGGAGTGCACGTCCCCTGTAGTTTCCCCGTCGTCAGGTGCTGCAGTAGTCTGGGTGGATTGATGAGCATCTTGGCTGCTCTCCGTTACCTTTTTGGTTTGTTCGAATTGCAGCTTCGGTTGGTTTCTATCCAGTTTCCCCATTTTTTCACAGGGACACGTGGAGGAGTTTTCGTCCCCTGGCCCTTTCGAAAAACAGTGTCACATTTAGCACAGACTATTGTCTTTACCGCTCTCCTGTTGTTACCCCTGACAAAGGAGGCCCTTTCAGGTGAGGCTTGCGGCGCCGAGACGCAGCACCCAGGACAAGAATTGGGCCACAACTCTTGAGGGAATATTCTACCTTCAGGCCGTGTGTTTGATATATGCATTGTGCCCCTGTCTCAAGCGTGCCCAAGGGGTCAGTTAGTAGTCCGCACGTTCACAGTTCTACAGTGTCTGCATTTTACCTGACTCTGTTGCGCCTTCAGCCCCGTCGACCTCTTGAGCAGTTTTTAATTAGTAGTTAACCCCTGGGACCTCCCCATTTTGCTCCTAGGTGATCCGCTATTGTTTTTATGCATTAATTCTTCATTATGGGTCCCTCAGGGCACTCTGTAGTGACAGCTAGAGATCATTCGCCTCACTGGGATCTTATCTCCCCTCCCCACTTGTGTGGGTTCAAGTCTCACAAACGTACGCCTCTGTTAAGCCTCACTAGGAGGTCATCGCTGTGTGTGTGCACGCTCTGGCGGCTGCAGAGTTAGCATGCAGTCTGTTCCAAAAGTGGGGGCTGAGTCCTTATGTCGCCTGTTGTGGCAGCAGGTGGGCTTCACTGCTGCAGCCCGCCACTCGCTATCTACGCCTCTGATCTTACTGGCCTCGCGTATCTAACATCGACTTTTTGTGTTGAGGAGGCCAGATCGCTGACTGCCCCTGTCCCTGCTTGCTATTGTGTGCACTGGTCTCCAGGGGCCGCTCCGGTACATGGCGCTGTGCGGCTAAGTGTCACCACCGGGGGTCCTCCTTTTCATCCCACAGCCCTGCTGACAACATATTGGCTCGAGCCCGCTGCCGCACGGTCTCACCTCCGCAGGGGTCCTCTTGTCGCATTTAGAGCTCCGATCACTCTCTCGAGGTCGGTGCTCGCCTTCAGCAGCAATCTGGCAGCAGCCACACACCTCCCCGGCTGGGATCGCAGCCTTCGGTCAGCGGGTCAGCCACGCCAGCCGGCGGCGGCTCCTCCTTCCCGTGTGTTGTTCGGCTTCTCCTTCTCCTCACGGGCAGCAATATCGTTCTAGCTTTTCCTGCCCGATTTTTTTCACAGAATCAGGGTCTATCGGCAGGCAAGGTAGTCTGATCTCGATTTTTGGGGTTTCGGGCGTCCTTGGGTACACTGGAATGCAGGATAAATTAAAGATGATATTGTGACTGGCGGAACTCACTCAGATGGAGGCCATTTTCGGGCTTGGCTAGCTCTGCCCCCATCTATTTGTACTTACCTTTTCAATTTTTTGCTCTCCAATATTTTTAACATGACATTCTGTCCACACGACATTTTTGTCCTTGATATTCTGTCATGGATCTCTTCTTCCTCATTAACAGTTTACAAATGTCAAGGAGGAAACCCATCAATACCCAAATGATTGCTGACTTCAAGGCGGGGCACATGCATGGAAAACTGCCCATCAATCAATCAATCAATCAAGATACTTATAAAGCGCACTACATACCTCTGAGGGTCTCAAGGCATTGGGCGGGGGTTGCTGCTACTGATCGAAGAGCCAGGTCTTGAGGAGTCTTCTGAAGCCAAGTAGGTTTTGGGTCTGCCGTAGGATGGTGGGGAGGGTGTTCCAGGTCTTGGCGGTGAGGTGGGAGAAAGATCTGCCGCCGCCGGTCGTTCGTCAGATACGGGGGACTGTAGCGAGGGCGAGGTCGGCGGAACGGAGCTGGCAGGTGGGGGTGTTGTAGCTGAGGCGTCTGTTGAGGCCAGAGCCTGGGCACAGTTGACTGTTAAGGCCAACAATTGAGCAAAGAGCATGTGCAAACTCCATTCTGTGCCCTAAGCTTCACATGCAGTTGTGATGTTTTAGACTCCAGCAATCTGAGCCCTAATTTGCTTTTATTTCACAGAAATGTTTTTTCACATGCAAAAAAATCTAAATGTTGTTTACCTATATGTGATGGTTTGGGTATTATTGGTAACTTTCCACTATTTTAAGTATGGATGTAATGATCTTCTTTAACATTACCTGTATCCCACATTGAATGTGTTTATACTTGAGGTGAGATGTGCCACATTAATAAGACTGGCAGATGAATGTTTGGGTACTGCTGATAATCACATTCTTTTTAATCAACTTTTTAATGTTTATATAGGCCTGTTCGGGGCTTTGCAAGACATTAAGGGGTTGATTAGGATGGCGGGCGGATCACCATCGCAACCCGATGGGGTAATACGGCGACGCAAAGTGCGTCTGCCGCTTTTCCCCCGGTCGGCAATCGTTCCGATTGCCAGGCAGGCGGACCTGGGCCACAATATGGTGACGGTGCCTAGCAGGCATCCAAATTAGGATGTTTAGCTTTCAAGGCTGGTGGGGATTTACATTGGGGGCCCGTTGCCGGCCCCCGGGAGGTGGAGGGGTGGGGGCAGCACTTGGGGGTACCTATGATACCCCCCTACATTGCCATGCACAGGAGGCAGGCAACACACGGTGCCTGCCATGTTGTGCATGGCAATGCACAACATGGCATCTTCACCATTGCGGCTGGTGCTGCAGCCAGCAGCACCCACTGCAATGTGGAAGATGCCTGATGCGACCGCCACAGTGGCGGTCACATCATGATTGGGGTAGTTGGACCGCAGCATGGCTGTCGGGCGGTCCCGTTACCGCTATCATTCTAATCACCCCCTTAGTTTTTGCTAATTTTCCCACTTGTGGTTATATACACAGGCAAATGTATCTCTCATGACTTTTCCTACTTTCTTATCTTTGTTCGTCACTTTTTGACAGCATGCGTCCCTTGAATTAGCTATAATGATGATTACAATCTCACCACCGTCAGGAAACAACATTGAACTATTTGCTGAGTTCTTCCCACATGACATTTCTCAGGGGACTTTCTCAAATGTCTCCCTTGTGACAAGGTTTCTGGTCTAGTTTACTTGGGACTTGGCAGCCATTTTTCTGTTGCATTTAATGCAATTTAACCCAGTATCTGTATTGTTCCTGCCATGGTCCCAGCTGTCATTTTGTTTCCATGTATTTGCATTTGGGCGAGTAGATGATTATAGTAATTGCCTTTCAACGCCACATGCTGTTCTGTTCCTGTTTTACAATTTGTTTGTTTATATATATCTTAATAAAAACAAACTACTTTTGTGATGATTAACATATGTTAGCAGTTTTACTGACACTCACTTTCCTTTTTCTCTCACTGTAGACTCATCTGATCATAAGGAACCAGTACCTCTCTTGTTTTTCACTAACAGGCGATTATCTTCCCCTGGTGAGACCCAATGACTGGTGACATTCCAGGTCAAATCAATGGCGCTTTTAAGAGCACTGGAAAGCTGAATCATTTGTAAAGAGAACATACAGACGCTAATCCCAGATTCTCTTTTCTTCCTTCTCATTCATCCTGTATACTTTGTTTTGCACAATGTAGTTATTTACCTTATTCACTATCAACAGTGTACAGCACTGCTAGCACTATGTACTTTGTAATATAATTACATTTATGAAAACAGTACAAATGCGAATACCCATGATTTGTTGTTTAAATTATGATGCTTAACCAACCTTTTAGCTGAATATGTACTGTGAAATGGTGTATTTAATTTGTTGTCAACTTATTGATTTTTGCCTATGAACCCTTTGCTTGAGAAGGACAGGAAAGGGATTGATAGAGTTAACTACTCTGCTGAATGAGTACCCACACAAGGCTCACACTTGAAGATGATAAGATGGAAAATAGCAGGATTTTTAAAATAGTTTTTTAGAGTTTTATATTCTGCAAACTAGACCCGAAGATATCAGGTATCAGAGCGCTTTACATGAGCACCAGTTTCGTTACAGACAGACGCATTCATTATGTTACCCACAGGGAGATTAAGGGCCCGATTCACAGAACTAAAAAGACAAAATCCTAAATTTACTACCATTTTAGTATTCACAGAAGGTACTTACTCATTTTGGTATTCACAGAAGGCACTTACTCATTTTGGTATTCACAGAAGTTAGGAGTCCTAACTTCAGGACTCCTAAAAGCCTCCTGTGAATACTGAAAGTCTTAAAGTTAGGATTTTTCTCAGTTTAGGAGAAGTAAAGTTAGGACTCCTAACTTTAGAACTCCTAAAAGCCTTCTGTGAATACCGAAAGTCTTAAAGTTAGGATTTTTCTCAATTTTGGAGTAATAAAGTTAGGACTCCTAACTTTAGGACTACTAAACTGAGAAAATCCTAACTTTAAGACTTTCGGTATTCACAGAAGGCATTTAGGAGTCCTAAAGTTAGGACTCCTAACTTCTGTGAATATCGAAATGAGTATGTGCCTTCTGTGAATACCAAAATGAGTAAGTGTCTTCTGTGAATACCAGAATGGTAGTAAGTTTAGAATTTTGTCTTAAGTTAGTTCTGTGAATCGGGCTCAAAGTGATTTGCCCAGAATCACAGGATGTTGAGTGTCGTTGCCGAGACCCGAACCCGGTACCCCAGCTAAGAGGTCAACCGCTCTAGCCGTGAGGCTACATCCTCTTCCCAATCCCCAAGGATTGAGCACTACAAAGGAAAATGAGAGGTGGTTTAACTTGTTATCACAACAGATTAAAGTGGGCCAACAAGAAACATTGGGCAGGAATAATTATTTTTAGGTGGATGGGTATGACTATTTTTCAACTGCTCTATCATCACAATAAGGTAGAGCCAAGCGGGCTTTGTAACGCTGGTATACCTAAACAGCCCAGGAAAATCTACACAGGTAGAAACAGGATCTAGCTATCTTCCGGAGGTTCAACTAGATTTTAAAATGCAACTACTCTATTGGTTATACATTTTTATAATTCCTTTGTCCAGGCCACACAGGTGGAACGTTTGCTGGCCTTAAAGTCTTTTCTAGAGTACTAAGTGGAAAGACACAATCCTCCATATTTGGCAATACTGGTTGAAGATTTTAATGTTCACCTTTGTCAACCAGTGTGACATATATATAAAACGTCCTGCATAGATGACCTCAATAAAGGCCACTTTGAGCAATCTAGTCAAGGGGATTTGCTTGATGTTATTGCAGCCAATGTTAATTTGGTACACTTAGAGCAATGTAGAGAGGAAGAGGACATTCCCACTTTTATTGATAGATGCTCCGATTCCATCATTGACTATATATTAAATTATGCATTCCTAGTTCAGTATGTTTTGCATTTGAAGGTCAAATGGAATCAGTTTAGTGACCACAACACTTTATGTTTGGTCTTGGAATGAAGAACGGGAGAGATAGTCAGTCCTATCTATAGTAGGAACCAGGAATACTGATATTTTACTTCAGGAAAAAGTGCGTAAATTAAAATGAAGCAAGCTCCCACCTAGATCCTTTTTTAAATAATTTATATATCAAATGTGATCATGTTCTTAGTTTGTGTCTAGAGGGCGGCATGAAACCAGATCTCTTATTGAGCGCCTTTAATAGAATCAGCACGAATATTGAGAGAGTGGAGGCTTAACCTAAGCTTTAGCGAGAGAAGTGGTTAGATATAATTGCTCTAATGCACACTCAAATCTACTTTTAGCTTTACAAAAAACCTAGGAACAAGTGTGAGATAACTATTTGCTGGAAGAGATACAAATAGGCCTTGGTAAACCGAAAAAAAGAAATTAAAGAGGAAGCTTGGGATCAACAACTCCAGATCAAGGTTTTTAACATAGTAGTAGTTTCTGGGAAATTGTCAACTGCCCCTTTTTTAGTGGGGTGTCCAATAGCCTTTAAGATTGTATTATAACTCCAAATGTATGGGTGACTCATTTTCAGGGAAATCTATGGGTGTATAACTGCGCATACCTACAACTGTACCCCAGTAAAGCCTAGAGGCAAAACTGATCTGACTTTCACTGAGGAGGAAGTAACATAGGCTATTTCAACCATATTGAAGAACAAGGCATCTGGCCCTGATGGGGTTATAACTGACTTATATTAGCCGAAACCCAAATTTGGGCCAACATATTAACTCACATCCTGAATGCTGCTTGTCATGTAGGTCTTCCATCCTTCTGTCTATAATTATTCCGGTTTTCAGGAAAGGAGCAAGAACTGACCCTCGATGTTGTAGACCTATATCCCTTATAGATTCCATGGTCAAAGATATGGGGAAAGTGATTCTCTCCAGGTTAATATCCCGTCAGAAGCAAAATAACATCATCTCAAATCTCCAGTATAGGTTCAGTCAGGGAAAGGCACCTTAGACCAATGTCTAAATTTACTACTGATCGTTGGGAAATACACAGTAATCAAAGGAGGCATGTTACACCTTGCCTTCACGGATTTAACATCAGCGTTTGATAGAGTTAACAGATAGAAACCATGGCTTCTTATTAATATGGGAGTGAACCTTTGTCAACTTTTTGAATGAGTTACATTTAGATCTTTTGGCAATTGTGAGGTACAATCAGATTGGGAGTCTTTCTTCACCCATGAGATTTCTTAGTGGGGTAAGACAAGTCTGTATCTTAGCCCCAATACTGTTTAAAATACATATTAATAAAGTAGGACCAATGTTATGTTTAGCTTGTAGAGACATCCTTGGGCTGGTACACAGTTAATCCCAGCACTTTTATATGTGGACAATGTCATGTAGCTAGCTACAAAAGATGAGGAGCTACAGCATCTTTGTAATGGTTTGTAGATTTTATGAACACTCTAGATCTGAGCACT
Organism: Lissotriton helveticus; assembly: GCF_964261635.1. Classification (NCBI taxonomy): domain Eukaryota; kingdom Metazoa; phylum Chordata; class Amphibia; order Caudata; family Salamandridae; genus Lissotriton; species Lissotriton helveticus. Next base: position 1,867,867,470 of record NC_136059.1, read on the forward strand.
AATTACACAAAATCCGATATCGTGGACATGGGCCCCAAAAACAAAATTAGAAATCTTTTGGGGAAGGTATAGAAATGACCAGGATTAATGCCTTTTCATTTCTGGGGTGGGGGATTTCCAATGAAGGGGCTCTTGGGCCCCGTTAATGAGAGCTACAATTAATATAATGGCTAGAGCCATAGTGGTTGATTTGGACTTTGCAAGTAGACTGGGTGCTAAACCTGTGCAGGCACTTGTTAAAGTTTACCAATCAAAATGTATCTGCATAGCCAATATGGGTGATATATCTTGGGATATAAGGAGTCCACTTAGCTACAGACAGTAAAAAAAAAGAAATTCAGACAGCTCCTGTCAGTTCCACAATCAACAGCTTCCTTTATAGTTCATGAGGGTCTAGGTGTTGAGAATACCTCACATCTATTGGCACTTTACCACTATTAAGGAGGATTAGGATCTGGAATAACCTTGACCTTTCGCTAAACCTGTTAATTATAAAAGGTGGTTTGTCTTTTGGAGAACAGTAATAGTATCATATCGCTCTGCTACATTAAGTCTACAGTGGTAAAGGTGGGACATTCAGAATTGTCTGGGTCCCCAAAAGGATGACAAGGAAGGATATGGGCTTGTTCAAGAAACATTTCCTCTCCATGATGCAGACTGAGAGAGAAGCTAAAGAGTTCCGTAAATCTTCAGTTGGTGCATATATTTTATAACAGTCTTGTCCTGTCCCTCACTAGCGCCTTACCTAGCAGTGGTCACAATTCCTCAGCATCCTTTCCTCCTAACAAAATTCAGGTTAAATCTTTTGCATTGGTTGCTTGTGGAACTGCAGGGGTGGAATAAGGTTGAACATTTGGGGCTCTGTAGTTGTGACAGTTTTTCAGTCCGAGACACCATGCATTTTGTTATGTTTTGTGATAATTATTGTTTATTAAGACAGCGATACATATTACCCCTTTTAGGAGGGAATTCCTCTTTACAAGTAAGACCTGCCCTAATACATCTACAGATGCTGTTGTGTGCATTAGTATGTTTTAATGTAGCTACCTTTTTAGTAGGGGCTGTCACATCCAGAAAGAGATGACTTGCACTGGGCTCAGGTCTTGTAATAAATTGATTCTTTGTGGTTTAGGTCGTGTATTATTTCCATGGAGAAAATGAATTGGATTTTTAACCTTTTTATTTGTTTTCAACAATGCAATTTTACTGATACACTGGAAGCATTTTGTAACAGTATTGGGTATCATGTATTATTAATATTGTTTCTGTCGTTCATAGTTTTTAATTAAACAAATAAAGAATATATGACCGACTGTCTGATTTTGTTTACTATTATCATGAACATGATTGAGAAATTGGGTTGTTGTTGAGGAGCGAGGGAAACCCTAATCGAGCACCAGTGACAATTGTTCTCAGAGTACACCATAAAAGTCACCAAACTGACCTATACTTAACACTCTGGTAGCTTGGCACAAAAGCAGTCAGGGTTAATTCAGAGGGAATTTTCAAAGTATTTATGCAGCACATTATAGTAATACATTGAAAAACACAACACAGGAACAATGCCACACCAATTCAGTAAAAAGAGCAACATTGAATACATTATTTATCACCAAAATGACAAAAGTCCATTTAGTAGAACCTGAGATATGAAATTCTGAAGGTTTAGGTAAAAATAGTGCTTAAAAGTACAAAGTGCCAACTATGGTTATCTGGTTGCACTTGGAAGAAGTCACAAGTTGAGGCCGACTGTGATGGAGCATGGGAAGGATACCAGCACCAGGTTAGGTCCACTGAGAATTGCACCTTATGTCCTTCATGTGGGGTGTTGCAGTGTGCATCGTTGGTTGCAATAAGAGATGCAGGGGTCTGCATTGAGTTGTGTCAAGCAGTGTTGGTTCTGGTGAGGAGCTGAGAGGACTACGTCAGGTTGTGTCATACAGTGTCGTTTCTGATTGGGACAACAGCTGGGCCGGCAGAGCACCTTCATATCCAAATCCAAGGGTCCAGGACTGGGGAGGCACCACTTGGGGGATTAGGACTCACAGCAGGTATGTTAATGTTAATGTTATATGGACTTATAACGCGCACGGCTGCCCCAGCCAAGGGGCGTCCCGGCGCTAGCTGCATGAAGTGTGTGGACAAGAGGTGTTTGTACTGTCATGGAAGGGATATTACACACTAACAGAAGAGGTGAGTTTTTATAGCTTTCCTGAAGGGTAAAAGATCTTCTATTCCTCGAATATGAATTGGAAGTTCATTCCAGAGTTTTGCAGCAAGGTATGTGAATGAACGACCGCCCATCCTGGCTAATTTGATACGGGGCACTACAGCTAAATTATGTCCCTCTGAACGCAACGTGCGTCGGAGAACGTAGGATGGAAGAAGTGGACAGAGCATGGGGGGGAGGCAGTCTTCAGGATTTTAAATGCAAGGCTTAGGGTTTTATAGTGGATCCTTTTTTCCACGGGAAGCCAGTGGAGTTTCGTGAGGACAGAGGACACCGATTTATGACGCGGGAGGCCGGTCAGGGCTCTGGCGGCGGCATTTTGGACTCGCTGGAGTCTAACTTTCTCTGCTATGTTTGCCCCTAACAAGAGGGAGCTAGCGTAGTCTAGCCTTGACAAGATTGCCGACTGCACCACTAGTTGGCGGGTTTGGTGGTCAAAAAATTTTAGAATCGATCTGAGATTGCGTAAAATGCCAAAACAAGTGGCCGCCACTTTCTTAGTATGGTGGGTGAAGTTCAGGGCAGCGTCCACCCAGACTCCCAGGTTTTTTACATGGTCTTTATATTCGGGTGGCTGGCCAAGGATCTCTGGCCACCAGCTGTTCCCCCAGGCAGTTGTTTCTTTGCCCACAAGTAAGACCTCCGTTTTGCCGGTGTTTAGTTGGAGATAATTCGTCGTCATCTAGGTGGTGATGTCAATGAGCGTCTGTTTGAAATTCTGTGCACTGAGACCGCTTTCGTTATCCAGTGCCACCACCAGCTGGGTGTCGTCGGCGTAAGTCACAAGTGAGAGTCCATTTCTCCTGGCTACTTCTGCCAGGGGTTGGACATAGACATTGAACAGGCTAAAAGCTGACCCCTGGGGCACACCCTGCTCAATGGGGTACTCTTTGGAAAGAAAAGGAGGTGTGGAGACTCTGAAAGATCTACCGGATAGGAAAGCTTTAAACCAGTTGAGAGCCTGCCCTGTGATCCCTATCTCCTCCAGCCTTGACAGCAAAATCTCGTGTGACACCGTATCGAAGGCAGCACTGAGATCTAAAAGGATCAGTGCTGCCGTCCCACCAGAATCTAATATGGTACGGAGATGTTCTGTCACACTTAAGAGAGCTGTCTCGGTGCAGGTAGAGTCCAGGTGCAGGGTTCAAGGGTGTTGGAGCTTGTTGTGTCCCTGTAGCTCAGAACAGGCAGCCTGCCAACCTGCCCTTGTAGGCACTCTATTGGTCCTGGGTTCAAAGTGCAGGTCCAGTCCTTCTTCCTCAGACAGATGTGCAGCTGAGTAGTCACTCTTGTAGGCATAACAGCAAAGAAGCAGGACAGCTGAGCAACCCTTCTTGCAGCAGAGCAGGATGGCAGCAGAGCAGTCCTTTTTCTGAGTCTTAAACAGGCCCAGAAGTCATCTTAAGAGTGGGTCTGAGAGTCCTCTTTTTATACCTGGTGCCCACTTTTAAGTGGGAGAAGTTTCTAGAGTTCCCTATACAGAGGTGTCTGCAATGTTCTAGTCCCTGGTCCCATTCTGTCTGGTGGGAAAATATGTTATTGTGAAGTCCTTTGTGTGTGAGCTGGGCCAGTGCCTTTGAAATGCAAGTGAAGTAGGTGACAGCTCCATCCCCTATCCTGCCAGAGGTGACCCATCCGCCCTGCAACCAGACCCTTTATTGCGATACTGTCTGGGAGGAATACACAAAGGTCAACTGCCAACTGCACATAGTCATGTGACGCAAGAACAGGCTTCAGAGACCAAATGGTTAGAACAAGAAGTTGGCAACTTTCTAAAAGTGGTATTCTCAGAACTGTGACGTAAAATATGACTTTACCATTAAAGACGGTTTTAAATTACAATTCATCAGACACCAAACATGAGTTTCCTATCTGCTCCCACTAGTAAAAAACTGATTTGTGAGTTTTTCACTACCAGGACATGTAAAAAGTAAAAGTACATGTTCAACTTTTTAAAACAAATGCACCCCACCCTGTGGGTACTCGAAGGTCTGCCCTAATGGAAACTTATATTATTTAAAAAGGAAGGCTTAGGGCTAGATAAAGGTTTATCTTGCCAAGTCATAATGGTAGTTTACAACTGCACACAGAGGCGACAGTGGAAGACCTGAGACATGTTTAAAAAGGCTACTTTAGTGGAAGGCACAATACGTGCTGCAGACCCACTAGTAGCATTTAATTTATAGGCCTTGGATACTCATAGCACCACTTTACTAGGGACTTATAAGTATATTAAATGTGCCAATTGGGTGTAAGCCAACAAACATAGGTTCAGAAAACAGGAGGAGTGAAGCAAAAATGCTTGGGGGTGACCCTACAGAGAGGGCTGAGTGCAACAATGATGTATGGCATACCCTGTAATTATGTACTAAAGATAAGACATGTCAGAAATATGGCAATTAATTTGGGAGAGAGGGCCCCCTTCCAACTCAACAAATGTGCCCTGGTTAGGTCAAAACACATTTCTGAGAAAATATCTGCTCAACCTCTGGTAGCCCTTCCACAAGAAGAAGGCAATCCCCAGAGATGTATGTGCTATATTTAAGAAACATCAACAATTGTAAAGTAAAGAAGATAACACAATTAAATTCCGATTCCTTTTTACTAAAATAGAGAAAAAAATGTATTGAGCAAAAAGGCAGCAAGATCATCAAAAAAGGTTTAGGGAAACCAGAGATATGTGGGCCCGATTCACAGAACTAACTTAAGACAAAATCCTACACTTACTACCATTTTGGTATTCACAGAAGGCACTTACTCATTTTGGTATTCACAGAATGCACTTACTCATTTTGGTATTCACAGAAGTTAGGAGTCCAAACTTTAGGACTCTTAAATGCCTTCTGTGAATACCGAAAGTCTTAAAGTTAGGATTTTTCTCAATTTAGTAGTAGTAAAGTTAAGACTCCTAACTTTAGGACTCCTAAATGCCTTCTGTGAATACCGAAAGTCTTAAAATTAGGATATTTCTCAATTTAGTAGTAGTAAAGTTAGGACTCCTAACTTTTGGACTCCTAAATGCCTTCTGTGAATACTGAAAGTCTTAAAATGGTTTTTTTTCTCAGTTTAGTAGTAGTAAAGTTAGGACTCCTTACTTTAGAACTCCTAAATGCCTGCTGTGAATAATGAACGTCTTAAAATTAGTATTTTTCTCAATTTAGTAGTAGTAAAGTTAGGACTCCTAACTTTTGGACTCCTAAATGCCTTCTGTGAATACTGAAAGTCTTAAAATTGGTTTTTTTCTCAGTTTAGTAGTAGTAAAGTTAGGACTCCTTACTTTAGAAGTCCTAAATGTCTGCTGTGAATACCGAAAGTCTTAAAATTAGGATTTTTCTCAATTTAGTAGTAGTAAAGTTACGATTCCTAACTTTCGGACTCCTAAATGCCTTCTGTGAACACCAAAAGTCTTAAAATTAGGATTTTTCTCAACATTACTACTACTAAACTGAGAAAAATCCTAATTTAAATACTTTCGGTATTCACAGAAGGCATTTAGGAATCCGAAAGTTAGGAGTCCTAACTTTACTACTACTAAATTAAGAAAAATCCTAATTTTAAGACTTTCGGTATTCACAGCAGGTGTTAGACCTGGCACCTTGGCGTGAGTTTCCCTTCCACTTTTTGCTGTTGTGCCTCAAATGTTTTGCTGGTGTCTGCTACTCAGGGCACTGCGCCACGGCCAACCCGCGCCGCAGTGCAAGTGCTCCCTACTGTAAAGTGTACATGTGATTGATGTCCATGATTGGTTCATTGGATTTACTGTTAGTCCCTAGTAAAGTGCACTAGGAGTGCCAGGGCTTGTGAATGCCAATACTGCTAGTGGGCCTGCAGCGCTGGTTGCGCCACCCACAGAAGCAGCCTTAAAATGTGTCTAGGGTCTGCCATTGCAGAACCTGCGTGCAGTCTGGTACTGTCACCCTGGCTGGGCAAGTGCACACACTTGCCAGCCCCTAAACCTTCCCTTAAACTTCATATTAGTCACCCCTATGGTAGGCCTGAGGGCAGGGTGCATTGTAAGTGTAAGGTAGAACATGCCCTGATGTGTGTGGCATGTTCTAATAGTGAATTACTACCAAATTCGTTTTTCACTATTGTAAGGCTACCTGTTCCCTTCTAGGCCAGATGGGCTGCTGGAATTATTACACTCTATAATCCCAGCAGGCTCAGGGAACATGGTAGAAATTCATGTTTAGTATGCCTGAACTCAGAATAATAAAATACTTCTTTTAGTAAAGTTTATTTTAATATCCTGTGTTTGCAAATGCTACTTTTAGAAAGTTAGCATTTGCTTGCCTAACCATTTCAGCCCGCCTCTGCTTGGATGTGGATCTGACTGTCTGGTGTGTGTGAGTGACAGGGCTGGTAGTTGACAGGTAGTGAATAGCCAGATGACACCTTAGTGGGTGGTGGGAGTTTCCCCTGAATGATGCATCAGGCTGTGCTCTGCCTCCACAATGCTGGCTCCGCCCTCCTGGGGAGCGACTGATGACTCAGCCTGCACCTGGCCCAGGAAGGACCGAAGCTTGTCAACAAAGTGCTCAGGCTACTCCTGTCCTCACAATGCCGGCTCCGCCCCCCTGGGGAGCGGCTGATGTGCCTGCCCTCACACTGAATACAGAAGCCAGAAGTACCCACAACAAGTACTCAGAGACTGGAGCAGTTATGCAGAGGCCCCCCTGGCTTGCTAGAACAAAAGAAACTGGGTATAAAAGAAGGAGCCCTGCTCCTTGTAAATTAGATCCAGTTTGCGCAAAGAAGAAGCTCTGCCTGAAGAGAAGGACCCTGGAAGCTGCATGGAGAAGTACTGACTCTGACCCCAAGAGACTGGCCTGTGGTGGGTGCCTTGCTGCTGAAGGAGAGCAGGAGAAGAAAGACTGAAAGACTTTGCTTTTATTCAACTTGTGCCAAATTCTGCTAAAGATCTCCAAGGGCTTGCCTGTGAACTTGCCCCCTGAACTGCGCCCCAGGAACATTGGGCGCTACCCCCCCAGAAGGAAGAAGCTGCTGCCTGAAGTGTTCTGACCCTCCAGCGCTGATTCAGGGGAGCGGAGTGCGTGAGGAACCCTCCCCGCACATTCCACGAATCAGGGCGTCCCCCGTCCCCTGAGCACCGCGACCTCTGCTTGGCCGACCCACAGGAAACAAAGTAAAGCCCAGCCGCACTGGGCCGAGCACCGTCAACTGTTGGAAAGGCTGGGCCTGGGGCTGCAACGTAAGGAGGACCCGTCCGGTCCGAGCACCACGAGCTGCTGGCCCCCAACGCCGCCGCCCGTAAAGTAAAGACGGACCCCCGCCCCGCCTCGACCTCCCCGCCGAGATCGCACTGGAAGAAGCGCCCGCTGCTGTGAAGTGCACAGCTGCGAGCGTCCAGCAGGAGAGTACGTCCCGTTGTGTTCAACCCGTACTCCTGCCCGCACCACCTGCAGCCGCTCCCCCTCCTGGGTAGAAGCGCACGCTGCGGGTACGTCTGTCTGCCTCGCAAAGCACCGTCCTCGGAGAGCCCTACGCCTGACGAGCCGTAGCCCGCCTTGGAGCACCGCGACGTGATCAAGACTGACCCCCGCTGCTGTGGCCTTCGAACCCCTCAAGCAGGTACTGTGACTGTGTTTGCCAAGTGCGCGGCGCTCAGGACCCGAAGTCCGTGAGGCGCGCACTCCCTCGAGTCCCCTGAGACCCCTCCGCTGTGTGGCCGTACCTAGGAGACGTCCCCAGCCTGTCTCCCGGCCGCGGTACGGGTCGCACAGCTCCAGCGCACAGTACGCCTCGCCCCCTTCCTCCAGCGCCGTACGCCGCTCACGCGAGATGCGTGAGGTTTAGCGGGGCCGCGCTGGATTCACCGAACGAGTCGCACTGAGGCTCTGCAAAGCGTACCAGAGCTAGCGAAAGGGGCCCACACGCCGCACACAGTGCCTGGACCATTGGGAGCCTAAAAGTGAATCTAAGAAAGGTCATTTCTTTTGGGAATATTGGTCCATAAGTAATAAGAACTACCAACTGCTTTTGAAGACGCTGAACAAAGATTGTTTATTGCTAATAAGAACTGTGGCACACTACAAGTAACTGGAATCTGGAAAGTTTAACGACTGTATTTACAAGCCTGCGTGAAATCATATAAAGAGATATATTTTTACTAAATACAGTTTGGTGTCATTGTGTGGTGGGTTGGTGGTGATGGTGTAATGTTGCAAATGTTTAACCCTATGTGCCCCAGAGATTAGCCTAAGACTGCTTAAACCACACTACCTAGAGGGTAAGCAGAGGTTGTCTTGGAGGTAACCCTCAGCCCTGACGGGGAAGAGAGAGGCCCTGTTTGTCGCCAGTGTTGCACTGCGCCAACCAGAGACTCCCCCTTCCTACATTGGACGCAGCGGTGAGGATTCGCGAATTTACATTTGCAGTGTTTTACCTTAGCTACTGACCATTGCATAGTGATTACAGTCCAGTATCTTAGCCACAGACTTTTTTGATTTTTAATTTTGCTAAAGAAGAAGATCCCTAGGGTTGCAAGCATGCCTGGCACAAACAGCGTTGATGGAGGAGAGTCCATAGCCTCTGGTGCGCAGGAGCTAGAATGGGATGCATCAAAGCTGGATGACTACACAAAGAAGCAACTGAGTTTTTTTTGCAGGAAGCTCAAAGTTCCACACGCAGGGTGCAAAAACAAACCTGAGTTCTACAAAGCCCTGAAGGCCTGGATGGAATCTAGGAAGGCACCTGAGGATCAGGGTGCACCTGTGGATCCTGTGGGTCTGGAAAAACCAGACAGCGTCATTAGCTTTGGCAGAGGCCTGTCGCCAGAGGAGCTGGCAGACAGGCAGGCAACCAGGGATCATGAGATAAAGCTGGCAGAATTGAATTTAAAGGGCCAAATGGAGCTTGAAAGCAAAAGGATGGCTCTGGAAGAGCGAAAACTCCAACTGGAGTATGATGTGAAGATGAGGGAGATGAGTCTAAAAGAGAAAACCTTGGATCATCCTCCCTCTGGTGGCAGCGCAATGCCGGTGCAGGTAGAGTCAAGAGTGCACATCCCCAAAGATGTAGTTAAAGAGTTCTTTAAGGGGGATGACATAGGACAGTGGTTTAGGGCATATGAGGTAGCCATGTTTTCCCACCGGGTCCCTGAGAAGGATTGGGGAGCGGGGTTATGGGGAAGGTTCCTTAGCGAAGGGCGGGACACCCTGCTAGATTTGCCCACTGAAGACCAGAGATCCTATCCCCATATGAAAGAAGCTTTGATGACCAGGTATGGGCTTACCCCTGAAATGTATAGACAGAAGTTTAGGGGGTGTAATAAGCGGCCTGGGAGTACGTATGTGGAGTTTGTGACTTTTTTTTGCAGAGCACTGGATGGTTGGGTGAAGGGTAACAAAGTGAATGATTTTCAAGGTCTCTTTGATTTAATTGCATGGGAGCACTTGTCTGATCAATGTTTTCCTGAGTTACGCCAGCACCTGATAGATAGCAAGTTGTCCAACCCGAGGAAGCTTGCTGAGGAGGCGGACCGCTGGCTCAGCACCAGGGTCCACAAGGGTCCAGTGGGAGACTCCGCCAAGGGTGGGCAGGGTCCCCAGCAGAAGAGTGGGGGGGACAAGGGAAAACAGAAAGGGTTCCAAAAAGGCCCCCAAAGTAATCCCCAAGGGGACCAACAGAAAGGTTCTCAGCCTCCCCCACCCCCAAAGCAGAATGGGGCCCCGACAGGTAGACCTGTTCCAAAGGGGCCCTTCAATTGTTACAAATGTGGTGACCCGGGGCACATAGCCAGTGACCCCAAGTGTCGCCTGTTTGGAAAACCCGCACCCACTGGTGCTCCGCCCCGACAAGTGACCAGTGTTCACTTAGGAGAAGAAGTGATGGTCCCGGGGGGTGGAGATCCTGTTCAGATGACCCTAGTCTCACTAGGAGACAGTGAGATGGTCCCTACAAACTACCTGCCCTCTAACACTAAAAAATATGGGCAGGTGGTTACCATCAATGGTAAGAAAGCTGAGGCTCTTAGAGACACAGGAGCCAGTGTGACTGCAGTGAGGCATCACCTGGTGTCTCAAGAGCAGGTTGTACCCCATGCCTACTGTAGGGTTGTCAACGCTGACAATTCAGAGAGTCAGTGTCCGATGGCTCAAGTTCCCTTCGAGTGGGGGGGGGGGGTCTCTGGTACTCTGCAGGTCTGTGTGAGGAAAGCCATGCCTGTGGACTGTTTGCTAGGGAATGACTTGGAGGACTCCCCTTGGGAAAAGGTGGAGAAAACGACTCACCTGAAAATGGTGGGTCTACCTGACTGGGCGTGCGTGACCACCCGGTCAATGGCAGCCAGTAGGGGTGATCAAGAGGTCCTGGGGCCTGACGGAGAGGCCCAGGAACCGGCCTTAGGGAGAAGGCGCAGGGTGCGCGGGAAACCGGCCCCTGAAGTTCCCACGGTCCAGGAGGAAGCAGACCTTGAGGGGGATGCCCTGGAGCCTACTGGGGAACAGATTGCCGAACTGGGGGACCTGCCTGAGCTGACCCATTGGCAGCAAGAAGGAGGCCCCTCCAGGGAGGAATTCTGCAGGGAGCAGAAAGAATGCCCTTCTCTCGTGGGTATGCGGCAGCAGGCTGCAGACCAGGCCAATGGTGTTCAGGCCAAAACACATTATGTGTACTGGGAGAATGACCTCCTATACTCAGAGCCTAAGGCTGCTGAACCTGGGTCAGCCCGTGTGCTGGTGGTACCCCAGAAGTTCAGAGCCTTCCTACTGGGACTGGCTCATGATGTGCCTTTAGCAGGACATTTGGGGATGGACAAGACCTATGACAGGCTTGTCACCCACTTCTACTGGCCCCAAATGCACAAGAGCTCAGATGCTCATTGTAGGACCTGTCCAACTTGCCAGGCAAGTGGGAAGAGCGGAGGTAAGATCAAGGCTCCCCTCCAACCCTTCCCTGTGGTCAGTACTCCATTCCAACGAGTGGGTATTGACATTGTTGGGCCTCTGGACCCCAAGACAGCCATGGGCAACAGGTTCATCCTGGTCTTGGTGGATCATGCCACCCGGTACCCTGAAGCCATCCCTCTGAGGACAGTGACGGCTCCCGTGGTGGGGCGTGCACTGATGGGAATTTTCTCCAGAGTGGGGTTCCCTCTAGAGGTGGTGAGCGACAGGGGGACCAACTTTATATCCAAGTATATGAAGTCCCTTTGGCAAGAGTGTGGTGTAACCTACAAGTTCACCACACCTTACCATCCCCAAGGAAATGGGTTGGTTGAAAGATTCAACCGAACCCTGAAGGGCATGATCATGGGCCTGGAAGGTCCAATGAGGCGTAAGTGGGACGTCCTCTTACCATGCCTGCTCTTTGCATACCGCGAGGTGCCACAGAAGTCTCTAGGGTTCAGCCCCTTTGAGCTGCTGTATGGTCACCCCGTGAGAGGACCACTGAGTTTGGTAAAGGAAGGCTGGGAGCAATCTCCCAGGAAACCTCCCCAGAATGTATATAGCTACATGTTGGCCTTCAGAAACCAAACCAGGCGCTTCAGACAACTTGCTGAGGCAAATCTGGAAGCTAGCCAGGAGGAGATGAAGCGATGGTACGACCAGAATGCCACTCTGGTAGAGCTTCAGCCTGGACAAGAGGTGTATGTCTTGGCCCCAGTGGAACCCTGTGCACTTCAGGATAAGTGGACAGGCCCATTTGAGGTTGTGGAGCGCAAGAGCTCAGTGACATACTTGGTGGACATGAAGACGCCCAGGAATCCTTTACGGGTCCTCCATGTCAACCGCCTCAAGCCCCACTTGAAAAGGTCCGAAGTGGGCATGCTGTTGGCCACTGATGGTGGAATGGAAGAGGAGTCTGAGCCTCTTCCTGACCTCTTAGTGGCCTGTGAGAAAGATGGGTCAGTGGATGGAGTTAACCTCTCACCCACCCTGACCCCTGAGCAACAGGAAGACTGCCGCCAATTGCTGGGGCAGTTTCCAGATCTGTTCTCCCTGGTTCCTAGTGTCACAGATTGGTGCGTCCATGATGTGGACACAGGAGACAGCTTACCTGTGAAGCACAAGGCTTACAGAGTGACTGACAGGGTCAGGGCCTGCATCAAGGAGGAGGTCTCCAAGATGCTTGCTCTTAGGGTGGTTGAGTCTTCCAGCAGTCCTTGGTCCAGCCCCGTGGTCTTGGTCCCAAAGGCTGCTGCGCCGGGAGCCACACCTGAACTCCGGTTCTGTGTGGACTACAGAGGACTCAATTCAGTCACCAAGACTGACGCGCACCCTATCCCCAGAGCTGATGAGCTCATTGATCGGCTAGGGGCTGCCCGGTTCCTCAGCACGTTTGATTTAACGTCTGGGTACTGGCAGATCGCCTTGACCGATGGGGCAAAGGAGAGGTCAGCATTCTCCACACCAGATGGGCATTTCCAGTTCCGGGTTATGCCATTTGGGATGAAGAATGCCCCTGCCACCTTCCAGAGGTTGGTCAACCAGGTGTTGGTTGGGCTGGATGAGTTCAGTGCCGCCTACCTGGATGACATCGCAGTGTTCAGTGGCACCTGGCCAGAACACCTGCGACACCTCTGGGAAGTGTTGATGGCGCTGCGCAAGGCAGGCCTCACAATCAAGGCAAGCAAGTGCCAGATTGGGCAGGGTTCAGTGGTGTACTTGGGACACCAAGTGGGGAGTGGCAAGGTGGCACCCTTGCAACCCAAAATTGAGACCATCCTGGCTTGGGAACCCCCCAAGACCCAGACTGCAGTGAGAGCCTTCCTGGGGCTCACTGGGTATTACAGGAGGTTTGTCAAGGGCTATGGCACTATTGTGACCCCCTTGACAGAGCTGACTTCCAAGAAGCAGCCCAGGAATGTGATTTGGACTGACACCTGTCAGAAGGCTTTTGACACCCTGAAGACTGCCATGTGCACGGCGCCCGTGCTCCTGGCTCCTGATTTCTCCAAGGAATTCATAGTGCAAACAGACGCTTCAGAGCATGGTGTAGGGGCTGTTCTCTCACAGATGACTGAGGAGGGCTGGGACCAACCCGTAGCCTTCATCAGTAGGAGGTTACTTCCACGGGAAAGTAGGTGGAGTGCAATAGAGCGAGAAGCATTTGCTGTGGTCTGGGCGCTGAAGAAGCTGAGACCCTACTTGTTTGGGTCTCACTTCCGGGTTCAGACGGACCACAGGCCCCTCAGATGGTTGATGCAAATGAGGGGTGAAAACCCAAAACTGTTGAGGTGGTCCATCTCCCTACAGGGTATGGACTTCACGGTGGAACACCGCCCTGGCACAGATCACGCCAACGCTGATGGTCTGTCCAGATTTTTCCGCCTTAGTGATGAGGAACTCCCTGGGGAAGGGTAGTTCTCCCCACATTTCAGCTGGAGGGGACACGTGTTAGACCTGGCACCTTGGCGTGAGTTTCCCTTCCACTTTTTGCTGTTGTGCCTCAAATGTTTTGCTGGTGTCTGCTACTCAGGGCACTGCGCCACGGCCAACCCGCGCCGCAGTGCAAGTGCTCCCTACTGTAAAGTGTACATGTGATTGATGTCCATGATTGGTTCATTGGATTTACTGTTAGTCCCTAGTAAAGTGCACTAGGAGTGCCAGGGCTTGTGAATGCCAATACTGCTAGTGGGCCTGCAGCGCTGGTTGCGCCACCCACAGAAGCAGCCTTAAAATGTGTCTAGGGTCTGCCATTGCAGAACCTGCGTGCAGTCTGGTACTGTCACCCTGGCTGGGCAAGTGCACACACTTGCCAGCCCCTAAACCTTCCCTTAAACTTCATATTAGTCACCCCTATGGTAGGCCTGAGGGCAGGGTGCATTGTAAGTGTAAGGTAGAACATGCCCTGATGTGTGTGGCATGTTCTAATAGTGAATTACTACCAAATTCGTTTTTCACTATTGTAAGGCTACCTGTTCCCTTCTAGGCCAGATGGGCTGCTGGAATTATTACACTCTATAATCCCAGCAGGCTCAGGGAACATGGTAGAAATTCATGTTTAGTATGCCTGAACTCAGAATAATAAAATACTTCTTTTAGTAAAGTTTATTTTAATATCCTGTGTTTGCAAATGCTACTTTTAGAAAGTTAGCATTTGCTTGCCTAACCATTTCAGCCCGCCTCTGCTTGGATGTGGATCTGACTGTCTGGTGTGTGTGAGTGACAGGGCTGGGAGTTGACAGGTAGTGAATAGCCAGATGACACCTTAGTGGGTGGTGGGAGTTTCCCCTGAATGATGCATCAGGCTGTGCTCTGCCTCCACAATGCTGGCTCCGCCCTCCTGGGGAGCGACTGATGACTCAGCCTGCACCTGGCCCAGGAAGGACCGAAGCTTGTCAACAAAGTGCTCAGGCTACTCCTGTCCTCACAATGCCGGCTCCGCCCCCCTGGGGAGCGGCTGATGTGCCTGCCCTCACACTGAATACAGAAGCCAGAAGTACCCACAACAAGTACTCAGAGACTGGAGCAGTTATGCAGAGGCCCCCCTGGCTTGCTAGAACAAAAGAAACTGGGTATAAAAGAAGGAGCCCTGCTCCTTGTAAATTAGATCCAGTTTGCGCAAAGAAGAAGCTCTGCCTGAAGAGAAGGACCCTGGAAGCTGCATGGAGAAGTACTGACTCTGACCCCAAGAGACTGGCCTGTGGTGGGTGCCTTGCTGCTGAAGGAGAGCAGGAGAAGAAAGACTGAAAGACTTTGCTTTTATTCAACTTGTGCCAAATTCTGCTAAAGATCTCCAAGGGCTTGCCTGTGAACTTGCCCCCTGAACTGCGCCCCAGGAACATTGGGCGCTACCCCCCCAGAAGGAAGAAGCTGCTGCCTGAAGTGTTCTGACCCTCCAGCGCTGATTCAGGGGAGCGGAGTGCGTGAGGAACCCTCCCCGCACATTCCACGAAGCAGGGCGTCCCCCGTCCCCTGAGCACCGCGACCTCTGCTTGGCCGACCCACAGGAAACAAAGTAAAGCCCAGCCGCACTGGGCCGAGCACCGTCAACTGTTGGAAAGGCTGGGCCTGGGGCTGCAACGTAAGGAGGACCCGTCCGGTCCGAGCACCACGAGCTGCTGGCCCCCAACGCCGCCGCCCGTAAAGTAAAGACGGACCCCCGCCCCGCCTCGACCTCCCCGCCGAGATCGCACTGGAAGAAGCGCCCGCTGCTGTGAAGTGCACAGCTGCGAGCGTCCAGCAGGAGAGTACGTCCCGTTGTGTTCAACCCGTACTCCTGCCCGCACCACCTGCAGCCGCTCCCCCTCCTGGGTAGAAGCGCACGCTGCGGGTACGTCTGTCTGCCTCGCAAAGCACCGTCCTCGGAGAGCCCTACGCCTGACGAGCCGTAGCCCGCCTTGGAGCACCGCGACGTGATCAAGACTGACCCCCGCTGCTGTGGCCTTCGAACCCCTCAAGCAGGTGCTGTGACTGTGTTTGCCAAGTGCGCGGCGCTCAGGACCCGAAGTCCGTGAGGCGCGCACTCCCTCGAGTCCCCTGAGACCCCTCCGCTGTGTGGCCGTACCTAGGAGACGTCCCCAGCCTGTCTCCCGGCCGCGGTACGGGTCGCACAGCTCCAGCGCACAGTACGCCTCGCCCCCTTCCTCCAGCGCCGTACGCCGCTCACGCGAGATGCGTGAGGTTTAGCGGGGCCGCGCTGGATTCACCGAACGAGTCGCACTGAGGCTCTGCAAAGCGTACCAGAGCTAGCGAAAGGGGCCCACACGCCGCACACAGTGCCTGGACCATTGGGAGCCTAAAAGTGAATCTAAGAAAGGTCATTTCTTTTAGGAACATTGGTCCATAAGTAATAAGAACTACCAACTGCTTTTGAAGACGCTGAACAAAGATTATTTATTGCTAATAAGAACTGTGGCACACTACAAGTAACTGGAATCTGGAAAGTTTAACGACTGTATTTACAAGCCTGCGTGAAATCATATAAAGAGATATATTTTTACTAAATACAGTTTGGTGTCATTGTGTGGTGGGTTGGTGGTGATGGTGTAATGTTGCAAATGTTTAACCCTATGTGCCCCAGAGATTAGCCTAAGACTGCTTAAGCCACACTACCTAGAGGGTAAGCAGAGGTTGTCTTGGAGGTAACCCTCAGCCCTGACGGGGAAGAGAGAGGCCCTGTTTGTCTCCAGTGTTGCACTGCGCCAACCAGAGACTCCCCCTTCCTACAGCAGGCATTTAGGAGTTCTAAAGTAAGGAGTCCTAACTTTACTACTACTAAACTGAGAAAAAACCCAATTTTAAGACTTTCGGTATTCACAGAAGGCATTTAGGAGTCCAAAAGTTAGGAGTCCTAACTTTACTACTACTAAATTGAGAAAAATCCTAATTTTAAGACTTTCATTGTTCACAGCAGGCATTTAGGAGTTCTAAAGTAAGGAGTCCTAACTTTACTACTAGTAAACTGAGAAAAAAAAAACATTTTAAGACTTTCGGTATTCACAGAAGGCATTTAGGAGCCCAAAAGTTAGGAGTCCTAACTTTACTACTACTAAATTGAGAAAAATCCTAATTTTAAGACTTTCGGTAATCACAGAAGGCATTTAGGAGTCCTAAAGTTAGGAGTCTTAACTTTACTACTACTAAATTGATAAAGGGCCCGATTCACAGAATGAACTTAAGACTAAATCCTAAACTTACTACTATTTGGTATTCACAGAATGCACTTACTACTTTCGGGATTCACAGAGTGAACTTACTACTTTCGGGATTCACAGAATAAACTTACTACTTTCGGTATTCACAGAATAGATTTAGGACTACTAACTCTAAGTCCGAAATCGGGGAGTAAATTCCGTCCCGGAGGCGGAGCTTACGGCCCGGAGGCGGAGCTTATGGCCCGGAGGTGGGGATTTTTGCCATGCTGAAATCTCCAACTCTGGGCCGCAAGCTCCGACTCCAGGCCGGAAGCTCCGCCTCCAGGCCGGAAGCTCCGCCTCCGGGTCATAAGCTCCGCCTCCGGGCCGTAAGCTCCGCCTCCGGGCCGGAATTTACTCCCCGATTTCGGACTTAGAGTTAGTAGTCTTAAATCTATTCTGTGAATACCGAAAGTAGTAAGTTTATTCTGTGAATCCCGAAAGTAGTAAGTGCACTCTGTGAATCCCGAAAGTAGTAAGTGCATTCTGTGAATACCAAATAGTAGTAAGTTTAGGATTTAGTCTTAAGTTCATTCTGTGAATCGGGCCCAAAAATCTTAACTTTAAGACTTTCGGTATTCACAGAAGGCATTTAAGAGTCCTAAAGTTAGGACTCCTAACTTCTGCGAATACCGAAATGAGTAAGTGCATTCTGTGAATACCAAAATGAGTAAGTGCCTTCTGTGAATACCAAAATGGTAGTAAGTTTAGGATTTTGTCTTAAGTTAGTTCTGTGAATCGGGCCCATGAAGTTTTAGGCCAACAATCACCATGAAAAAATAAAGTAGCAATCACACGTCAATGTTTGTGGTTGACTAAGACTTGGGCACGATTTTAGGCCGACCTCAATAGATTAGATTCTCAAAGTGGGTTGGACAAGGATGTGTTATTGTGACACACTTTTTGCTCCCCAGGTGTAAAGAGTTGTAATACAATACTATGAATCACGAGCCTTCAGCGAGTGATCGGATTTTAATTCCGTTGTTGCAAATATCAAATGTACTGCCAACCGCGACCATCTTGTGTCATTTTTTGTACCTTAACCCCTTCCGCGCTCATGACGAGCTCAGCTCGTCGTGAGTTACGACGCTCGTACGCTCATGACTTGACGAGCTGAGCTCGTCATGTAATGCGGCTTTTGAAAAAACGCAACGCGCATCGGGAAAACAGCTAGCGCGCATGTGGTTAATACATGCCATGGTGAGACAAATGTGGGATGATCTTATAATCCTTTTGTTCCCCACATTTCGCAAAACGAATTATGTGTCTGCATGGCAACCACTTTATAAGACTCGCAAGTACTATGAAGTTTGCTATTATTTACTGTTTCGAAATATCATATATAATGTTAACCGCCTTTTTCCGAATTCCTAGTGCGTATTCGCTTATACTGCCAACATCAACAATGTGCTTTGTGTACCCTAGAGACACACCATGGTGAGACAATTGTGGGATGATGGCATAGACTTTTTTTCCCCACGTGTCGCAAAAAGAATCATGGGTCTGCATGCTAATCATTTTACAAGATTCACAAGTCCTCATGTAGTTTGCTAATTTCTATTGTTTCGTAATGCCACTTGTAATGTTTACCGTGGCTTCCCACATTCTTAGTAAGTCTATACTGGGTTTCTTTTTCCCTCGACCAGGTGAGGGCCCTCCCATATGACACGCAGGGCTTTCTCCCACTCGGTTCCGTGGGAGCAGCACTCAGCTGCTGCTTACCCGAGCGTGGTGCATGTACGCTTTCCGGCCGACTGAGCCGGTATTTAAACAGTGTTGAGTTCAGTGATCCGATTACATTCCTGCGAAACGGACACACATCTGAACAGAAGGTATGTCTATCGTCCCCTGTCCTGGTGTCTCAGAGTTTGGTTGAAGTCTAGTTTGCTGCGGTGGAGGTTTAATATTAATTTGTCCTTGTATGTCCCATTTTAGATTTTTAAAACGTTTGACTTTTGCAAGCCCACGATTACGAAAATATTGAATTTACATAGGAACGACTGAAGAAGTAAGTGCAAGCTTCTTGGTTATGGAGACCGTTGTAGATCAATTTGTATTGACATTTTCAGTTGCCCCACCTACTACTGGTGCTGATTCTTGCTTAATTGTATTTTCAGCCATAAAACCACGTCCCTTTCTGACTTTGGAGCTTGAGGGCCTATCCATTTTCAACTTGCCACCGCATACACTAGTGGCCTAAGGGTAATTGTCTATGCCCATGCTCAATGTAAAAAAATAAAATAATTCATGCTTCCTCACCTGTACATAACCATGGTCCCATTAATTATTCGTAGGTGCCCCCCTTGGTCCCGATGAAGACCTACTGTAAGAACTCCAATTATCTACATATAATCCCAGGGTCAAAACATTGACGGATTCATTTTGAATTTACCAGGGCGGACGACAGTGATTTGTTTCATATGTGTCTCCTATTATCATGGTGTTTTAAATAGATCGGCCTTTTGTCATAGGCCGGATTGGCTTTTTCCCTATTTTTATGTATATATTGTTCACTGCTCTCCTTGCCTCACTTACCCTCACACTTGCACATTGCTGCACTTATCCTTCCCTTTCCGTTGGGGCACCTTTTGCTTAAAAATTGTATATAACACATGATTTCTGTGAACATGAGTCTCCATACTTCACATGATTAAATATGTGTAATATACTGAAAACTGTTTGGAAATAATTTAACAAGTAGTTTTATTGTGAGTTTTTTCATTAATATTGTTTCCACTTGGGATATTTTCTCCTGTACATCATACATAATTCAAGCAGTGCCTCTAAGTTAACTTTTCTAATAAAAGAGAGGGACCCCAGCAACCAAAGGGGTAGGGTACCAGGGAAGACAAATGTCAAAACAAAAATTCCCCTTTGGGTGAATTGCTATACCATACAAACTTTCAAGCACACAGCATTATTCAAAATGGAGCAAAGAGGAAAAACTAAAGTTGAACATATTTATTCAATTAAGTTAAAAACACAATTTAAAAAAAAACACAATTTATACAGATAAAAATTATTACAGAAATGGGAAACAAAAAATAAGGAATGCATGGATACTATTGTCATGAGGAAAGTACAGTAGTCAAAACGTCACACTCTGACATCTATGTCACTTTAACTGTCAGGGTTGTTACTTCGTAGACTTAACGAATTTCAACTCAAAAAAATGCATTGACGCGTTTCGGTGGGCACATATTTTAAGAGCCAACACCTTCTTCAGGAGTATAATATTTGAATCCCACAGTATATATAGTGTATCTTATTTCAGGATCACACAGGACCTAACTCTCCAAACTGTCAAATGCGAAGCCACTTGATGGCTTAGTTTTAACAGTGTTTTCATATATTTGTATCCACGATTACTGTAAATCATCGGTCATCATTTCAATCATCGAGACCACTGTAGTTTAATCTTAAAAACGTCAATAAATGGAGACCATATATCCAAATTGCAAAGGGCCGTACACCTCAAGTAGTAAGCAATGTTGCGGGTTACGTCGTAATCCCAGCCGGTTAACACGCACAACTGCCAAGAGTCTTCTTGATGTCGGAAGTGCGACTTGTCAGGGCGTGCGCCTCAAATGGTCTGTCCAGGACAGACCATTTCCCATTTCTGTAATAATTTTTATACTGTGATTTTTATCTATACAAATTGTGTTTTTAACTTAATTGAATAAATCTGTTTAACTTTAGTTTTTCCTCTTTGCTCCATTTTGAATCATGCTGTGTGCTTGAAAGTTTGTATGGTATAGCAATTCACCCAAAGGGGAATTTCTGTTTTGACATGTGCCTCTAAGTTAAGCCTGACTGCTTTTGCGATAAGCTACCAGAGGGTTAACAACAAGTTAATTTAGTGACTTTTGTAGTTCACCATGACACAGAAAGTGGCTGTTGACTGAGGAGGGTCTCCACCCCTCTCAACCAATAAACACATTTCTTACAGTGAGGTTAAAGAACCAAAATAGTTAGTTGAGCGCTTATCATAACAGAAAGAAAAACAGATATAACACTATGCATGGGGTGTCTGTCTAAACTGATAGAGACTGAAGTGGCCAAGAGCCCTTTAACAAAGGAGGAAAAGGAAAAAGAAAGAATTTGTATTTATGTCTTTTCTGCAATAATGCAGGACATTCTGTGAAGAGTAGCACCAGGAACCAACTCCATATGCAAAGCATTAGATGCTACCACAGAGCAGCAAGACAACAAACGCATTCAGAGGTGGAGAAAATCACATCATCGAGCCTCACACCATCATTGACCTACCACTGTTTATCTAATGTGGCTCATACCAATAACAATAATCTGACAACTCCTGTGTTTTAGTGGTGCCAGACTGACAATTAATCCATGTTTATGCCTTATTAAATTCTGTTATCACCAGTAATTCCCTTGAAATTGAATATGCTTGTTTGTTAGAGATTCTTCCGTTCTGAAGAATTTACCGGAAGCAGCTGGATCTTTTAATGAAAACGTGTTGCCCTCAGGGCCTATGGCATCCAAAGGTTACCATGACTACAACAAGAGGGCACACTTATCTTGTGTGTTTTTATTTAATGTTCCTTGGTATTGGGTAATCTTGGCATGCTTTGGTTGTAGAGCCATAACCACCCATCAATGAACTGAAAGGAGGGCATCATAGCTTGGGAATCAAAATGCTATATTCAACAATAAAAAGGCAAATGGTCTATTAATGTATGTGTCTTGTAAAGCGCACTGCTGCCCTGAGGCGTCGTGGCGCTGTACACCGCTGGGGAACCCGTCCTGGCTATCCCTGTGAGATGGTCCCTACTAGGTATCTCCAAGGTGAAACCAGGCATCCCCGGCGAATGTGGGGGGCCGTTGTAGAGATGAGGCAAGCTAATGCCCAGAGTTGCCGAGTGTGATCCCTGGTTAGAGTAGGCACCGAGGCGAGCATTATCGAGTCTGCTGACCCTGGTCCATGACCCTGCCGCATCGGGAATTGAACCCTGGTCCCGGGCCGTTCTCTGCTTCCGGGTCTGCCACCTCTAACCAGTGAGCCACACCACTCCCTACCGCATAGGGATGATGACTGTCAAACTGGCTTGCAGCAAGCAACTCCTGTTTTGTAGTAGAATATGTGTATTGACAGGAAAAGGGAACACACTAGGCCTGGGAGGAGTTTGTGGATTTGTGCTGTGCGGAACTTGGCAAAGTGCCTAAAAGGTCTTCCACGTATGCAAAGTTCTGCGAATGGCAGAGTCTGGTACTTAGCACAGTTCACGCCGATTTTTAGCACCAAGAGTTTCTACCGCACTGTAAAATCAGCTCAAATGGCATCCTGTGGAGCGCCAGAGGGCGCTGTTTCTTTCTGATGCTCGAGGAGATTTTCTACTTGAGCAACAGCTTCCTCAACATGAGCAGCAGCTTCCTTAACAAGAGTGTCAACTTTCTCAATGAAATCGGTAAATACCTACCGTGACTGGCCACATTCAGAAATCTCACCAGGAGGTGATCTTGTGCATGATTTCTCTCACTCGTGCTCGCCAACATAATGTTGGCAACCCATGTGAAAAAAACTCCACTCTGTCTCTCAGAGTTTTTCAGAATTCCACACGGAGCGTGGAGTAGGCAAAACACTGCGAACTCCGCTAGCAGAGTGGAATTCTTCGCACACTCCTAGAACACACATCTCAAGGTTTGTATCAAGGAAAATCTAGCTAAAGGGTTGATTTGCTATTGAAAATCACCAGTTTTATCCTTTTTCCCAAGAAAAGAGGGGTGATTGCACTTGCATTGCTCATTAAGCCATCAGTAACTTACTTATAAGAATCAATGCTCATTGTCATTGATCTCACTACTTTTAGATCAGGTGATAGAAGGCACCATTTCATCAAAACGGAATATGCACAGGACATTACATATTGTATAAGTCTGAAAGGGAGATGAGTAGAAGACCATATTTTCTCTATGAGCATCAGTGTATGCCTCTCAGACTCTGGGCCTGATTTAGATCTTGGTGGGACTTCCGTTGGCGGGTACAAGTACTCCGTTGAGCAAACAGAGTCCCGCCTGCTGTATTTAGATGTGGGCTAGCTGAACTGCTGTCCGCATCAACAGACTGTTTACTGTTTTATAAGCATTGGACCTTTGTCAACGTGGTGGACTGCTCTGCTGGTGAACAGTAGTCTGTCGTCATCAGGCTGACAGGTTTGCACCAAACCTATTTAGAGTTCCCATTGTGCTGGAATTATCCTTGCAGTGGATTCCTGATGGACTGGGTTCCTGGTGGTATGGAGACTGGTAAGTACAACTTATTAATGTGACACTACACATATATGTTGTGTGTGCTTCAAAATATATGTAGGTAATAATACTAATAATGTGTATGCCCCTTTTTTTATATATAGGAAAGCACACAAACATCATGCACACACTATTGAAAATACACCCACAGGCACAACAATCACAACAACCACAATCACCACAATAAATAAATATTTTTTTAAATATCAATACAGGTGTGTCCATTTTACTTTGATATGTCATGAAACGTACGCTACTGCATTATAAATTAGAAAAAATTGTATATAAGAGCAATATATACATACACTAGGCTAAGGCAACTGTCAACACACGATTCATAGTAAGACAAGTTTAACAGAAGCTTATCTTAGATCCTGGTGACAACTGAGCAGACTAGCGTCATGGTCAAGTAGAAGCAGCACATGAGGGACCTGGACAATGGGGTTCAAGATGGAAACAGAAGTGGGAAACAAAAAAGGTAGGTTTCTACTTCATTTCCTTCAATTATGCCAAGTTAAGTAGGAGATTTCTCTTCCACCGCTTCCTTGACAGAAAGGAACATTTTGATTAGCCCTGCCGCAATCTTGGCTGGACTCCTGCTGACAGCTGCTTCTGCCTCTGATGCTGTTGACGCAGGTCAAAAATACTGGCGGAGTCGGGCCACTCGGACGGACTTTTGTTCATAGCCCCGCCAACATCTAACTAGAGCAGGCAGACCACCAAGTAGGAAGGCGGTGAAACCATTAAAAGAGTGACGGCTGGATCTAAATCAGGCCCTCTGTAACTTACAGTCACTTTATGGTTTTCCTAAGTAAGGTCCTGCTAGAATTCTTTAATACTTGCCTAGTGGTCTATAGTGACAATATACTCAATTGCCTTAACTCCATGCCCTGAGAATGTGCAATCAGTGAGAACTGCATTACAAAACTGAGAGAGAATTGTTTTTAATTTGGAAAATGTATTTTTTATGCAGACTCAGTGGAATTCATTATATACCCACAAGGATTTGTCCCAAGAACTCAGGGGAAGCAACCGGGTCTGTGAAAGAAATGTGGACTTTGTGAATTTCCCCTGGTGCATCATTGAAAAAGTCTCCACACCTGTAAACTGGATTATTTAATGCTCATGAAAGGACGCACTCTTTCAGTGGTCAGCTGAAGCAGATGCAGCCTTCCAAGTGCTAAAAGAAAGGTTTATGGCAACACCTGTAACTTCGGTACCTTGACCCTATCCTAACACTCGTAGCGGAAGCTGATGCTTTGCAAGTGTTTTTGGGTGGTGGTTTATCTCACAAAGATTGAGATATTGGCTAATTCCATCCAATGGCATTTCTTGTAAGGTAATACCCAGGAATGTAATCATACAGTGGCTGCCTGAGAACTTCTAGTTGTTAAGGTTACATTTCAGAAGTGGCAACATTATCTCCTAAGAACACAAAACACATTCATTATTTAGATCGACCATAGAATAGTACACTTTTCATGAATCAACAATGATTTTGTTAGCAAAGCAACTGACCTGGGCACAGTTCTTGACTTAGTATGATTTTGTAATACAGGAGAAGTCAGGAGAAAGAATGGCAACGCAGACATTTTGTTAGAGTAAGGATTTACCAAATATAGTTCAATGCTTTCCTAGAACCAATGTGAATCATTCCTAATGAAAAGATCTTATGGCTATCCTCTTGTTCCTGACTGGAGTATGTGATGAATGTGCCAAAATTGATAACACAGAACTCAGAAAAGGTAGAAAGGGTCAATATTTGACGATTATGGATGATACTCTGTACTCAAAAACTACAAAATGATAAAAGATAGCAAAGTAATAGTGCCATACTTCCCCACTGGCAGGAAATCAAGAAGATTAAAAGACTACCCAACTAGTGAAAAGTTTTTTTGGGGGGGGGCCAACAATGGGGCAGGAAAGGTCACTTTAAATGTGTAGATGTACTCCATAAAAATCTATTACTGGACATAGGTATATACTCCAAAAAGGTTAAAGCTATATACAGATCCTTCCCTCAAGACAATGTCAACAGCACTGACTTTTGCACAGTTGTGACTAGCCATCCCATGTTGCCTCTGCTGGTTGAATTTAAAACTGTGACCTGTGAACAAGTTTCAGGAGCCATAGCTAAGATCAAATCAGGCTTTCCAGCAGATCCTCTTCCACCCCGCTTTTTCATGCAATTAGCACCCCTGTTAATAACAAATTTAACAGAGATTTTTAATATGCCATTAGACCAAGCGATGGTGCTGACAAGATGGAAAACAGCTCAAGTTAGATCCATCCTGAAAAAGCCAACCTTAGATCCCAGAGAACCAGGCAACTACCGTCCCATCTCGCTACTGCCCTATTTCGGGAAGGCGCTTGAATCCTTGGTAAATAAAAAACTTACTGTCCATTTAGAAAGTCATGGACATTGATTTATCGCAATCAGGATTTCGGTTGGTGCACAGTACGGAAACGGCAGTAGTAGAGATGGTCGATAACATCAGACTGACTCTGGATAAAAGAGAATCAGCTATGCTGGTTCTTTTGGACCTGTCAGCCGCCTTCGACACCATCTCCCATGACATTTCAGAACATCGGCTCTGGGAGGTGGGAGTCTGAGAGAAAGCCCTGGACTGGTTTGAACACAACCTAAAGGATCGCTCCACTACTGTACACCCTGCCTCATGCAGCAGAACAGTGAGCATAGGAGTTCCCCAGGGGTCAATCCTGAGCCCTATGCTTTTTAATCTCTATGTAACACCTCTGGCCAGGATAATCAGGTCCCATGGGTTTGAGGTCGTGTCATATGCTGATGACACCCACCTGTTGATCATGTTTGGTCCTGACCCTACAGACACAATGATCTGGTTTAAGACAGAGATCATTCTGTTCGACAGGGCTGAAGAGTACTGGTCTAACAGCTGGTGGCCTCAGGCATTGGGCCCATGCCCGTCCCCAAAACAAGCAGTCTGTAATCTTGGAATAATGATCGACAACAAGCTATCCATGAAAAATCATGTAAATTTTGTGTTGGGCACTTGGTATGGGATCTTGCAGAAGCTACGCAAAA
The DNA here is from genome assembly GCF_964261635.1 of Lissotriton helveticus. NCBI lineage: Eukaryota > Metazoa > Chordata > Amphibia > Caudata > Salamandridae > Lissotriton > Lissotriton helveticus. Next base: position 1,867,893,636 of record NC_136059.1, read on the forward strand.
TCTTTAAATGGCTACCTATCAAAGGCAGGAAACCTCTGGTCCAGGGCTTAATCGTAAGCCTCCTGGACTATGGGAATGCCTTATTAGCTTCCCTAAATGAAGACCTATTTTCTGAATTGCAAATCCTGCAGAACACTGCGGCCAGACTTTTCCTAAATTTACCACCAAGATCCCCCTCAGTCCCAAATCTGAGGTCCCTCCACTGGCTTCCAGTAAGAAAAAGAGGCCACTTTAAAATCCTGTGCCTTACCCATAAAAGTATCTATGTTACTGGGCCCGGTTATTTAGAAAAAAAACTTAAAAGATGCCAGCCAGACAGCATGTTATGGTCCAGTTCAAAATCTCTTCTTAACCCACTGCGAGTCCGCACTGTATGAAAAGGGGTATGATCCTTTTCTTTTCTTGCCCGCATCTCTGGAACAAGCTGCCGTTTCATCTTCTCTCTATTGTGGACAACCAGCGCTTTCACAAAGAATTGAAAACATGGTTGTTTGACCAGAAATAACGCAATTCGGATATGACTATCAGCCTCTGGAATCTCCGCAAGCACCATGAGACCTACCCAGTGATATGTGCGCTCTATAAGATTCTCTGATTTGATTTGACTCCGCCAAAGTAGAGAGAGGAATAGGTCTGCAAAGTTTTGTGGAGATTTGTCAAACGGGCGAAAGTTATCAGCAACCACAATTCAGAAAAATTCTTATACATTAAAACATTTTAAATGCATAGTAATACCCTATATTTTACAATTATAGTGTACCATAGTGAACTTTTTACTGTTAACTAATTTATATATCCATACTAATATTATAAAGAGAAAGCCCAAACCTTTGAGGCGGGTAATCTCAGTAACCACAGCACCAATCACAACACCCAAGACAGCGTTGGAAAGGGCAGTTGCAGCAGAAGGACATAGGCTATGCAGATGCAGATGGCCACCATATACATTTAAAAGGTAAAAGAACCGTGCCAGCAAAGTAGTCCCTTGTGGGCGTGTCTGCGTTCTGCTGTGGGCGTGTTCTGGGGGCGTGACAAATGCTGGGGGCGTGTGGTACGTTCCGCCCTTCATGCCATGTGAGTGGTAATTGTGCCGCATCAAGGGGCACGTGGGGGCGTGACACGCTGGGGCCGTGACAAACGCTGTGGGCGTGTGTCCGCGCTGTGGGCGTGTGTCCGCCCTTCATGCCATATGAAGCGCCAATTACGCAATTGTGCCGCATCAAGGGGCACGCTGGGGGCGTGACAAACGCTGGGGTGTGTGCTACGTTCCGCACTTCATGCCATCTGGGTCATACATTAATCAGATCGTCTGCTGTGGCCGTGTGCTGGGGGCGGCACAAAGGCGTTCACCTCGAAGCTTGGTAAGTAACCATTCGCAAGACTCCCTTGGGGGACTGCCCGTTGTCTCACACATACTGGGGGTGCCGAATGCAGTATGTGCCTTGGCCTGTGTGCGTCTGAAAGGGCCAAACGCAGTGTGTGGCTTGGCCTGGGTGCCTCTAAAAAGCACTCGGGCCTGAAGAGCGTCGGTGTGGGTCATAAAAAAATAAGAACAGCGGGAAACAATCATTCAAAACTCACACAATTCTAATTGTTAGACGGTCGCCGCTGGCCCTCAAGCGGGGGAACACGCGATTGAGCGTGTCTGCGGGGACAATGACTGCAGCCTCTCATGCGCGCTGTTACTGAACTATCAAATTAAACCAAATTACGCGCGCTTGCTAACATCAGCCAGGGCTGTAGCCGGGCTTAGGCGGCGGATCAATACACTAATTTCATGCGCCTGCTAACATGAACCAGGGCTGCAGCTGGGCCTCAAGCGGGGGGACACGCACCTGCTAACATCAACCAGGGCTGCAGCTGGGCCTCAAGCGGGGGAACACGCGAATGACTGTATCTGAATACACACATTACACACATTCTATTTCATACCCGGACAACGTCGGAACGGGCTGCTAGTGCACTATAGTCTACAAAGTACCGCAGTAATGCCTACAAATGACAGCAGTGCTTAAACAATTTTATTTTAAATGCACAGTGCTCACTACGCTGCTGCAAAAATATATAGAAAGTTATAATTACCTTTCACTTTAATAAAGTGGTACTAGGTAGTAAAAAACAATAAAACCTGTTACTTACCTATATCCCAGATCATAACCCAGATCAAAGTGAATCGCCGAACGCGGAGCACGACCAAACTGTGCGAAGAACTACATGGCTGTCTTTTACCTTTGGTAAACACAGACATTAACCAATTATATACTGATTTCTCATCCGCATGTACCACAGTATAAATCAAACTTACAGTGGTAGACTGTGGCACATTATTTGCCAATGTTTTTTTAAAACGTATACCTTTAACACTACTCACACTATTTACACATACTACCATAAATTACAATTCACTCTTCATAATGTATATTCCAGACACATTACATCTACATCCTTTCCCACACGTTCAGCCTGCATCTGTTTCAATAACCACACTCCATTCTAAGCCACTCCACTCAACGCCACTACACTTTATGCTATCACACTCTACGCCACTTCACTTTACATCACTTCACTGAACCACTCCACTCTATGCTAAACCACTGTATGCTACTCCACTCTACTTCACTCCACTCTACTCAATTTCTCTCTTTGTCACTCTACTGTATGCTACTATACGCTATGGCAATCCATTCTATGACACGTCAGTATTCACCACTTCACTGTATGTCCCTCCACTCTATGCTACTCCACTGTATGCTATTTCAATATAAGCAAAGCCAATCTACAACACAATACTCTCTGCTATTCTACTTTATGCCATTCCACTGTACACCACTTCATTGTACTCCACTGCACTGTATGCTATACCAGTGTACGCTACTCACGTATACACCACTCCACTGTATGCACTCCACTACATGCCACTCCACTCTACAACAATCCACTGTATGCTATTACACTTCCCACCATTCATTTCTACGCCACTTCACTCTACACCACTCCTCTGTGTCACAGCTCTCCACCCTACTGCAATCTATGATATTCCACTGTATGACACTCCACTCCACGCCACTCTACTCTATGCTACTCCACTATATGCCACTCCACTCTACATCACTACACTGTACACCAGTAAACTCAACATTATTCGACTTTACGGCACTCCACTGTACGCTACTCTACTGTATGCCACACCACTCTACGCCACTCCTCTCTACACCCCTACATTCTATGTGCTATTCCACTGAACGGCACTCCTGTCTCCAACACTCCACAGTATACTATTACACTGTACACCACAACAGTCTACACACTACTACAGTCTACCCCACTACATTCTACCCCACTCCATTCTACATCACTCCACTCTATGCTATTACACTCTCCAACATCCCACTCTACCTCACTCCAGTCCATTCCACTCCAGTCTACGCTAAGGATGACCTGGTTTTGGATCAGGCATATCTAGTCTCGGCCCAGGCCTGAGAGGACCATATTACTTCCAGGGGCAGGACCCAGAATTATTAACTGCATCTAGACCAGGGCAAAAAGTAGACATTTCACTGGGAAGAGATAATAATTTGCCCCTTCCTGCGGGCAAGGCCCTGGGAGCGAATGGAGTGTCTGGGGACCTTATTAATTCCCAAGTGGAGTTTTGGGCTCCTCTTCTTACTCTTCATATTAATGCCAACTACGGTTGCTCTTTGCCTGAGGCGTGGTGTCATTACGTGATAGTGCCTGTATTCAGGAAGGGGGACAGAAGTGACCCTGCTTACTACAGACCTATCTCGTTAATTGACACGGTGGTGAAAATCATTGGATGGGTTATTCTGAAGAGGCTAGCCCAATTGGCATACGAGCAGAACATACTGTCCATCCTACAAAGTGGGATAGGCCTAGCTGGGGCACGGTGGAGCAGAATCTTAATTTACATCTTGTAATAAATAAATACACCAGAGCCGAAAGGGGATATTTAGACCTTGCCTTCATAGACCTTAGCTCTGTCTTTGACACGGTAATCAGAGATAAGCTTTAGGAAGAGCTGGGGTCCATTGGGGCATATCATTCACTGGTTTTTATTTTGAAGCACCTTCATCATGGTTTCATGGGTTCTGTTAGATATGGAAGCAACAGGGAATTCACTAAGCACTTTGATTTAAAAAGGGGTGCCTGGCAAGGCTGCATTGCATTTTGGCACCCTTTCTTTTTATTATGTATATTAATGGTTTAGAGAGGGTGCTTTCAGTCCAGGGGGTTAGATGTCCCAAGAGCTTGGGGGAAGATTACTCCCAGCTCTTTTATATGCAGACGATGCAGTTATGATTGCTGGCATTGCTAGAAGTCTTCAGCGGCTACTAGACCTTTTTATTGATTTCATGGACTTTCTGGGACTTTTCACGAATTTTAAGAAATCACATGTTATGATCCTGGGTCCAAAAAAATACTAAAAGCTCCGCCTTCATGGTGCAGGGACAGGTTTTAAGGAAGGTAGATTACTTTTTATCTGGGCACTTTAATAGTGTCAGGCCTTAGCTTGCAACACTTATTAAAATAGAACATTGGGAGCCTTAAGAGGGCTTGCGCCAGAGTTAATGACTTCTCCTCCAGGCTGGGTCTGAAGCCATTGACAATCACGCTTGATATCTATGAAGCTAAGTGTATCCCAATTAACAAGTCTGGCTGTGACATCAGAGGATATGTTAACAGAGCCCCAATTCTGATGGTGGAGACAAATTCCTAAGGGGCCTCCCAAGTGTAGGGCAGGGCAAGCCCTCTGAGATTTTACAAAAAGAGCTTGGTATGAGCTACATCGCTGATTTTATTCATCTGCGACGGCTCTTAATATGGTTTGCAGTATGTCAACTAAACCTTAATAGTCTAGTCATTCTGGATTGTTTGAATTTGGAAAATATGTCCAATATATTCTTGTTGCACTATTTGAGAGAAAATTGTAAAGCCCTTCGGAGGCCCAAGCTATTTTCTAACCCAGAAAGTATTGTAAAACAAGATGTTGTTTGGCTAAAGCAAAACAAAGAAGATGATGGACGGAATGTTGCACAATGGCAAAACATTCAGCCCCAGTCACAGATCTGGGTTTAATCCATTGTTATTTTGCTCACCAAGCCACCCCAGTTTAGACATGGCCATATGCAAATCAGTCTTGACCCTGTGCCTCATGGGAACAGTCCAGCCCGAGTTGCCAAGCCATGTCTTCCCTGAACCGGAATCAAGCATCCTAGGACCGGTTTCTGGCTATCAGCCGTCTTCAGCCAGGATAGCTTGACTCCAGTGGCGTAGTGAGCAAGGGACCCACGTCTGGGCATACCCTTCCCACATAGGGTGAACAGCAAAACAAACAAGATGATGGACGTTTGCCTAAAGCAAGCATTTCATCTCAGGGTAGCAGCCAAGAGGGAAGCCTCTGCCTTGGCCAAACAGACATACCATCAATTTGTTATGTAAAAACTGTTTCCGGGATAGAACCATGTCTTCTTCTTGAAATGACCAACCATCAATGGCATTTATTGACCTATTTCAGGCTTGGCACATTCCATCAGCTGCTTTTGTCTGAGTGCACTTGGTGTAAGAATAAGGATCTACCACCATGTATTCGTGATCATGTCTCCATTTGTGATATTTTGCGTACTTATATGCCCTATACATAAAACTCTTCGTCATAAGCTTTTAAGACCTCTTTTTTGGCCACACATTTTAGACAGGTCAGACCTACTCTATTATATTTACAGCTCTTAGCGACACCCAAAATGTGGTTTTATGTGTCAGGGTATCTATCGGGGTATTCACTTCTAGATATTAGGCCCGGCCACCCGGCTTCTTTTCCCTAAATAGTTTTTAAACAGATAGACTTGTGTCTTTTTAACCTTCGTTTTAAGGAATTAGACTGTGTCCTGAGTCAAAAGACGGCTTCCACCACATCCTAGTTAACGTGGTGACAGCCAATCACATCTCAGTATGAGAACTGTCGGCCTTGCTGGTCCTCCACAGCATGAAATATGAAAAGTTTTTGAGCATTAATTGCTCAAAAACTACTAAACAGATTTACACTAAATAAAGGAAAACTCTTTCTATACCAAGATCTAGCTTTCTGTCAAATTTGGAGTAAATCTGTTCAGACGCTTGGGCCGTAGCTGTGTCTAAAGTACCTATGGAAGCATGTAGCAGGGTTGTTGGAAGTCTTTGATGTCCCTGAGACTTCAGAACAGTAGGCAACTCAGAAAGCCATTGGAGTCACTTTGGCGGCTCTGGGGGTGTAGTGATACAGGTCCAGTTCTTCTCACTCAAAAGCATTGAGAGCAGCAGGACAGGCACAGCAAAGGGGGAGCCCAACAAAGTCAAGCAGAGTCCAACAAAGTTACAGTCCTTGCAGCAGAACAGCAGTCCTTCTTCCTGACGTAATGTCCTATGTTCCAGAAGTGTACTGAGTTGGTGGTGTCAAGGTTCCAGTACTTATACCCAATTGTGCCTTTGAAGTGGAGGAGACTTCAAAAAGAGGCCTTTGAAGTACAAAGTGTTGCGTCCACTCGCCTGGTGAACCAACTACTGCTAGAGCGAAGATATTCTTCTCAATCCCCTGTTGGTCAACCCCTAACACTTACCATTTCACGAGTATTGATAGTTTCAAATCCAGGGGAAGAGGGTGTTGGGAAGAGAGAAGAAGGTATGCAACGAGGGATTCACCTTTTTACTTCAGGGTGATGTGAGGTGTCAGGTTCCATCTGTGTCAGTGCATATGGTTAGCGTGCACTCTGTTAGATGATGGATCTATTCTCTATCTATCTATCTATCTATCTATCTATCTATCTATCTATCTATCTATCTATCTATCTATCTATCTATCTATCTATCTATCTATCTATCTATCTATCTATCTATCTATCTATCTATCTTTCTATCTATCTATCTATCTATCTATCTATCTATCTATCTATCTGTCTGTCTATCTGTCTATCTGTCTGTCTGTCTGTCTATCTATCTGTTTATCTATCTGTCTATCTATCTGTCTATCTATCTGTTTTTTATTTTGAAGCACCTTCATCATGGTTTCATGGGGTCTGTTAGATATGGAAGCAACAGGGAATTCACTAAGCACTTTGATTTAAAAAGGGGTGCCTGGCAAGGCTGCATTTTGGCACCCTTTCTTTGTATTATGTATATTAATGGTTTAGAGAGGGTGCTTTCAGTCCAGGGGGTTAGATGTCCCAAGAGCTTGGGGGAAGATTACTCCCAGCTCTTTTATATGCAGACGATGCAGTTATGAATGCTGGCATTGCCAGAAGTCTTCAGCGGCTACTAAACCTTTTTGGGAAACATCCTTTACCACACAACTTTTACCACGCAATGCCTTAACAACGCAGGTTTTACAACGAAAACCATTACAACACATTGCACTGGGAGGCGCTCTAGGATAGGGAATAGTTTTAATTTACTATCCAACACCTTCCCTACTATCCACGGGGACTGGAGTTGGAATAGTAAATTAAACTATTCACTATCCAGCACCCCCCCAAAGCAATGCGTTGTAAAGGCTTGCGTTGTAAAACTTGCGTTGTAACAGCATGCGTGGTGAAAGCATGCCTTGTAACAACGTACATCCAACCTTTTCTTTGATTTCATGGACTTTCTGGGACTTTTCACGAATTTTAAGAAATCACATCTTATGATCCTGGGTCCAAAAAATACTAAAAGCTCCGCCTTCATGGTACAGGGACATGTTTTAAGAAAGGTGGATAACTTTACTTATCTGGGAATTTTAATAGTGTCAGGTCTTAGCTTGCAACACTTATTAAAATAGAACATTGGGAGCCTTAAGAGGGCTTGCGCCAGAGTTAATGACTTCTCCTCCAGGCTGGGTCTGAAGCCATTGACAATCACGCTTGATATCTATGAAGCTAAGTGTATCCCAATTTCCAAGTCTGGCTGTGACATCCGAGGATATGTTAACAGAGCCCCGATTCTGATGGTGGAGACAAATTCCTAAGGGGCTGCCTTGCTATCTATCTATCTATCTGGCTATCTGTCTGTCTGTCTGTCTGTCTGTCTGTCTGTCTATCTATCTTTCTATCTATCTATCTATCTATCTATCTATCTATCTATCTATCTATCTATCTATCTATCTATCTATCTATCAGGTACTTGTATAGCGTGGATTATCACCCGTGAGGGTATCCAGGCACTGGGCTGCAGGATTCAGTCGAAAAGCCAGGTCTTAAGTTTCTTCCAAAAGTTTGTAAGAGTGGATGATGTTCATAAGTGGCATGAGAGGGAGAAGGCATTCCAGGGCTATACAACAGACTGGGAGATGGAGAGTGTAGTATCCTCAGGTTGTATTTATGTTCCTTTACTCCTCTGCATCTAGCTGCTCAGCCAGTGTGAGTGTTCTCCTGAGCTGCACCAGCAAATGTGTGTGGTCTGTGCGAGGGCTGGCTGAGTGGAGCGGGGGTTTCTGGATGGCTGGTGAAAGTTCAGGTGGTGGTTCATGTATGCAGTTCACTGGTCATGGAGGGCTTTGTAGACATGGGTCAGTAGCTTGAACTGGCATCTCTTCTGGATACTGAGCCAGTGGAGTTATCTCAGGTGCTGGGTGATGTGAGTCCCTTTCGGCAGGTTAAGGATCAGTCTGGCTGCTGCATTCTGTATCATCTGGAGTCTTCTCATGATTTTGCTGGTAGTGCTTGCATAGAGTGCGTTGCTGTAGTCAAAGATGGCTGGTGATGAGGGCCTGTGTCAATGTTTTCTGGTTCTGACGGGGTGCCCACACCATGTCCAGTGTTGTTATTAATGATGTTATTTGAGATGCTATCAGTAATTTCATCAGTGATGTTAATGAACATGTCATGAGTGATGTGTTCTACGAGGTCAAAAGCCGAGTATGGTGGAAGCACAAGTTCTAATTGTCTCAGTAAGCTATAACTGGTGAATGTCAATGTTTTTATTTTTAAAACATACATTTAAACTGCCATTTTAACCTTATTTTAACGTAAGGTACGATCTTAATATCATGTCCTACCCCCCAATGGGTCGCCTACCTCTTGCCATGTACAGTCTTCGGCTATGTTCCTCATGGGCACTGTAAGCCCTGCATCTCTCCTGACAAGCAACCAAGTCCCCAACATGCATAACCTGTGGGCGAACCCTGCATAGGGTTAAAAACAGGCCCTGTGCCCAGCACCTCAAGGGCAGCTAATACCCAACGGACAACCGCTCCACATTCGATTTTTTTGTAATCCATTTTTCAGTCCCTCTTGAGTCCTTCAGGATACCAGCAGGCATCCCATGGACGTCCTGCAGGATATAAGCATCCTCTAAATAAGCATCCTCTAAAAAAAAAATTTTAAATTGGGCCATGTGGGAGTGCCTTTGGGACACTCACTCTACAAGGGCCAGTTGGTATGGGTACATTTTTTTACTAGGACCAGGGGGCCATGGTATGTATTGTAAACATTTTCAGGACAGGAGACCAAGTCCCAGAGTCCTGAAATGACCACCACAACATTTTTGTTCATGCTGTAGCGAGCTAAACAGAATGCTGTTTGTTGCAGGATTGTTTTAGTGTTTCTCCAACATTTAATTTGGGAGATGGAATAAAATTGAACCATTGGATTTAATCGTGAACTTGGGGTATCCCTCCTTAGTCTCTTTTTTTGCAAAGTAGTGCCAGTATTTGACTTAGACTTATTAGATATAATATGGACACCAGCTCAATATATAAAGGTGGTAATATGGCCTAAACTCTTGATGTTGGGGGGAGGAACTTGTAAACAGTCTGTCTCACAACCTACTTAGAGAGTCATGTTAACTTCCATAAAGTGTGTAGCGTCAGACAAGAGCTCTCCTGTGGCAAAGCTAATTTCTGAAAATGTAACCATGCCTTTTGGTGTTAGCAGGCTATGCCTACTGCATGATAACTTGAATGTGGTAGGGAAGAATACGCTTACTTACAGGGGTACTAACTTGAGTGTTGGCATTGGTGAGTGCTCTATTACACCTACGCATGTATCCTAATTAGACTCTCCCATTATTATTTTCGTTAGCAATTCTCAACCACCTGCTGAGATGTACTGGCATCTTCATAAGAGACCGTGTGGATACTGAGTGCAAGGCAAAGAAATGATCTAATGTAATATTAAGTCGCTCCTGATAAATAATAAATGAAGACAATGCATTCCTTTGGTATTCGTATGGTGCAATCAATGATGATTATGATTGTTTTATTAAATACATAAAACAAAAACTGTCATTTGCAAATGTTGAAATAATGAGAGTTGAAAAGTTCAAAAGGTAATCTTGGATGAAAATGGCCAATCGATGATTGAGCCGACTGTCATTTAGCATCCCAACTCATTGTAGATTGGATTCCAACTGACCACATAGCCGAATATAGGACAGCAACTGGATAGAGAGATCCAGTCAAAAATGCATTCTGAGGTCTTTAGGCCAACGAGATCAGATAAAGTGGCATTCAATCCTGAATTAGTTCATAAAATATTCACTTATATCTCTGGGTGATTTTTGGAATATCAACGACAAAATTATTGTGTGGAAAATATTGAGGACCAAAATATTGAGAAGGTAAGTGCAAATAGGTAAGTATAGATTTACTAATCTTAACTCCACATCTACGTCATATGGAGATATATATTGTTGAGGTACATATATGTGGAGTTAAGTATCGTAAAACGTTGTTTTCCCAAAGAAACTTACCCTCACAATATTTTTGTCCTCCATATTCTTGACTCGCTATTTTGTCAACACAAAATGTTCACCTCTATGTTTTGTACAAAATCCATCTCTCTATAGGGGATCTTGATCCCCAAAGAGACTTTGACTGTGAATGGAGGAAAGTCAGGACAAGCCATTAGATTCCCTTGGCACATTGGCAAGGATTCTAAGCTTCTTAGCAGTCAAACCAATGAAGGGAAAATATTGCTCCTTACCTAATATCAAATTAGGTACAAAGGGGCACATGCATCAATATTGCTTTTTGCGATTCCTTAATTGTGAAAAATATGGAATCGCAATTAAGGAATCGCAAAATGCAATGCATCAAGAAATAGCTAAAAAAATTGCGATTTTTTAAAATTCCTTAATTGCGATTCTCTAATTGAGAATCGCAATTAAGGAATACCTAGAGGCCAATAGGAATGAATGGGAAGACATTCTCAATTTGTGATTCGCAATTTCAAGGGTGCAGGGGTGTCCAAAGGACACCCTGTTGCACCCCTGAAATCTGCCTATAAGTTCATCTTGCACATACACATGCCCCAAGGGCATGTGTGTGTGTAAAATGGAACTTTGAAAAATGCACTTTAGTGCATTTTTCTATGTTTTCGCAAATTACCATGAAGGTCAACTTCATGGTAATTTGCTCCCCTTATTAGCGAAATCGCTAATTTTTTAAGTTTGATGCATTGCATTAAAGGAATCTCAATTTGAGATTCCTTAAATGCAATCACAATTTAAGAAATCGCAATTTTGCGATTTCTTAAATCGCGAAAAGTACAAAAATGATGATGCATCCCAAAAGTTCAAATTGCATTCGCAAACGACCGATTTTTGAAATTCGCACCATTTGCGAATGCAATTTTCAATGATGCATGTGCCCCTAAACTCCTTGTGTGGTGCATAAGCCACAGATTTATTGGTTTACAGTCTGGATATGCAGCTGGATTGTTTCTTCAAGTGGAAGCCACGGGCTTTGGCTTCAGGTGCTTTTTTGTGATTGGTCGATAGAACACATACATGCTTTCCCTTCATTTGCTATGATATTCAAATGCTTGGCTCATTGTTTCAGGTCAGGCGAGCACAAATGCCCACATAATGCCGTCTAATCTGGGCCGGAGAGCTGCATTTCTTGACTATAAACTACATTTCTAAAATAAGAGCCTTATAATTATGCTGCTCGAGGCACCGTGATATGTGCACTAACGCGGAACTTTTGCCAGACTTTCAACTTTCCTCTCGGAAAATGCTTGTACTTATCTGATTCAGGGTGGTTTGTCAGACAGCAAGTGGTTTGATGGTATCCTGTTTACCTTACCCCGATTAACATGTAATCCCTCTTAATGTGAGGATTAAGCACATTGGCAAGATTATATTCCAGGCTGACCTTCCGCTTTATTTAATCATACATTTAGAGGCAAGGTTACAAAGCATTGTTCAACAACATCTTCCCATGCCCTCTTCAATAAGTTTGACCATTGCTTTCTGGAAAATTAAACCTAGTTTGTGCATACACTTCTTATTGTGATGGTGTTGCTTTAATTAAGGGTATTTAAAAAGCGGCCTCATGCTTCTAGCAAAAAAGTTTAGAAAAAAAGAGAGTCTTTTTTACATTTAATTTAGGCAGCATTAGCGCCGAGCGCAGAACAGTTGCTATAGTTTCCGCACTTCTGGGAAAAACAGAACAGGCAGCGCCCAACGTCAATGACGTCACGGTTTAAGTCACCCATCTTCCACGCCTCAAGGAGACTATCCGTGAACTGAATAGATTCGAAATCCAAGATTTCTCTTGCCCTTGCTTACTAAGGGGCATATTATCAAGCAGGGCGTTAAAAATTATCGCCGTTATAGCAGCAGAAAACTGGCGCTAAAGCGGCGATAATGGGCTTGATAATATGGCCTTGTGAATTCCAATAGAAGTCCATGTTCTGTCGCTTCTATTGGAATTCTCCAGGGCATATTATCCAGCCCATTATCGCTGCTTTAGCGGCAGTTTTCTGCCGCTAAAACGGCGATAATTTTAACGCCCTGCTTGATAATAATATGCCCCTAAATACTTTTGAAAGTGGCAACAATATTGGTATTATGTTTTTGCGAGTCGGCGTGGAGACGACTGTCTTATTGGATCACAACCTCAGTAATGAAACCATGTCACATTACGTTTTGTTGTTATGCTTGTGTTTCTTCGCCGCACTTCCAGGGTTTAAATAACGATGCTGATGCGCTGTAGCAGGCTATTCTATTCAGAGCATCATTATAGAGCAAGAGTGTAGACATCAGGCAGGAGAGCCGCGCTGACAATCCTTAATGCAATAGCGCCCTCTATGGGAACCTATTATACAAGAGTTGTTTATGGTTGTCCGTGTCACGTGCTTTGTTCTAGGCTCCCTCCGTGTCTTTGGCTCACAATGTTTGTTCAGCTAAGCACTTTGAAGGTGAAGGATCATTTGTCCAAAATCCACTAATTGAGCCTTTATTATGCTTCCATCACATCTTTTAAAGGATGCTACATTTAAAACTATTTTGAAGGGAATTTGACATCACTGGAAATTAATATGGGAATGCATTAAGTACAGGACACAATTTATTGGGAGTGGCAACCTGTATATTTGGTTTACATGTCTTTGTTAATCAACGTTCAAGCAGAAGGCAAAGCGGAGCAACAATAAGAATGTCGTTAAGAAAAAAACAAGACCAAAGATATCATGTATACCGCACCATCAATTTCGCAACCTCCCGAGCATGAAGCTGTCTGCAGATGTCAGCAGAACCGTCACATCTAAAAAAAAACGGCGAGTGGCCCGGAGGAACCTACAATAATTAACACAGACCATTAAAGATACTGCCGGCACGCCAGCGATGGTAGTCAGGCCGCACAGATCATTTTTCCCAGCGCCGGGATCCTGCGCGTATTCTTGTAATGGATTAACCCGCATCAAGCGTGATTGATGGCCTGACATGGAACACTTAGAGAGCGGGCTCAAGAAGTGTGTCTCGCGCTTCTTTCCCGGATTACTAATGCACTGGGAGGCCTCGCGCTCTCTCACTGCCCGAGGAAGCGCCATTCCAGCAGACTCCTTCCAGTCACCCATGCTGGCTGTGTTCAAATGAATTCATCACGGCGCGGAAAGAGCGCAGCCCGCGAGGAGGGGGCGGAGGGAGGAGGAGGGAGGGGGGGGGGGTGCGCTCAGTACTTTGGAGCGGAGAGGCGGGAATGTACGGCAGAGCCACAACCTTCCCTACAGGGAGCTTAATGTGATATTACCGCTCCCAAGGCTGGCACGATTAAGCAGAATCGCGCACAGATGAGGTGTTTTCGCCCCAACGAGTAAAATGATGCAGGTGGGAAACAATTTCTAAACAGACTGCACAGGCACTAACGCTATCGCACAGACACACAAAGCGGCCTTTGTTTTTTACCTAAGAAGAGGTAGAAGTCGGGTAATGGGGAGTGAGACATTCTTGTGCCTGTACATATTAAAAATTGAGAAATTCGGAGCCACAGTTATGCCCAAAGCTCGAAGCAGAATATTGTGTCACATGTGTGAGATGATAAAAGGATAGAACGGAGAATAATACATTTCTTTAACTGCTTTTGGAGCTCAAATCCAACTGGCTCATTTAAAATGTGTTTCTTGGCTGAAGCACAAAGCGTCCCCCTTCTGATTTTTCTCGCAGAAGTCCTATTTTTAGCCACAAAAAGGCAGCTTGGCAAAGGGAGCAAAAAGCTTTGCTTCAAAACGAAGAGCCAGCGGCTCCTACATTACACAAACTCCCAAACTTTGAGGCAGCTTTGTTTATTCTCTCTGTGCAGCAGAGATCTTAGGCACAGGAAGCGCTGTGATTTGAGATGATGGGTTTTGCCAGGAGCTGCTTTTGATTCTGTTTAATAAAAAAAGGATTTTTCCTTTAGGCCTGGTTGGAACTGCTTTGAAATGTGCATGTACTCCATGTTCTTGTTTCAGCATCTGCACAGGGAGACGTGTTTTTAAACATACTGGGGTATATTATCAAGGGGTTTATCTCCGCTTTTTTGGCTTTAAAAGCCAAGAAAGCGGAGATAAAATTATCTCCCTATTACCAAGCTGTCGCTAACACCAGTTAGTGACAGCTAATAGGAGATAGCGACCATCTTGGGCCCCGCTTTGCATGTCAGTGATATTTATCACTAATGACATGCAAAGTGGGCGTGCCAAGATGTTAGCGACTGGAAACAGTCGCTAACATCGCTATCTCCTATTACCAACTTTTGGAGATATTCGCGCTAAGCGCGAATATCTCCAAAAGCTAACACCTGCCCTGAGCAGTTCTTCACCATGTTATCCAATGGGAGGTGGATAACATGGCTAAGAGCATTTGCTCGATAATGCATGAATATCGCTGACTTTTCAGCGATATTCATGCATTGCGGCCGTTTTTTATCGCATTTGCGATAAACCTTGCTAATAGCAAGGTTTATCTGCGATAAAAATCGCCGATGTGCGGCGATAATTTTTGTCACTATTCCTTATTCCTGTTTCGGGAGGAGTTAACACATAATTAATTAGACGACTGTAATGCAGAAAGTTAGGCATATCTCACTGAATGAACAGACACATGAATGAGAAACCATATATATATATATTTATTTTTAAACAGTGGATAATACTCTGACCAATCAGAAGATTAATAAACTGAGAATGTATATAAATAACTGGGCAATGTAACCAGCACAGCAACATGTATTAACATCTGTTGTTGGCAGAATGTAGAAAAAAATGAAATTCTGAATGTTTAAAAAAAAATATATTTATTTGTGGTTTTGTATAGTGCGGACCACTTCCGTTGACGTCAGAGCACTTTCTATTGGTATGAGGTTAGACCAATGGTGTAAGTGCATAACAAAGTGAATAGTGATTTTGAGTGTAAGGGCAGGGTCACAGACATGGCTAAAAAGAACAGAATATTCTGCACTATTTTGTTGGCCTTTCACATTCAGGTAAATACATATAAAATATAACACGTCACATAAAATGCAAACATAAATTCAAGCTAAAGTAATCAGTGGGAAATGCACTCTTTAAACTTTTGAAAGCTTGATTGTTTAATGTGATCACTGCAGATGACTATGTGTAAGCAGAAAGACACAGAACTGAATCCTGGTTGATGCAGTGGGGAATAATGGCAGGTTTATTTATAGTGCTACGAGATCCCAGTCTGCGTCTGAAATCACTGTGAATATGCAAGTTATTTTTTTAATTGTATTTCACACATTATGTCTTTGACACCAAAATGCCTTAAACATCCCAATCAATTAAAGCCTATACTAGCTCCCAAGCAGCCTTTGGATTTGTGGATTTCCCAGTTGCATGTATTTACATTTTCCTCATAGCTGGCATCTTGCACAGAAGGCTTGTTTTTTCTTTAGCTGTTTTCATTTCAATTGGTTTTGCAGTACAGGAGACCCCCTCACTTCCCTTTCAGCCGGAGGCACCAGAAGGTCGACATGAACTGTCCAGGGACGGTTGCTTTTCATCATAAGTAGAGGGACTGATATTGCAATATTAAAAAGATTGGTAACGTCGTACTAAATAGATTACACCCACTTCATTCACTGGGTTAGACTATACATAGACTATATGTACATGAAGATAGAAAATACATTGTACTTTACATTATGAGTGTCAATCATAAAGATAATATTTTTCACAAGAATAGGTTTGAGGCAGTAAGAATTGGCATATAGGAGGTAATTACAGTTGTGGATAGTAGTACTTTAACTCCTCTCAAACTGAATGTAAGAAAGGGCCCCTGAAGTTTAAAGGAATGTTATTTCAGATATTGGGTGGAGCCTTGGTGAATGACTGTTACATGAAGCGCTTTAAAAGCAAATGATCAATTTATTACTATCAGTATTATTATATAGTAAAACCTTCTCAGTTACTTAGGGTTCTTTCTGACCCAGTTTACTACTGGGCTTGTGTCAGTAAAAGGACGCATAGTGCTGATTTACCCTAGGCCTGGGCGGAGCTTGCAGAGTTTCACTCCACGGAATTCCACGGATTTGCTGAAAAACTGTTCTTGATTAAGCGGAGTTCAACAAGTCGGTGGAGTCCCTTTTCTCTCTAATGAATAATCCAAGACAGGGTGGATTTGTGTGTTGTACAACAGTACTATCGGTTCAGTCTCACCCGGCCAATGGGTGGCAGGGCACCCCTCACAGCTGATAATAAATTATAATGAGAAAGAATTTACGGTAAAAAGTAACTCCATTCTTAGGTGACTGTAAGGGAATTTGCCTACTTATGTAAGCCTCTGTTTGTGCTATAGTGATTTAAGCATTCTTTCCTGACATTTCAGTGCACCGTCCAGGCAGGTTTCGAGGACCCTGAATACACTCCCACCCACCACTCCACACTCCTCCAGTCTGTACAGAAGATATGGAACATCGAGAGAAGAAGAAAGCAGAGGGGAGACTGTACAATACACTGATCCCTACCCTCAAAGCAAGAAACATGTGGCTGAAATACATCACTGTCAGATAAATACCCGCCCAGTATTGTCCGCCCTGGCTCTGAGTGTGCCAGAGTCCGGGTCGTGCTGGGGGATGTGCTGAAGAATATAAGGTGGTGGCGCACACAGGTGTGCAGTGACCTACTAACTCCCCCTTCCACGCCCATCTGTGGTCAGAGGCAGTGACAAAAAACATTATAACAAATGTCAGAGCACAGTCTTCCTCTTGTCTAAATATCTGCAGTGCATTCTATCTTCCAGTGTATTTTGGAACCTGTAGTTTGCATTCAGTGGCATTCTATAGCCTCTCTTGCCCTCGGTGCCCCCCCCCCCGGCACCACACACCCTCCCGCTCTTAAGTTGTAGCTCTTACCATAGTTACTATTACACAGTTAGGGGGAGTCATATCATCATGCGTTCTCCACTTAAAGAGATCATGAAACATATATAATTATTAGCACCAGTAATAACCACAGTTGAGTCACAGCAGGTGCAGCAGGTTCAGAGAGGCACAGACGAAGGCTAAAGCCAGCGCCCACAAGCTCCTGCAGCACCTCAGTGGCAGCCTGCCATGTCATGCTGGTGTGCGATGTGATGTTTCATTTCCTCAGGCTGCCTTTCAGGGTTTTAATTTTCAGTCTAGTTCGATGTGATACATTTCCAAAGCGGGCAGAAGGTCCAAATGGATGGGACAAGAAAATGGCAACTTTTTAAATGAATAGGTGGCCAAGTTTCAAATGGCAATGTATAAGTGGCCAAGTTCCAAATGGCACGCAAATCAGTTTGATCAAAAAATTCTGATACAAATAGATTCCAAATCGGAGTGCACAATCTACTACCATTGTCTTTAAGAACTTTTTAAAAGTGGCATTTCCAGAATTGTGATTTAAATTTGACATTACCGTTAAAGAGTATTTTAAATTACAATTCACTTGAGTCTAAAGAGCATATCTCTATCTTCTCCAAATGCAAAGTTAACACTTATTAAATGTAGTAAGGTAACCCAGTGTTAGTAAATGGGAGAGATAGGCCTTACAACAGTGAACGTGTCTGTATGAGTTTTTCATTCCCAGTAAATTTAAAAATTAAGTACATATGTCTTACTTTTTAAATACCGTGCACCCAGGCATAGGAGCTGTTCGGGCCTACCTCAAGGGTAACTTTTACGTATTAAAAAGGAAGGTTGAGGCCTGGCAAAAGGTTCATTTTGTCAGTTCAAAATAACAGTTTTAAATCTGCATTACAGGGTGCAATGACAGTACTGAGACATGTTTAAAGTACTACTTTCCTTGGTGGCACAATGAGTGCTGCAAACCCATTTAGTAGTATTTAATTTACAGCACATGAAGAACCATTTATCAGGGGCATACAATTAAATTAAATGTGCCAATTTGGTTCAGGCCATTTTTTTTAAAATTGATAAAGCATATGCCAAACAGATAGACAGCAATTACATATAATATTCGCAAGTTGCATTCAACACCGTACCAGGTACAAAGGTTGGGAAAATATAGACATTAAACAGTTACATCTCTTCCTCGATTCCTTCGCATTTCCAATTCCATCACTGGCGTTACGCAAATCTCCCCCCTGTAAGTGTTCCATTTCAACCATTTCCTATCCCACTTCTTCTAGCACCCCCTGGCTATAAAGACGGTTCAGGCCAATTTTACCATGTTTTCAGGAGAGGGCACAAGCACTGGTTAGCAGTGGTAACGTGTACAAAGTCAATTGAGTGGTAATTATTAGAAGTGATAGTTCTAATTGTCAATTTAGAAACATTCATGAGCCCCTGCCCTGATGATGATGATGTCATTGGTGAACCAAGAGGCAAGTCATTTGTTATGTGTCCTCTGTATTTGGACTATTATAGAGGGAGAAGCTGGGGAGCTCGAGTATCAGTAGGTCCCAGCGGGGAGGACCTCTGACGAAAGTGTGACAACAAGGCCCCCCTCCTGTGCTCCCTCTGGGAATTCTTTGCCCTAAGTCTTTGGGGTAATCCCTCATCCAGACCAGTGGCAAGTATTAGGTTTGTTCCATTTTTAATCACTTAGTAGTACTCAAGACAATTCGTTTAAACGCACTCATGACTTTGGGAGAGGTAACTTGTTTACGACCACCCTGATGAAAGGCCAGGACTTATTTAGGCCAGATAGGAAGGGCTGAAACATGTTGGTGCTGAATGTAGGGTCAAAGGACCATCACATCCTAAATACTATTTTGTATACATGTTAACCTTCCCTCCCACCCCATTATTAAAGAATTCTTTTGGAATGGGTGAGGAATTTTATCTTTAACAGTACGCACCCATACACAATATCTTTAAGTGCTCTCTGAAACACGGTTGAGCCCACCCTGACTTTTAGCAGTTGGGGTGAGCCCTATGATGAAGCATGTCACTATTAGAGTGAGTGAGGGCTATTAAAAGAAAAGGGTCTCTTTCCCTTCTCACTCGTAACAACGGGTTGGATGTATTTATATATCCTCTTGAGAACTTGGTTGTAGAGGATTACCATCACCCACTTAGGAACCCCCACCCACTGTTGATTGCCTCATTTTTGCTGTCCCCTGGTTGTGGTGGGAGACACAATTAAACCACAGATAGGACATTCCTGTGGCAAAAAGTATATAAAATAGGGAGGACATGTTCTTTTTATCCTCATGACTGAGGACCTCTCTACCCACCGGGGACCTTTTGGTCTCAGAGTTTGTGTATTAGAAGCATTATTTAAACCATATCCAACAGAGCTTTGGTACAGTGCACACCATGAACAGATGTATTACAGGTTACTCAAAAAATGTGATGATGAAGGAAAAGGAGATACAGCGAAGAATTTGCATAGGGTCAACCTATTTGTTCAAGTAGGGAAGCTGGGATTGATTGCATGTCTTTTGTTACACATTGTGAATTTTAGAGACTGAATAAATATCTCCTGTCTCCAATTTTACATCCAAGGTCAAACAAAAATGTACTACTGTAATGGGCTATATCTTAACCTGTATCAACACTTAATGAATAAGTTACAAACCTTTCAACATGCAGCAGACCACTTCTGTTGAGGATTCCCGAATATCATTCAGTTTTAAAATCTATCAAGAAACTACACTGATTGCCAGTTAGACATAGAATCACATCTAAAGCCCTATGCATCACGTAAAAAGTGCTGCATGGTTTGGGCCCTGACTCCCCTAAAGATAGCTTTAATTGGTATACTCCAGGCAGGAAATTATGGTCCGTGACTGCCAAATTTGCTGGGGTGCCCAGATTTAAGCAATCCTCTTGGGGAGGAAGAAGCTTTGTGACTGGCACAGCATAAGCCTGGAACTCCCTTCCTCTGCATGTCAAAGCCATGCCAAACTTGTTAGCCTTCAGGAAGACCCTGAAAACCTGGATGTTTAACGATGTTTGAGATCGATGCTCTCTTCTTATTGTTTTGTGCAACAGGGAGATAGGTCCTGGGACGTAGGATCAGCTGGACCATATGTAATATTTTGAGAAAATAAGTGCTGACCGTACACAGTGCTTGTGACTTCTCCTTATTTGGAGTAACAAATCAACTTTAGTTCAAGATTTGTCTGGTATTATTTATTTATACCCTTTTATTTTTTGATTTTTAAGTTAGAAAATGATTTGTACGAAAAAGACATACCATATACATTTGACATACACTTATTCAAACAACATATTCTTAATCACAAAAACATCGTATATAGACAACAGAACGTGAATCTGAACATATCATATATACATTTGCACACTAGTTTGTGCAACAACACAAATATTCATTATTTGCACTATCTTTCTTTAAATGAAGTGTATTTACAATCAGATGGAGCAAAAATCAGATGGAGAGAAAAAAATCAATATCATAAACAATGCAAATAAGACTGAAGGACTTAATCAATATTTCAGTCATTCAAGGAGCAAATTGTTCCTAGCTGTTTCTCCAATACTTGTCTCCATTTGGCCGACGCGTTTCGAACTCGCTATTTTAATTTGCGTGTTCTCATCAGGGCTTCATGACTTTTTCCTGCAGGGTTTGTGCAAAATATGAATAAGAAAGGAAAGGAAGATTGCGTCAGTTCCTCTTTTGTACTAGCTAGCCTCATATTGTCACTCTAATGTACATATTGGCTGCAAGGTGCATACCTTACAAGAGTCGTCGCAGTTTGGTAGGGTTCATTTATTTTAAACGGAGGTCCCTGCCGAACTTTCTAGAAGAGGGAAAAACCAATAAAATGGAATCAGTTCTCTGTTCCAGTCACAAGCTATTTTCCCGATGCCAAAAACATACACTCCTTGCTCATACCTTATTCGTGTGATCCCTTATTTTTGTTCGAAGTTCAGTCAGCATCCAACATTTTTTCAAAGGCGCCCCTGTGGGTCCCGTATGCCTGCCCGGGAAAATAATGATTTGTGACTCGTCCTTATTTTATTCGCGTGTACTATCAAAACCCTTTACCACCAAACATGTGTACCTGCACTCCCAACTCGGAGGTGTTCGTTCTCGCTGCTTGAGGCGGGGTACGCTCGATATTAGTTAGAGCGGTCCGTTTCCTAATGGGAAGACAAGCGTTCAGTTACATACAGCTTGTCGATTTTATCGCATCTAGGCTATTCGGTCACAGCGGTATATTCACCTACCCGGTACCTTCTGTTCAAAGCTGCCCTTCTCACTTGCAGTGGCTTTCCATCAATGCGCCATTTTGGAAGGGGGCGTGAGTATTTAGACGCATCACATGATTTTGGGAATTGTGGGGTATGTAGTCCATTCCATCTATCCCACATCAAGTTTAAGACATTTTCGGGACATCTATAATCTGGAAATTTCTGACATAGAAATCAACCCAGTCTGTAGGCTGTTGAATCGCAATATCATATAGGCTACGTTTTTCAGTAAGGCATCATCCACATCCTGGACTCTTTTTGTATGCCCTATTGTATACAGGACTGTCCATTTAAAATCCATTTCTGAATGGCCCTGTTCCATAAAATGTTGAACCATGGGTGCAGACACAACTTTATTTTTGATGCGTGATCCATGTTGTGTTATTCGAGTATTGATTTGCTGATTCGTTTTACCAATATACAGTTTATCACAACTACAAGTAATTGCGTAAACTACATTCTTGGTTTTACAATTACTGAAATCCTCATTTTTCCATCTAATATTCCTGTGAAGGAATTCACTGCCTTCAATTGTTGTCTCACACGATACACAATTTCCACATCTGTGGTGACCTTTGATCTGTTTCAACCCCCATACCGAGAGCAGATCATGTTTGGGTTTTTCAATCATTACATCTGCCCGAACGATCTGTTGGCCTCTGCTTCGTTTTTTTTTAAAAGCAAAGATTGGTCTTGGAAATGGGCATTCTAGTTCTTCTAATAGATGCCAGTTTTTAAGTATAGTTTGTCGCACCTGATGGGTATGAGGGCCAAACGTTGTGACACAAACTATTTTTTCTAATTCGTGTTTCTCTTTGCGTTCAAGAAGGCACTCACGTGGGGTGTAACGCGCCCTCTTTCGTGCATGTTTCAGCAATTTTTTGGGGTATCCCCTGGTGATCATTTCTTCACAAAACCTCTGAGAGTGCAGATCGTAATCCCTGATCTCTGAGCAGTTTCTTCTAATTCGAAGAAGCTGCCCATAGGGTAGATTGGTCCTCAGATTTCTGGGATGTGCACTCCGATGGTGAAGGATGGTGTTCCTGTCTGTCTTCTTTTTGAAGAGAGACGATTTTAAACAACCATCAACACAGCTTATCTCAACATCTAAGAAGGTCATCTTTGAGTTGCTCTGCTCCATGTACAATTTAATGTCCTGATGCTTATTGTTCAACCAGTGGTGGAATTCTATCAATTCGGTGTGGCTCCCCTGCCACAGGAGCCACACGTCGTCAATATATCTAAGCCACTGCTTTATATGTTTTTAAAGGGATTGTTGTTCTCCACGAACTTGTTCTCATACTCTGCCATAAACAATATGGCGATCTCCGGCGCATAAGGACAGCACATGGCTGTCCCCTTGATTTGTGCAAAGAACTCATCATTGAAGCGAAAATAATTTTTCTTCAATGTTAGTTCTGCAATTTCCAGAATAAATGACGTTGGGACCCTATGAGGTCTTATCCTCATATCCAGGTACAACTCCATCACCTCAAGTGCTTCACTTTGAGGGATTTGCGTGTACAGTGATGTCACGTCCATGCTGACCATAATCTCAGTGGAAGGATTAAACTCCATGTCTTCAATTTTGACCAAAAAGTCAGTGGTGTCTTGAAGATAAGACTTCACATTATTTACAAAAGGCTTCAGGAAATAGTCAACGTACTTAGAAAGTGGTTCCAAACACGAGTCACACCCTGAGACGATTGGTAGTCCAGGGGGCTCGGCAGGGTTTTTATGTATCTTGGGGAGGAAATATAACAGTGGTATGCGGGGGAATTTTTTAAGAAGAAAATCCCTTTCTTTCTGTCCCACATAACCACCGTCAAATCCCATTTGGATCAAATCAGCTATTTTAGATTGGATTTCTTTGGTTGGGTCCACTGATAGTTTCCTATACCAGGTTTGATTGTTTACCTGAGATTCTCCTTCCATCAGATATTTGTCCCTGGGCCACAAAACTGTTGCTCCGCCTTTGTCGGCTCGTTTGACTATAATTGTGCGGTCCTCACTGAGACCTTTCAGTGCTGCCTGTTGGCCTTTACTTAAATTCGACTTGACATACTTGTTCTTTTTCTCAAGCTTATTTATTGAGGATAGGACCACTTGTTCGAAAGCATAAATCTGTTTTGGGATATTCTGATTAGGGATGAATGTGGACTTATTTCTCAACCCTGTTGTTTCATGGTCAATTGTTGGTGGCTGATTGTTGAAAAAGGCCTTCAGTCGTATTTTACGACAAAAGGCGATCATTTCCATTTTTATTTTTGTAAAATCCGTTCGTTTATTGGGAACAAATTTTAATCCCAAGTTTAACACAGATTCTTCATCTGTTGTTAAAATTTTGGTCGACAAATAAACTATAGTCGATGGAACCGCTATGATTTGTAGGTGTTTTTCCGAGTGACAATCTCCCATGGTATTTTTTGTCTGGGTTTCCCTTGCTGGCCCTACTCTAAAAAAGAGACCTGCTTCTTGTTGTTATTGCCTCTTGCTTCAGGGCCGGACGAGTCCGATGAGGATGATGTCTCTGAAAAGGTTTTAAACCTATTTCGGGAACGTCCTTGGTAATTGTATAGGGCCCCCCTGGAATCTGCCTGAGAGTAGTAATCGTCCTTCAAAAACGGATATGCTTTTTCAAGGGTAAAAGATTTAGAGTCCCTTTCGTATTGAATAGTTGTATTGTTTATAGCAGTGAAAAATGTGCCAGTAATTTTTACGGAGGATGCAGAATATAAAAAGGGTTTTAGTTGCATAAACACCAAATGTAGTAGGGACCTTATGGTCCACACAATTGAGACAGCACAATGTTTGTGCAGGAAAGAACTAGAAGAAATTGAGAAAGTAACCAAAAGTATCCAATAGAGCCAGCTGGTTCCTGATGCCAAAGCACTCCTTGAAAAAATTGAAAAAGAGATTCTGTCTTTCAAGGACACTGAATACGACTGAAGGCCTTTTTCAACAATCAGCCACCAACAATTGACCATGAAACAACAGGGTTGAGAAATAAGTCCACATTCATCCCTAATCAGAATATCCCAAAACAGATTTATGCTTTCGAACAAGTGGTCCTATCCTCAATAAATAAGCTTGAGAAAAAGAACAAGTATGTCAAGCCGAATTTAAGTAAAGGCCAACAGGCAGTACTGAAAGGCCTCAGTGAGGACCGCACAATTATAGTCAAACCAGCCGACAAAGGCGGAGCAACAGTTTTGTGGCCCAGGGACAAATATGTGATGGAAGGAGAATCTCAGGTAAACAATCAAACCTGGTATAGGAAACTATCAGTGGACCCAACCAAAGAAATCCAATCTAAAATAGCTGATTTGATCCAAATGGGATTTGACGGTGGTTATGTGGGACAGAAAGAAAGGGATTTTCTTCTTAAAAAATTCCCCCGCATACCACTGTTATATTTCCTCCCCAAGATACATAAAAACCCTGCCGAGCCCCCTGGACGACCAATCGTCTCAGGGTGTGACTCGTGTTTGGAACCACTTTCTAAGTACGTTGACTATTTCCTGAATCCTTTTGTGAATAATGTGAAGTCTTATCTTCAAGACACCACTGACTTTTTGGTCAAAATTGAAGACATGGAGTTTAATCCTTCCACTGAGATTATGGTCACCATGGACGTGACATCACTGTACACGCAAATCCCTCAAAGTGAAGCACTTAAGGTAATGGAGTTGTACCTGGATATGAGGATAAGACCTCATAGGGTCCCAACGTCATTTATTCTGGAAATTGCAGAACTAACATTGAAGAAAATTTATTTTCGCTTCAATGATGAGTTCTTTGCACAAATCAAGGGGACAGCCATGGGCTGTCCTTATGCGCCAGAGATGGCCATATTGTTTATGGCAGAGTATGAGAACAAGTTCGTGGAGAACAACAATCCCTTTAAAACCATATAAAGCAGTGGCTTAGATATATTGATGACGTGTGGCTCCTGTGGCAGGGGAGCCACACCGAATTGATAGAATTCCACCACTGGTTGAACAATAAGCATCAGGACATTAAATTCTCCATGGAGCAGAGCAACTCAAAGATGACCTTCTTAGATGTTGAGATAAGCTGTGTCGATGGTTGTTTAAAATCGTCTCTCTTCAAAAAGAAGACAGACAGGAACACCATCCTTCACCATCGGAGTGCACATCCCAGAAATCTGAGGACCAATATACCCTATGGGCAGCTTCTTCGAATTAAAAGAAACTGCTCAGAGATCAGGGATTACGATCTGCACTCTCAGAAGTTTTGTGAAGAAATGTTTACCAGGGGATACCCCAAAAAATTGCTGAAACATGCACGAAAGAGGGCGTGTTACACCCCAAGTGAGTGCCTTCTTGAACGCAAAGAGAAACACGAATTAGAAAAAATAGTTTGTCACAACGTTTGGCCCTCATACCCATCAGGTGCGACAAACTATACTTAAAAACTGGCATCTATTAGAAGAACTAGAATGCCCATTTCCAAGACCAATCTTTGCTTTTAAAAAAAAACGAAGCATAGACCAACAGATCGTTCAGGCAGATGTGATGATTGAAAAACCCAAACATGATCTGCTCTCGGTATGGGGGTTGAAACAGATCAAAGGTCACCACAGATGTGGAAATTGTGTATCGTGTGAGACAACAATTGAAGGCAGTGAATTCCTTCACAGGAATATAAGATGGAAAAATGAGGATTTCAGTAATTGTAAAACCAAGAATGTAGTTTACGCAATTACTTGTAGTTGTGATAAACTGTATATTGGTAAAACGAATCAGCAAATCAATACTCGAATCACACAACATAGATCACGCATCAAAAATAAAGTTGTGTCTGCACCCATGGTTCAACATTTTATGCAACAGGGCCATTCAGAAATGGATTTTAAATGGACAGTCCTGTATACAATAGGGCATACAAAAAGAGTCCAGGATGTGGATGATGCCTTACTGAAAAAAGAAGCCTATCTGATATTGCGATTCAACAGCCTACAGACTGGGTTGAATTCTATGTCAGAAATTTCCAGATTATAGATGTCTCGAAAATGTCTTAAACTTGATGTGGGATAGATGGAATGGACTACGTACCCCACAATTCCCAAAATCATGTGATGCGTCTAAATACTCACGCCCCCTTCCAAAATGGCGCATTGATGGAAAGCCACTGCAAGTGAGAAGTGCAGCTTTGAACAGAAGGTACCGGGTAGGTGAATATACCGCTGTGACCGAATAGCCTAGATGCGATAAAATCGACAAGCTGCATGTAACTGAACGCTTGTCTTCCTATTAGGAAACGGACTGCTCTAACTAATATCGAGCGTACCCCGCCTCAAGCAGCGAGAACGAACACCTCCGAGTTGGGAGTGCAGGTACACATGTTTGGTGGTAAAGGGTTTTGATAGTACACGCGAATAAAATAAGGACCAGTCACCAATCATTATTTTCCCGGGCAGGCATACGGGACCCACAGGGGCGCCTTTGAAAAAATGTTGGATGCTGACTGAGCTTCGAACAAAAAGAAGGGATCACACAAATAATGTATGAGCAAGGAGTGTATGTTTTTGGCATCGGGCAAATAGCTTGTGACTGGAACAGAGAACTGATTCCATTTTATTGGTTTTTCCCTCTTCTAGAAACTTCGGCAGGGACCTCCGTTTAAAATAAATTAACCATACCAAACTACGACGACTCTTGTAAGGTATGCACCTTGCAGCCAATATATACATTAGAGCGACAATATGAGGCTAGCTAGTACAAAAGAGGAAGTGACGCAATCTTCCTTTCCTTTCTTATTCATATTTTGCACAAACCCTGCAGGAAAAAGTCATAAAGCCCTGATGAGAACACGCAAATTAAAATAGCGAGTTCGAAACGCGTCGGCCAAATGGAGACAAGTATTGGAGAAACAGCTAGGAACAATTTGCTCCTTGAATGACTGAAATATTGATTAAGTCCTTCAGTCTTATTTGCATTGTTTATGATATTGATTTTTTTCTCTCCATCTGATTTTTACTCCATCTGATTGTAAATACACTTCATTTAAAGAAAGATTGTGCAAATAATGAATATTTGTGTTGTTGCACAAACTAGTGTGCAAATGTACATATGATATGTTCAGATTCACGTTCTGTTGTCTATATACGATGTTTTTGTGATTAAGTATATGTTGTTTGAATAAGTGTATGTCAAATGCATATGGTATGTCTTTTTCGTACAAATCATTTTCTAACTTAAAAATCAAAAAATAAAAGGGTATAAATAAATAATACCAGACAAATCTTGAACTAAAGTTGATTTGTTACTCCAAATAAGGAGAAGTCACAAGCACTGTGTACGGTCAGCACTTATTTTCTCAAAACTCTTCTTATTGTTAGCAGAGCTAGCGCCAAGACAACACCGGGTATTTGAGCGCTCTAGAAATGTATTTAAAATAACATACCAATGCTTTATGTTAAATTCTTTAAGGTGCTAAATCAGTGCCTTGTGATAAGTAAACATTTTACATCTGACATCAAGCTGACACAAGCAATCTTTCTAGAACAAAATATACATAAGTGAAAGTAGGGAACGTAATTTTTATGGTGATGTCATCGAATGCCTTGTCTTCATAGAGGCCAATTACAGGATTGTCTGAAGACCTTAATAAATACAATTATGTGTATTAATCAAACAAAGAGGTCTCAGAGATCACACAGATTTGCAAGTCCTCACGGAGACACACAAGACTCCACACTCTTGTTTACAGAATCATTGTGCAGCCCGACTTCACCACTCTATGTTGTTTCATTTCTCTGTAGTGCACAATGGAAAGAAAACTTTAATGTAGGAGTTACTTCTGTTCAATGAAAATCATTGCCAGCCACTAATAATATTATTAGTGCTGTCATAGTGACCAAACCAGATGAGATGACATCAGAGACCACCATATACAAGATACTGGCAGCGATCACCTCCTTGTATCAGGCATGTTTGCCAGCTGTAACGTAAAAGAGGCTTTGTCAAGTTGGAATGCCTCTACATGGGTAATACATTACAGCCATATCTGCAATGCTCCTAGCAAGAAAGTAATAGTATTGGTAACAAGTCCTGTCACAAGATTTTTACTCAAAATCAGCTTTGAATGTATTTTGGAAATTCAGCCATTTGTCACAAAGCATCAGCTTATGAGTTCGGAAATACTCACATTTCTGTCTTGAATACACAATTTGGGCATACATACATTAATTCAAGCAAGCAAAAGCTTCTAATTTAGTAGAGATAGATGCACACAGAAGACTAGTTACAGTTAGCTGGAAAACTACTAGTAGCTCACGAGCTGCTCATTGGAGAAGGCTGTTTTGATGATTATTACCAGTGCCCTGGTACCCTTTCCCCCTTAGCTCCTTTCGAAAGAAACTTGTATCCAAATGTAGACAAGCGTTGTTGTTCTGCAGCCGTTCAGTAGTGAATGTCCTACCTTTTAGGGTCGATGGTTACAGGCAATAGCTCGGAATACATCCAGAATTTGACTAGTCAGAGAAGGTAAACAAACAACTCTTAAGAGCATTGCAGACGTGTTTTGCGCTCAGCATGCTAAGTGTTGTGATGTTGTGGTTTCTGTAGTTCACAAGCTGCGCTGATATGGCTTTCTCGTGAATGTCTTGACAATAGATCAGAGTTTGACATTCAGAGTGTACCGAAAAGAGCTGCTGTACTTTTTCGCGCAAGTTCAGCAAATTGAGGGTTCAAATGGTGCCAAGGCATCAACGCAGGCCATTTTTACATCGTTAAACGCTTTGACTACAGGGCTTCTTCTAGCTAACCCAACAGCACGGAGATATCAAAGAACATCATCTTGCACTTTCATTTGCTCAATTTTCTGCGCCCCAGAGACAGAGGTGTGTTAACCCCCAATCTGGGAATTTGTTTACACGAGGACTTAAACACCCTGAGCATCTGACATGCTCATCTAGTAACGAGACAACTTGATCAGACCCGACCTATGGCCTGGTCTTGTGTAATCAGAGCTCCGTGATTGGTTTTACACACATGTGTGTATTGTTTCATTCATATGTTTATGTGCTTGGGTATGGAAATAATAGAACATACATGCATGTGTCCACCTCAGAGAAACTGGCTGTGCTTAAATATTTTAATTAGTTCAGTGGTATGATGTAAGTGATTTCTTAGTGGATTACCTGTGTTAGTAGAACAAAGTACTCATTAAATTCCTTGTCAACAGCTTTCTGGGGCACTGCCTGGCCTTGAGATAATCGTCAGGGGTTGCAGGAAACGTTAAACCTGCCCATTCCTGGTGATGGAACTGTGCTTGTAAACAATGCTGAGGGGGTCACAGAAGTGGAGAAAAGTGTCAAGAGACGGGCACAACAGAGTACGTCAAACTAATAAACTCCCCTCTGTTTTAGATGTTTTAGAGTATGGCATTTGTGTATTGTATCTGTCAGATACTCCGTCTGAACAGACCCAGTGCACCAATGCATGATTTCTCTGGGTTAGAGATTCAGGCCTGCCTTTGTTCAAACTATTTGCAATCCTCTTTCCTACAATGGCAGAGCATGGCCCCAGGACTAGATTTTTGCTTTCTCTAAATGTTCCACTTCGTAGTTTCTGGGAACTTGACTTTAAGTCAGAGAATAATTAAGATTGCTTCCAAATGGTATTTTGGTAATGTCTTGAAATCTTTAACATCAAGGACCATTTCTGTAATGACTTGTTAAAAACCTATTCCCACAGCTCCCAGTTTTTCAGTATACAGAAGTATCTACTTATTACCAAATGAAAACAGGGATGCATTGTCACCTTTAAAATGAATTTAAAATCTCTCTTCTCTTTCACCGTCAGTGAAAGCTCCACACTTTTCTTGGATCACATCCACTGCTAGTCATGAATAGGTCTGGACCCATATGAAGAAAGAACTGGAGACCTGGGTCAGGGTATGAGCTCAATCATACCAAAGTACTAACCTTGCCCCTTGAAAGGAACACCAACATGACACTAGAGTAGAACTCAAATGCAACGGGCCACAAAGAAATGTGATATAACAGAGTAGGGAATGCAGCTGACTGACAGAGAGTACATCACAGCACACTCACCGTCAACAGAGAGTACATCACTCAACACCCAATGTCAACAGGGAGTACATCACTCTACAACCGATGTCATCACTCAACACCCAATGTCAACAGAGAGTACATCACTCTGCACCCGATGTCAACAGAGAGTACATCACTCTGCACCCGATGTCAACAGAGAGTACATCACTCTGCACCCGATGTCAACAGAGAGTACATCACTCTACACCCGATGTCAACAGAGAGTACATCACTCTACATCCAATGTCAACAGAAAGTACATCACTCTACACCCAATGCCACAGCAGGTTGATACTGATAGAGTGCTGACAAAGTTGTAACAACACCTGGCATTAAATCATCTCAACTCAAAGGTTAATTTGTAAAAGTGACAGATGCTCTTGAAACATCCCGAGCTACTGACTGAGTTAACTTCTTACTACAAATCACTTAGTCTATTTAGTGTTGCTAGTGTGAGGTTTATCTCTTTCTTTATCTTTGGCATCTTCAGCTGGTTGGTGGATAAGTTCCCACTTCAACTTGACAAGATCGCTATAATCAGGAAGAGATTGAAGGTCTCATTAAAAATATGGGGAAATGGTAGCCCTGTTTATTGATCGGCTGGTCACGCTCTAGTGTTTCTAAATACTGAGCTTCCACCAGTCCCTCTTTGTAGGGTGGCTTCCATACTCAGTCCCCACCCATCCATCACAGGTGTCACTGATCAGGTGACCTGCTAATAAAAGGGGCTTGGCGCTCATGCCCTGGGCCAGTTCCAGAATGTATGCCACTGGGTCTCAGTGATTACTACATATGCATGGGGCCTAAGGCCCGATCCTTAAACCCTGTTGTAAATCATCATTTAAAGCCCAACTGCACCAATCTTACAATTCTCAAGTCCATGTAGAAGGGGGAAAAGCATCAGGTTTCTGCTGTCAGAATCCGTTGCCTCACTCGCTCATCCACCACAGGAATACCCTGAACCCACAATGGACACATGAGGCCAACAGTAAACATATCAGTTTCATTTAAAACATCGAAGTACTTAGAATTGTTTTTACCTCAACTACATATACAGCAGGGGTTACCACTTAAGAATATTGAAAAAGGTTTCACTATCTTATTTGATTAGGCTTACACACCCTCTTTGCCTAAGTTAAGTTGAATGTTGTGTCATCCCTTCAACTGTATGAATTAACCCAGGGGCGAACCATATCAGATTACCTTCAAAATTAATTATAGTTTTACATTTGAGGCCTCTTAAGAGATGGATTGCATTCAAATTGGGATGTTTAACTTACATGCGTCTAAATTTCCACAATGCCTAATACTTTGCTACCAAATTAGTTTTAGTTAGTGGCACACTCCAAAGCCCCAGAAAAAAATGTGGCCTACTTGGAAATCCCTAGAAGTAAGAGAACACAGACATTTATTTAGTCAGACTCCCTCTGACGTACTCTTCTTTAAAAGCTATTGTGCAGCTAGATAGAAGATTTTCAGTTCATAGAATTTGTGCTAATCCTTAGCTTGGTTTTCATCCATCAACCATCAACTCATGGTACTTATCTTTCATTCCCAGTGATTGGAAAATGCTCAGTCATAATTAACAATGCAGTTACGAAAATCTATAAAGCCCTCTTTTTAATTCCACATAATGCATCACCTGCGCAGATAAGAATGGAATTTGGGATAACCAATCAGGTACTTGCATGAAAAGGACAATTTGTTAAAGTATGGAAAGGGATAAAAACGTATACTGTAAATCAAATGTCCAAATTATTGTGGTAGGAAATACATTTATATTGGAAAGCCCAGGCGTGGAAACACCTATATACATCATTAGAGGAATATTCGGTAAAGTCGGTCTAGGAAATGCTAATTACCGTGAACTATTTAAAAAAGCTATTAATAGCACAACACAACATTTATCACTTCTCTTGGATAAAGATACCTTTACAAAAAGAAAACATGCATGGCCTCTAATGAATGGCTATACCAAGGTAAAAGTTCAACCGTACCTTGAAATTCCTTAGTCTGTGAAGTACAAATACATTTTTATAAAAGCTCGCTTTGGATTATTTCCGGGCACATGTCATCTAATGCCATGGTTGAGTAAAGAGGGACCAACTAACTGTAGTCTATGTAAACTTGGTGAAGAGAAAACTATGCACCTCCTTTGTCCATAACTGAAAACTGAAAGAATGTCTATTCTTAAAAGACATTTTAATGTTCGCGGAATAAGGAGTTGCAGACAAGCTCTGTAAGATGCCTCCATTCTGACAATATCATTTTAACTTTGGCTTTTGTAAAGTTCTTAACGCGACTGAGAATTAAGTTAGATCACCAAAAACTATTAGAATGTAATGTAGGGTGTACATATTATGTAAATAATACAATGAACTTGATGCCCAAAATGTTTCTTATTTTTTTATTGGTGATTTTATAATTGGATTTTATAAGTAAGAATTAGTGCATATATATTGTAAGGTTTTAATTAATCAAACAAGAAACTTTTCATTCATTCATTGTGATCATGGGTCAATTAGAAACCCCTGGAGATTGCATCCAATTAACAACCCAGCACTAACAGCACACGCGCCCATAACATTTCTTGTTGTTTCCTACAGATTAATTCCCGATCAGTCGGTATTCTTTTAAGTCTCAAAATTGTCCATATTTGACTGTTCTCTTCACCATTCGGTGAGTCCCTATTGGTCTAATCCTGATTTACGGAGTTTTTTCTCAAGCCGATATCTGACCAGGCTGTTTCCTTTTTGTTCTCTACAGCCCTACAAACAAAGTTGATCCTTGACTCTATTTTGCATCTCAAAGAACAAGTTGTGGACCTTTTCCTCCTCCCTGGTGACCAGCGGCGCTGGCCCAGGTCTTGAATGAAATGATTCTGCAGTTTATCCAACGTAATTGAATTGGGCAATCGTTTCGGCCACATAGGAGACTGCTTTGTCTGAGTTTTGTTAGTGGTGGCTAATATTGCCTTTTCTCTTTTCCTTGTCCCCAGGTGCCTTGGATTCTCCTCAGGTACCTCCACGCACATACCCTATATGTATTTTTGTACATTAATTTATTCATGGTTAGAGGTAACTCTCTTTTTATCCCCTGTTAGGCAGCAATCTTCAGTAACTCTCTTTTTATCCCGTTAGGCAGCAATCTTCTCCCTTCCGTTCCCCAGTCCTGATGATGACCTGAAGTCATGAAGGTCGAAATGCCATCAACTTGTATCAGCCTAATTGAGATTGTTAATTATGCCGTGATTTTGTCATTTTTTGCCTTATAAAGTAAATGTTCATGCATAATACTCTTTTCAAATACTTCCCAAAGAATACACTCATTTCTATTTCTTGTGTTCCACTTGCAATGTTTAAAAACACTTTTTTTACAAGCACAATGTGTTCACCTTGCACCTAGTACACAACTTAAAAGCATGGTTAATGCTGCTTCTAATTCCCAGAAAAGTCTATATTTATGCCGTTAAATACAATTATGTTGAAACTGAAAAGTGGGACTGCGTGTTTTGTGTAATCAATTTACTTTTTAAATTGTGAATTCTCGTTGACTCCTATTGAGACAATGTTCTTTGATATTATACTTACCCAGTTCTCATCTGTGGTTACGGGTTTTGCCTGTTGTTAACAATGTTCTAGAGTAGTTTCTGTGGCTTTCAGTAAGGGGAAAGTTGAAAGCCTGCTTTCCTCTGAACCTAAGGGAGCATGCTTTGTGAGATGGGCCATGACAATTACTCAGTTAAGAACAGTTAGGTGAACTTAATTCAATCCAAGTTAATCATTTCAGCCAAGTAGATCTCTACCTTACACTGTCCAGTGAGTCCTTCATGTAGACTTTTCAGTATACTGGGTATATTGAACATGTATATAGGAAAATGTGTATTTAGTCAGATATAACCCCAACTGTATTTTATTGTATTCTTATCAAATGCAAAACTGCTTGCTAACATATACTTACAAATCATCTGATTTGTCCACATAAATTAAAGTCCAATGGGTTTTGTCTAGACTGACCTTTACTTCAGATACCTGCTTAAAGGCACTTAGGCCCCGATTTGTATTTTAGATCTCGGACTGTCCTCTGTTAGGGTGATGGAGTAAATTACTCTATCGCCCTTGCTGAGGTCTCGATGACCAAATTTAGAAATGTCCATCAAACTGACAGACATTTCTAGCAGTTACAGTAACTGTTGTCAAAGGTGGTTTCTATGAATGCATAGTAACTTGTATGGCTCCGACCAACATGACAGAGCCATCCAGCAAAGTTACAAAGTAGTTTATATTTTCAAGAAGAAAATCCTGAATGGGAATTTCTTGTTCAAAATAAAAAAACAATGCCCCATTACAAAGTTAGCTAACCTTGCCAGTTGGACATTAGCCAGTTTTTACTGCCCCTTACCACCAAGTATTTCCTGGCAGTGATGGGCAATGAAGACTGACATGTATGTCTGCCTATCTAAAATAGGTGGGGTGACATACAGGTCAACCTCCGACGGCCCTTACTCCATTGGCCCGTCAGAGGGATGTAACCATGGCAGAGACAAAGTAGTCTCCGCCATGGTTATACCAAAGATCTGCCCTCATTTAAATTTAAATGTGGGTGGACCATTACATTGGCAGGAAGGATATTCTGTTGTCATTGCGATGGAGTATCCTTTCCACCAACATAGAAATCTGTTCCTTAACAATTAGTAAA
Source organism: Lissotriton helveticus (assembly GCF_964261635.1). Taxonomy (NCBI): domain Eukaryota; kingdom Metazoa; phylum Chordata; class Amphibia; order Caudata; family Salamandridae; genus Lissotriton; species Lissotriton helveticus. The sequence goes on from NC_136059.1 coordinate 1,867,929,311, forward strand.
AGAATAGGCGTTGTGTGTCTCATAAGCCAAATTCTGTTGTCTGCATAAAGTGCAAATAGTTTTTCGGGGAGTTGTATGCCACAATATCAAATCTAGTTAGGGGCACACTATGCCTTAAATACTTCCGACAAACTCTATGGCGTAGCACCGGCAATTGCAAGTCACAATGTTAAGGGTAACACAATATATTACAAAGCACATATAAGAAAAATGGTTTACTTAAAAATAATTTTTATTCACATAAAATCATATGAGTACCTCCCTAGGGGTTACAATCTAAAAGATATTATACTCATGTCTCTGGTTAGAGACAGTCATTAAAAATAGTCGACACGGCGTTTCGGTGTACAGTAGATAGTTTCCACCTTCATCAGGACCAAAACATAGATTTGATATTGTGGTATACAGGCCCTTTAGTGGAAAAACTTTTTTACAAACAGGGTCAGGTCCTTTCTTTGCTTTTTTACCCCCTCCCCGTACATAATATAGGGGTACCTTCCTCCTTTTTTACTGTGTTATTTGAATTTTGGCACATGTTAGATTGTTACTTCTTGCCTAAACAGAGGGAATTTGATAGTTCTATGATACTTTGCTTTTTTGCGAAAACCTGTTTGTCCAGATGAACTAGGTAACGGAAAATATTATTCAATCGAAAGGGAGATATTTTACAAAAGATCATGAAAACATTGTTAATTAGCACTATCACGCAGCAGTTTTTGAAAGTGTGTCTGTATTTACAATAATGGCTCATGTATATTTATCCAAAGGGGTATATTTGCCTTTGCAAACGAATGACTTATAATGTGCCAGAAGCTGGTTGTTCCCACAAATTCTTTATAAACGGGCAGTAAGAAACCTCCCGTCCTGAACCCTTATTGCTTGGAAAAGCTGCGATGATCTGCCACACCTGAACTGGCAAATAGATTGATCTAAGGGGTCCTTCTCTTCATCCCAAAAATGTGGTAATTTACCCTTTTTCAGACACTACACTTAAATAATGGATGAAAGATTATATAGGGCTCCATTATATTCTGTGTACGCCAAACCCTTCTTACTTTCAACAAAATGAAAATCCCCATCAAGCAATTACCTGGAGCTCAACCCCCTTGCTAAGGCACAGAGAGCAAAGGCTTAACACAGGGCAATGTATAAAGTATTTATGCAGTCCAAAAAAGAGCACTAAAGTTGCAATGCAAACAATAAAAATCCAAAAATAGAGTAAAATGTAATAAACGCAAGAACATAAACATTACAAAAACCCAATATAGGGAACATGAGATGTGAATTTTTAAAGTTTCAATTAGAAGTAGTGCCTAGAAGCATAAGGTGCTAATTGTAGTCAATGGTGGCAGTAAATCAGGATCTATGCGCAATTTGGCAATGACCGTGATGGTATACGGGTCGGATACACCAATCAGGTTCATCCTGATCAAAGACTTTACCTTCTCAATTTAGTCCTCTAAGTCCCCCAGGTTGTCTGATGAGGCACTTAGAGATAGACTCAAAGGGTGACAGGCAGAGGCCAAACAGCTGGGTGTAGTCTAAGTCCAGTTGCCACTGGTCAGTCCTGTAGCTTTAGCAGGAAGTCAGCCGTAGGACACTTAGAGTACATTTGTTTGTGCTGGGTACAAGAGAGATCCGGTCCAGTCCTTCAGGGCTCTTACCAGGTCTTAGACAGCAGGTTTGGTCCCCTTATGATCTTCCTCAGGTCCAGTAGTGTTTTGTAGTCAGTGGCTGGAGATGCCACATTTGGTGAGTAAAAAACCAATGGATTTAGGCCCAGATCTCTGTACTGGGGTGAATGTATGACATTGTTCTGCATTCTGTCCATCAGCTGTTGTTTTTGCATTTGTCACCCCGAGTGGGAAGGGTATGCTCAGACGTGAGTCCCGTGCTCTCCACACCACTGGAGTCAAGCTATCCTGGCTGAAGACGGCTGATAGCCAGAAACCGGTCTCAGGATGCTTGATTCTGGTCCAGGGAAGACATGGCTTGGCAGTTCGGGCTGGACTGTTCCCATGATGCTCAGGGTCAAGGCTGATTTGCATATGGCCTTTGTCTGAACTGGGGTGGTGTGATGAGCAAAAAAACGACAGATTTAGGCCCAGCAAAAAACCAATGGATTTAGGCCCAGATCTCTGTACTGGGGTGAATGTATCACATTGTTCTGCATTCTGTCCATCAACTGTGGTTTTTACATTTATGCCTAGCATTATATAGGGGCTGGTAATGACCTGGGCATGCCCTAGCAAATTGATAAGTTCCTCAGGTCAACCTTACCCACTTTGGGCATTTTCAAGATGGCAAAGTCTTTGGCCACACTCAACTTGGGCTCAGAGGGCTGAGTGTGTGTGGAGGAATGTATTATGGTAATCGTAGTGTTCTTTCACATCTAACACTAAAATTCAGTTTGAGTTATCCACTGTCCCACAATAAACCCAGAACACACAGAGACAAACATCTGGTAGAACGAATGTTGGTTTTTCCAGCAACCAGACAGAGGATACATACTAATTGTTTTGGCATCTTGTTTCCCTTCTTTTCAAGTGTCCACCCAGTGTAATATGTAAAACCCAGAAATAGAAGCCTGGTAGAACAAAAGTGGGGTTTTCCAGTAACCCGACAGTGGATACACAAGAATTGTTTAGTGCATACTGCTATTATGGCATTAGTATGATGTTCAATGTGGAATTCACTTCCCCTTCAACTCAGGTCCAACCCTAATCTGTCCTCCTTCCGGAAACAGCTGAAGACTTTCCTTTTTAATGCCCCACATTAATTCCTCAGTGACTTCCCTCTGCTAAGCAAATTATACTTGCCGCTAGCGCTTGGACGCCTCAGGGCAGCAATCGCGTTTTACAAATATACATTTCATTTCATTTCATGATAATTTTTTGTTGGTTTGCAATGACACACATCTTCTAAAAGCCACAAGAAGTAACGCTAGTCAAGTTTCTTGTCCTACTCTATTGATGTATGCTAGGTCGTCGCTGTTTCTTGTTCTGTTTATCTCTTTCATTCTCTCATTTGATCATTACTCTTAGTTTATTTCATTTTCACTGCAGCTTTGAGTATTCAACTCAACCCTGTATTTTTTCTGATCAACTTTTCACTACCTTCTTTTCTTTTGCACACACAAATTTGATTGCTCTGCTTTCTGCCTGTCCTTCTCGTTTTTGGTACTTGTTATGGTGCTCTTAGAAACCTACTTTTTGTCTATAAATTCATCTTTTTTTGCCTCGCCTTTTTTCACTAATTGATGGAAAGACACACTCAAATACGGACTGATACACTCATTCAGAAATGTGCTGAGGAATTACAAATAGAAGTCAGTGATGCAGACCACTTGCCCTTTCAAAATGTCTTGGGCAGCTGCTGGACAGTCTGTGTGTGCAGTTTTCCTGCTTGGCAGACTTGAAATGTAAAATAAAGTTCAAAGTCTAAAAAGCCCTGTTATACTACATATAATTGATCCCTAGGGTAGGCAGTAAATAGGCAATAGGTAGAGAAATATATACTTAAAACATAAGACATACTTTCAAGTTTCAGTGTCTCACATGTCAAGTTATAGGCTTGTATGTCCAGTTTTAAAAACAGCCTAACACCTATTCTGCTACTGACATACTACCTTGAAAAGGATCAGGCACTTACACACCCAGTCAGACATTCACAACAACACTTTTACATTCACTCCCAGACACACACAGCTCTTAAGTAAGTAGGCCTAACGGAGACAGTTGCACACAATTAAATACCCCAAAGCTATGTAAAACACCTACTAACCAATCCATACAGCATCCTCCATACACCTTTAGACACCCATAGGCTCAGTGAGAGAGGCACTCAATAATCTATATACTTCCTTAAATAAGCGGAGAGAAATCCAAATAGGGACTGACACATTCATTCATATATGTACTGAGGAACAGACACTAACAAGTGAGCCATTCCGGACACTTGCCCTTTCCATATGTCTCAGACTTGTTACTGGACAGCCAGTGTGAGCGGTGTGATTGCTAGGCAGACTTGACATTTACAACATGTTTTCAAGTCTTAAAAGCACTGTTCTAAAACATATAATTCCCCCTAAAGTAGACTGTAAGTAGGCCAAAGGCAGTAAGGTATGTGTTTAAAACATAAGTCTATACTTTCAAGTTTCAGTGTCTCTCATGTGCACTTACAGGCTCATTTGTCCAGTGTGACATGTAGCCTTACACCTATTCTGCAACTGACATACCTATCTGGAAAAGGACACAGGTACGTACACAGCAAGACAAAAATTCACGGAGGCACTTCAACATTCACTCCCAGACACACAGCTCTTATGTTACTAGGCCAAATCCAGGCAGTTGCATACCACAATATTCTGTAACATAACCAGTAACAAATCAATGCAACTCCCTCTATACACGTTTAGAAACCCATAGAGTCACTGAGAGGTACTCACATACCAACATACTTCCTGTAATATGCAAAAGAGACACTCAAATAGAGACTGACATATTCTCTCAGTTATGTACTGCTGAACTGACACTAACATGTCAGCCTTACAGACAACTTGCCCTTTCAACATCTCGAAGGCTTGCTACTGGACACCCTCTGTGTGCAGTGTTACTGCTAGACAGACTTGACCGTTGCAACATATTTTTAAGCCTGAATTGCCTTCTTCTACTATATATGTCAGCACTAAGGTAGACAGTATGTAAGCCATAGGTAGTGAAGTATATGATTAAAACATTAGATATATACTTTCAAGTTGCAGTGTCTCACATGTTGAGCTAGAGGCTCATATGTCCAAGTTTACATACAGCCCAACACCTTTTCTGCAACTGACATACCTACCTGAAAATGATCAGGCACTTACACACCCAGTCAGATATTCACAGGCATTTTAACATTCACTTCCAGACACAGCTCTTAAGTAAGTAGGCCTAATGGAGGAAGTTGCACACCATAAAGATCTGTAACACACCTACTAACCAATCCATAGAGCATCCTCCATATGCTTTTAGGCATCCATAGGCTCAGTGAGAGAGGTACTCATATATCTACATGTGTTCTTTAATATGCAAAGAGTCACCCAAATAGGGTGTGATTAAGCAAGGTGCAGAACAATATTTTGTTCAAACTTGCGAAGTTAATCTCCCATAATCATAAATGAATTAATATGCTTGTGGTGAAAATACTAATCAACATAGTATAAGAGTTTTTGCATCAGTACACGTGGGGTAACTAATGTGCTTTAATGTTGCAAACGCAAAAGAAGAAATAATAAACTAACCTTGTCTATTGTCTGTCAGTATTAAATGCGGCTGTTTAACTAATGGCATGCTTATTTTGTGTGCTTATGTTGTGTCTTATCTGTGAAAAAAAGCATAAAAGAGTTTGTGCAGTTCCTAAAGGAAAGGTAGATATAATGCTGCTTATTCGTGCGTCAGCTAGGTAACATAATTAACGGGATTAATTAGTAAAGGGGGTGGGTAACAGAATGGGTTTCAATTCTTTAATTAATTGATGTCTTGTGTTTGTTTAATAATAGTTTCCGAAGTGAGGCCTAGAAGTGATTCAAAAAGTATGGCTGACAGAGTTGCAGATGAAAACTTGTCCAGAGTAATGCCTTGCACATGCGCAGCTGTGAAGACTTTTACTGCACAAACATCACGTAAATTGAAAAAGCAGTTTTTCAGCTGAGTTGAACGTGCACTGGGAGAAAGGCTCAAGGACAGGAACTTGTTGTGTCTGCCAAGGCTAGGAAGCAAATGTTTAAAACTCGTGGAAAAAAAGTATCTTTTCTGAGGAAGTCGGAAGATGTGGTAATGAGAGACAATAGGGCTTATGTATAAGCCGGGTCCTGGTCAAGTAAAGGACGTGATCTAACATTTTATCGTGGACTGACATTCTACAGCCAATGAGAAGCCTGGATTTTCAAGAAAAGATGTAAAATGTAGTAAGTTTAGCTAGAAAGAAAGGTATAAAACCTGACACTTGGAGCGGAGAAAAATCTCTCTTCTTTCCAATTCCTGATTGACGTGAGATGTTGTCGGACTTTTGGCGCACGTAAGGACAGCAGACTTTAAATGATTTTTGCTTTCCAGGTGGTTTGAGAATCAGACAGGGAAATAGATTTAGGGAATGGAAACTGTTATTCTGCTATTAATTTATGTTTTGAGCTTGCTTTAAAAATGTCAGTTTATTAATTCATTTCCTCACTAAAATGCTGCTTTCTTGATTGCTTTTTTAATAATGATTTTTAAAACGTAAATACTTTTCCTTATGTTATTAAAGTTAATAAAAAATAGATTGAAATGACAAGCTGGTCTTGTTTATTCATGATCTAGTTACCATCAGTTGATTCAATCGCTTTAGTGGCTTGATTAAAAGTTGATATATGTTAAAACCATGGTTAAAATAGATAAACTGCAGTTGTATATAATTTTGTAGATAATATGTGAATAGATTTTATTAATTAAGCCACCAGATTCAGTTTCTCAAAAATTGTCTTGTTGGTGTTATGGGCCTTTATAAGTGATTCATGAATAATGGTGAGTATTGTAGAGATCAGTAGTGTTATTGAGACAGTTTTTCAATAGGAGCGCTGGATCAATTCCTTGGTAGTAGAGTTCGGTTACTATGGTAACTGACATGTTACATGGTAAATACATAGGATCAATGTCTAACATATGTTACGTTTGTTAAGTTTATTCAGTTGTTATATGTAGTCGAAAGGTTTTTTTAAGCAGTGTGAAAATTCCTAGTTGTGCTGGCAATAGAAGTGTGACAGGTGAAGTTACACAGTGCATTTGTTCTGTTTCAAAATAGTGGTATCGTCGTATATCACTAGTGTTGTGGACGTACAGCACAAGTTTAGGGATTTTAGGTGTGTAAGGTAAAATGTATAATGAGGATTGTCTATGAAATCGTAGCTTTCGAGTATAGGAACTTGGAGCCTGTTTTAAAACTCACTGCGAAAAGAATAGTAGAATTTATCCAAGCTTGAGTGAAGGGTAAGGAAGCGTTGTATCTTACTGGCGAATGAGGATTTCTTTTGGTGGGTTAGAGTCCTACTAAAGATTTTATGTATGCATGGTTAGGGATTTTTCCGTATGGATGTGCGTAAATGGATTTGTAATATATGATCGAGTTAAACTCTGAATTGTCTATGTGCATTTAGAGAGACACAAGTTCGTTATTACCTGCTAGAGGGGTAGAGTAGCCTTACTTTATCGACGAATATAAATATTCTGTGAAAATAGCGTCGTCTATTTCATGCAAAAGAATACTTGAATGACTGGGAAAGCTGTCACTTTATTTAGCGAAACAGACAAATGGTTTGTTTATTTGTGAAGTTACTAACTGAATTCAATTGAAGGTTTTGTAAATATGGCGCTTTAAAATTGTAAAGGAGGTGTCAGTTTAAGGAGCGGAGCGAGAGAGAGAGAGAACCTGCAGCGGCAGCATACGTCACAAGAGTCGCGCTGTGATTGGCTAACATACGTCACAGTGTTCGCGCACCGATTGGTTCACGTGACTAAGGCAAGTTACAGATGATTGGCTCATCCTGAAAAGCAGTAATCCTATTGGTTGAGCAGAATACTGACGTAGCTTAACCTGATTGGTTCGTTGGTGAGTTTCGCGCAAGGATTGGTTGGTGTTGCGGGATAACAAGGAAGTTGTTACGATCTTTACCGAAGTAAGGGAAATCATTTTAAAAGATGGATTATTATTACATGAAAGAGAAAAAGAAACTTTCATGGTTTCAGAAATTGAAAAATAAACTTAAACCTGACAAGAAAATTGCAACGCGAGGTGGAAAATTAATTCATAAGTACAAAACACCTGCAGCGTATATGTTGGGTGAATATGGTTGTCATACTTGTTTTTGGATTGAGAATTGGATGGAGTACACTAAAAATGATAGTGTATTAGCATGGCCAGAAGATGGATCTTTTAATATGGCAGTTTTGAAAAACTTAAGAGAAAAAATGATGAAACTCGTACCAAAGCCTAGACCTACTCAATTTGAAGCTCTAGTTGAATGAGAGGATGAAATGATTGAGTTACAACGAGAAAGTAGGGGAATATCAAGGGGAACAGGATTAGATTTTATTAGAGAAACACATCAGGATAGAATGCGTCGATGGAGAAGTGCAGATATGTGTGATGGCTTGTACCCAGTGAGACTAGTTAGTGAGGTAACTGGACAAAAATGTACTCAAAAGAAAAATAATATTATTGAAGAAAATGATTCAGAAGATGCAGTGTTAGAAGAAATGTATACTAGAAAACCTCCACCTTATCAACCAGTTTGTTCATGGACTTCTCCAAGTGCCCCTCTAAGAGAAATTATTGAGGAGGCTTCTCCTAAAACAAATCCTGATCATAGAAAAACACCTAAAAGAGTAGAAACAAGATGTAGTTCAAATTTATCAGGAGAGAATAGAAATTATGCTGAAACACCAGTCCATAGAAATGAAACTCCAGTTTATAATAATGAAACCCCAGTCCAGAGAAATGCAACCCCAAATGGAAAAAGAACAGAAATTTATGAGGAATTACCAAGTACCTCAGAAAATATTCGTTCTACAAATGAATTAATACAGCACTTTACTAAAAGCATGGAAGCAGTAACGGTACTTGTAACAATCGGACCTGTTCTTCCAGTATTTGATCAAACAGAAATTAGACATTCAGCTTTGACTGTTCCACTAAATTCAGAAATACAGAAAGTGACTGAAAAATGTTATTCAGATTTGTCTGAGATACATCGAGAAAAATTAATGATGCCTGACTTAACTTTTAATCAAAGTTTGACAAGTAAAACTCCATCTGGTGCAGAATCAGACTCTGGAACTCCGGAAAAGGGTCCGAATAAAATAGATTTAGCACAAACCCCAGAATGTAAATTACTTGATGTTGCAAAATTAAAAGCAGGTATTGAGGAATTAATAATTGGAACGATTGGAACTGACAGTTTGAAAGCATATCAGGATGGTGAATTATTGTTCATTTGCAAAAGCATAACTTGGAAAACAAAAAATAAATATGATCAATTAGAGGAAATGGCTGTTGAATTAGAAGTAGATTTGAGTAAGCAAAAGAATTTGCAGAAACATTACAGGGTGGATTTCTCTGAAAAAGATATTGAAAACATGAATACCACAAGAAGAATGATTCATATAAAAGACTTAATTGTGGTTTTGAGAAAATGGGGTGATTTAGCTAAATGGAGAGTGAAATGGACAAAGAAAAGAGATGAAGACAGAACAAGTTTAGCTTTTCCTGTCAGAGAAAAGAAGGAAGAGGAGGTAATAAATGAATTACCAATGAGAGAAATACCGGGAGGAGGGTATGTGCATGTTCCATGGACAAGGCAGGACATTTTAATGTTCACAAATGATTTTCCTCGATTAAGAGAAAAACCTGTAGAATGGTATCGACAGGTAGATAGATTTGTGAAAGTTTCAAAAGTTTTGTGGGTTGATCTTGATGGATTCTTTGATATAGTGGTCCCATCAGATCTTTGGGCAGAATGTAAAATTAGTATAAATTGGCCTACAGAAGAATTTCCTCGACATAAGGTAACAGGTGCTCCTTCACCAGAGGTAATGAGAAAGTACGATCAGGTAATTGTGTTTTTGAAAAACAAGATGTCCCCAAAAGAGATAGACTGGGTTAAAATAGATAGAACAACCCAAAAGCCAAATTAATCAGTACATTCATTTTATGAAAGACTACTACTGGTATTTAAACAATACAGTGGTTATGAGAATTTAAGTGAAAAGGATATGAGCCATTTTATATACAGATTTGTATCTGGCTTGAGACCTGAAATTGGTGAAATGATAAGAACTGGAATAGATGGTTGGCAATCAAATTCTGTAGATGAGATTCTGAGAAAAGCAAAATACTGCAGTGATAAATAGATGCTAAACAAAAGAAGCTAAAAGAAAAAGCTATGTGGGCACAGGTAAAAGTGGCTGAACAAGAAATGGCAAATTTGGGAAATAAAAATGTTGACCAGAATCAAAGAGAATTTAAAGGTAATTATAATAAGCCAAAATTGATTGGAAATATAGAAGAGTTAAAACAGAAACTCCCATGTTTTAATTGTGGTGAAATTGGACACTGGAAGCGCGAGTGTAAGAATCCGCCCAGAAATTATTTAAAAAATGCATCATTAAATCCACAGATGCAGAATGAGATAAATCAGCAGCAACAGCTAAAGCGACAGGTAGTGAATCAGCAAAGTCAGATACCACAACAGCCACTTCCAAACTGTGTAAATGTGCAGAGATACAGTGCAGAAACAGGATTCAGCGGAGGTGAACTGGTAAACAGATCACCAATAGTGAATGTGTCGAATGTGTCACAACAATATTGGTTGAAAGAAGATGGTGGGAGTGAATCTGAGGATTACTTCTGACGGTGCCCAAGAGAGGAGGAAGAGTGTGTGCTTGGAGCCACTCTTGAGGTAGATCAGTCTGGTCCATTTGTAAATGGTAAAGTAAATGATGTAGAAATTACTTTCTTAGTGGATACAGGTGCTACCCGTTCTACTGTTAAATCAGTGGAAATAGAAAACCTACCTCTCTCTGGTAGTAGGTGTAGCTAATCAGCAAATTAAAACAGATTTAATTGAACCAGTTGAAGTTGAAATAGGTAAATTTAAAGACATGCATAACATGGTAACAACACAGGACAGAGGAATCCCTACCAGCCGGATGGGCGCACACTCACTCCTGGGGCCCAAACGCTATGGTCTCGCCGCGCCGCACAGCTCCATCTCGCGGCCCGCGGCTGGAGACCACAGCTCCCAGGGAGCCTTGCGCCCACATCCTGGTTCCTGACGCTGCGCGCCCGGAGGCGCTACATTAACAGGACGCTCCCTCCGCGTAGCGGGACGCGCGCGGGCGATGACGGGCGGAGCCCGTGCAGAGGGCGGGCCGTCTGTGGCCGTCCGGGGACGAAGAGGGACGGGACGGGCCATCTCCCTGTGATTTACTGCTGAATATGGGTAAGCGTAAATTGCAAACATCTATCTCTGGAGGTACAGTGAAATCAAAGATCCCGCGGAAAGCCACAACATCGGCCTCTATTATGACTTATCTTACCACTGCCGTGGGCAAACTCAACAAAGAAATTGCTGAATAGGAACGTGAACTGGGTCTAGATCCTATAGTACTGGACACTCAGGTATCCCCTCTGCCTAATAGAAAGACTCTCCCACTGGAGCCTTTAATACTTGTTAACACTGTAAATGACATTTTGCCTCAAGCGCCTCAAGTGCATGCTAGTACATCTGGTCAAGGGGCCCAAGAGGTTTGTTACCCAGCTACCCTTCAATCTTCTCATGACTTATTGCAGGTGGGTGCATGCCAGGTTACCAGGCGCACTAAAAGGTTAATTCGAAGACCCAAAATACAAGGCCTGCACTATCGTAAAAAACTTCGCAAAACATTAAGTGACTTTGAATGCTCCATTAAGGTTATGGTGGAGAAAGTGCTTACTGATAAGTTAGAATCTGTGCTTATACAGATCTCCAATGACATTGTAGATACTTTAAAGGAATGTGTTGCAGAAATATTGGGGAAATGTGACAGAATTAATACTTTTTTAGCAACCAATACAAGTGAACACCCTCCCCCTATAATACCCACTATATCCCGATCCTCCACCCAGCTAACCCTAGAGGTTCAATCCCCAATGGAGTTAGGGAAAGACATGCTTATGGGCCCAATATTACCACCTGCACCACCACCATCTGTATCATTACCTATTTTAAAGGCGTGTTTAAACAAGGGTAACGATAACAGTATAAATATCCCAGTGCAGGGTATATGTAAACTCAGTACTCCCCCGGTTAAGGCTACTTCACATGTTGTGTTAAATCACACTGGGGCAAGGAGGCAGCGTGTTAGGCTACCGGTTAATCTCCCCCCGGAGGCTACACCTTTTGTTGCTGTTTTAGTGAATGTCCCCATATTGAAACCAGGAGAGGTGGAGTCTCAGGGGTCACTTTTACATAACATCAAGATATGGTGTGATGAAAATTGTTCAGGACCGAGTAACATATCTGATGGTATTCAGTTGGGGAGACGGGTTGACTGGGTGGGGTTTACAGACAAAAAATTAGCTGGTGATTGTCTTATTGTCAATTTTAACAGACCACATGAGGTAACACGTTTATTCTGGGATGCTTCAGAGGTAATAGAAGGTAGGATCAGAGCAGTACCCCTAGGCTATTTCTACCCACGACCAGATTCACATAAGCTGCTTTTGGATAGGGGTGGTCATCCTGTTACTCTTACTTGTCCCTCCTACCCAAGTGCCTGGGCCACTCAAACATCAGGCCTTCTACCAAAAATTACTGCTAACTGCAGTACAGAATCCGGGGCTGGGCTGGAGTTAACAAACAGATTCACAGCCCTATCACAACTGGACTCAAATGATTGACTGACCTGTTCTGGTGGCACTAATAACTAGCAAAAATGTACCTCACCTACTAAAGAGGGAAGAGGTAAAACAGTAAAAATTATGAGCTGGAATATTGCAGGTCTTCGATCAAAAAGGGGCGACACGAGATGGCTCGAACTCCTAAAAGATTGTGATGTTGTGGGTTTACAGGAGACATGGGATAGGGACTGTGATTTCTGGCTAGATGGGTATACATCGTATTTTTTACCTGCCCAAGCTTCAAGCTCAGGACGGGATAGAGGGGGACTAATGTTTTTAATATCTGTTAAAGTGGGAGGCTCGGTGAAGATCCTAAATACTTCATCTCAGAATTACTTAGTTTTGGAAGTTACGATGCCCAACAATTACAAATTTGTTTACATCAACCTTTACAATGCTATGCAAGGCACTCTTTACATTGAGAATATCAACTCACTGGCAAAGTTTTTAATTAAATATAAGGAGGGTCAATCCACTTTTGTATATTTCACCCTGATGGGGGATTTTAATATACATTTATGTCAACTTAATTGCCATTATAGAGACTATGATAACCTAGATAACCTGCCCTATCCACATTTTGAACATTCTGCAAAAGGGGCCGCCCTGGAAGAACTACTTTCGGAGAATAACTTATCCGAACTAGAGTTCGCTGACATTAATGAGAGGGTGGCAACATACAGTGCAAGGGACAGTAACACCATCATAGATTATATATTCATTTCTCCTGGCATGTTGCATAATGTTATTTTTTATAATGCTATACAAACAATTTTTAGTGATCACAACCCAGTGGTGCTGGAACTGGACAATAATAATTTGTCTTTATTTAATAAAGATGTAAACACAGAAACCATTTTAGATCTAGCTGTCCAGGACCAGGGGAGACGGGTAAAATGGAATAAAATTATCCCAAAGGACTTTTTCCACTCACTTTACTTTAAGGTGGGGAAGGAACTCAATACTTGTAGGGAACCACTGAAGTTTGGTGGGAACATTATTTCCTCATTTGAACTAATTTGCCGACAAGTGGCTGAGGATTTAAAGTGTAAACCGAATCATAAGGAGCAAAAGGCGCAGGGGTGGTTTGATAACGATTGCTCTAAATCCCATAAAGCACTACTCATTGCACTAAAAAAGATACCCCGAGATAGACACGAAGTCGCCAGGTTAAGGAAAAAATATAATATAACCGTGCTGAGACGAAAAAATGAAATTAAAAAACAAGCATGGGACCAACTCTACGAGAAGACCACTTTGAGGGACAGCGCCAAATTTTGGTCTATAGTTAATACCCCCCATTTTAACGGCAAAGATAACGCGCCATTAGAGGCAAATATTCCGGAACGGGATTGGCTAGACCACTTTGAGAAAATTTATGGCAGTAACCTTGAATTAGACCCTTTTGACCCAGTGTTGGATGAGTCCCGGGAGACCCCGCTTAGATTCTCTATTAAGGAGATACAGAAGGCCATTGAGGACACGGCCAGTCATAAGGCCCCAGGCCCGGATGGGGTACCGGCTGACATGTTTAAATCAAATCTGAGCGTGTGGTCAGTAGTCCTCACTAATGTATTTAATATAGCCTGTATAGACAAAACCAGAGTTCCAACATCCTGGTCACAGTCCATTATAATCCCCATATTTAAGAAGGGCCAACGGAGGGATCCAAGATGTTATAGGCCCATATCATTGCTGGATTCTTCATTTAAAATTTTGGGTAAGGTTTTCATCTTGGGCAACAAATAATGATATTCTGTGTAACGCTCAGTACAGTTTTAGATCAGGGAGAGGCACCGAGGATCAATGCCTAAACTTACATCTCATACTGAGCAAATACACAGTTGCGTCCAAGGGCTCAATTCATTTGGCCTTTATGGACTTGTCCACAGCTTTTGACCTAGTTAATAGGTCAAAGTTGTGGACAATGCTCCTGGAGCTGGGTTTGGATCGGGCATTGGTAAATTTTCTGTCGGAACTCCATAGAGACCTGAGAGCGTCTATACGTATGACTCAGGAGGGGAAATGTACTGCATCCTTTAAATCTGGTAGAGGGGTGCGCCAAGGTTGCATCCTGACCCCAATACTTTTTTCTCTATATATAAACTCACTGGGAAGTACCTTGGCAGCGGCATCGGTCGATGTGCCACGTATGGGTGGTTCTTTGATGCCCGTTTTATTATACGCTGACGACTCGGTGCTGCTATCAAGAACCCCGATAGGTTTACAACAATTGCTCAATTCCTTCGGGGCTTTCATGCAAGATCTGGATCTAGTGATTAATATAGAGAAATCGCATGTAATGACTGTGGGGAAATGTAAGAATAGCATAAAAACCCTCTCCTGTAATGGTACAGCAATCTCGAGAGTTAAAGTTTTTACCTACCTAGGAGTGGTATTTGATGATAAAGGTTCCTGGGTACCACAAATCACCAACAAGGTAGCGGCTGTGAGAAGATCGTCGGCTGCTATTTTGGGTTTTGCAAAGCGATTGGGTGGGAAACCAGCTGAGGCCATACTGACCATCTATAGAGCCAAAACCCTAGCCATTGCAAGGTATGGGGCCTCGATATGGGGCTATAAAGATTCAGCCCCGATACAGAGAGAGGAAAATAGATTTCTACGATCCCTTATGGGTCTCCCCCAATCTACACCAGCGTTTGCAGTACACATGGAACTGGGACTGGGGTATATCGGAGATACCCTGTGTATGGCCCCAATTCTATCATGGATCAGAACCTGGCTTAATCCCAATCTGTCTCTAAATCATGAAATCATTAGGGATTGTATGGGGAGGGATAAAGTGGCAGAGATACGGTGGTTGGCTTTTATTAAATCTACAGCAGGATATTTGGGTCGACCCGAATTGTACACTAACCCTGAAAGCCTGACAGGAGAAGATATTAAATGGGTTAAAATACACTATATAAAAAAGCGAGAAGTAGAAAGGGAAGCGTGCAAAATTATGAAGCCAACTGTAAAGTCACATTACATGTTGATTACGTCAATGACTATTCAATCATATTTGACGACTGTTACGAAACCATTCCACAGGTGGCTTCTTACAAACTTTCGCTTTAATCAGGCACATTTTCTGTTGGGTACTTATGCTAAGCGGTGTAAACCTCATGAGAATGTACCATGCAAATGTGATTATTTCTCTGATCAGGACTTACTGCATTTTGTGTTTTTTTGCCCCTTCTTTAAGACTGGCAGGGAAAAATTTATTAAACCATTATTAAAGAACAAAGGGGCAGATTTATGAGGCCCTTGCGCCTCTTTGCGCCGCAATTGCGTCACTTTATTTGACGCAACGGCGGTGCAAACAATGCGCCCTATTTACAACGTGACGCATCTAGGAGATGCGTCACGTTGTAAAGCCCTGCGCTATAAGGAGGCGTTCCTGCGCAGGGGGGGGCGTTCCTGCGCAGGAACGCCTCCTAAAAGTGGCTGAGTGAAATCTATAAGATTTCACTCAGTCACTTTCAGGCCAATGCTGCGTCAAAACCCTGCGCCTGCTTGAAGCAGGCGTAGGTCTTGATGCAGCATTGTGAAGATGGGGCACCCCCGAGCCTTGCTGGAGCTGCGTCGCGCTTGTGACTCAACTCCAGCAATGCGCCACCTTTACGGCACAGATGCGTCACGCATCTCTGCCGTTTTTGCCCCATGGTGCGCCGCATTGTAAATGCGGCGCACCATGGGTGGCGGAGCTGTGGCGCACTGTGGCGCACATTAACTGGCGCATCCCTGGGGATGCGCCAGTTAACATAAATCTGCCCCAAAGGGTTTAAGCAGATAAAACCTGCCTTAGTGTACCTACAACTCATGGAGTCTCACTAGTCATGTTCGGGGTAGCCAACTTTCTGACTGCCTCTATTCGTACCAGACAGAATAGACTTCGGATTATTTCTGCCTCACATTTTGTAGATGGTGAACAGTGTTAGTTGTCATAAACGATTAGTGTACTAAAAGAACTGTTGAGATCATTACTACTGTGTATATACTGATTTTTAATCTTTTTAACTTATATATTGTTTTTTAAACTAACTACCGTTTTTGATATACCAATGTATTTGTATAGCATACTTTTATGATTTTAATATATTCAAATAAAGTGATTCTGACTGACTGACTGACTGACATGCATAGATTCATAGTTTGTGATAGCAGTCCTGTAAATCTTCTAGGTAGGGATATTCTCTGCAAGATGAATTGCGCAATATATTGCTCACCGGATGGTATTGAGCTACAAACTCCAGAAGAAGATGGGCTTTTCAAATTAACAATGTCAATGATTGAAGCAGAAGAAAGTAAATTATTTCCTGGGTTTGATAAGAATAATTTACCTGAAGAATTAAAAGACACATTGAATGTTAAAATTTGGGATTTCACTGGAGATGAAATGGGTTTGATGAAAAATGTAGACCCAGTAAATATATCAGTAAAACAAGGAGCAGATTATCCAAACATTCCACAGTATAAAATGAAAGCAGAAGTAATTGAAGGAGTTATTCATGTAATAGACAAATTCATAAAACAAGGTGTTCTAAAAGAAATTGAGAGTAGCCCATGTAATTCAACGATTATGGGAATTAAAAAGCCAAATGGTAATTTCAGAATTGTTCAAGACCTGAGAAAGGTGAACAAAATTGTTGTTCCATGTTGCCCAGTTGTGCCAAACCCAGCGGTAATTTTATATCAGAATCCGCATGATGCAGAATAGTACACGGTTATTGATTTATTTAATGCATTCTTTACTGTTCCATTGCATCCAGAAAGCCAGCAAATTGTTGCGTTCAGGTTCAAAGAACGTATATTAGCATGGTGCGAATCCGAAAGTCCATCTATTTTTAATCAATTGCTAAAGACATCCTTAGAAAATCTAGATTTACCTGGAAAATCTACGTTAGTGCAGTATATTGATGATCTCCTTGTGGCTGCAAAAACAAGAGATAATTGTGTAACAGATACCATTACTCTTTTAATTCATCTGGCAGATGAGGGACATAAAGTATCTCCTTCAAAATTACAGTTTTGCAAACAAGAAGTAAAATATCTTGGTCACAGAATTGCAAAGGGAGTCAGACAAGTGACAACAGAAAGAATAAAAATGATTCAAGCAATGCAACCTCCAAAAACACAGAGACAGATTAGAATGTTTCTAGGAATGGTTGGTTATTGTCGCCAATCGATTAGTGGATTTTCAGTAACTGCAAAACCACTACAGAGACTGACAAAAGCAGACATAAAAGATCTGATTAGCCTAACAGATACTGACTTAGAAGCTTTTGAACAGTTAAAAAGAAGTTTGTGTGAAGCTCCAGCATTGGGAATGCCTGACTATGAGAAAGAGTTTGAGCTGTATTGCAGTGAAAGAGAAGGATGTGCATTATCAGTTCTGATTCAGAGACATGGAAAACTGAGAAAGCCAATAGCACATTTCTCAGCTGTTCTTGACCCTGTTGCAAAGGCATTACCAGGTTGCTTAAAAGCAGTAGCTGCAACTAGTGTAAGTTTGGAACAAAGTGAAGGAATAATAATGGGATTTCCTGTAAAAGTATATGTACCACACTTAGTTGATATTCTTCTTACAAGAAGCAGACCACAACATTTGACAAACAGCAGGTTAACAAAATTTGAAAAGGTTATCCTTGGTTCAGATAATGTTTCAATTGCGAGATGTGTGAATTTAAATCCTTCCACATTATTACCTGACACTACTGAAACAGAAGCCAGAGATGAGGCTGTTGATCATGAATGCCTGGATGTATTAGAATATTGCACTAAACCCAGACAGGACATAAAAGATGTCCCTTTAGCTGAATCAGATTATGTTCTATTTGTTGATGGTTCATGCTTGAGAACAGATGAAGGTGTTCTGAATGCAGCATATTCGGTTTCTACAGTTGCAGATGTAATTGAAGCTTCTTGTCTCAAAGGAATTCGTTCAGCTCAAGTAGCAGAATTCATTGCTTTGATTCGTGCATGTGAATTGGGTAAAGAGCAAAAGATTACCATTGTGACTGATAGTCAGTATGGATATGGCGTAGTCCATGACTATGGCCAGCTCTGGTCTCAAAGAGGTTATTTAACTTCTGCGGGATCACCAATCAGAAACGCAGAGCTGATCAAAAGACTGATCGACGGAATTCAGTTACCAGAATAAATTGCAGTTGTAAAGTGTACAGCACATAAAAAAGGAGAGGATTACATAACAAAAGGAAATTCATATGCTGATGAAGTGGCAACATTCTGTGCAAAAAATAATGTGTCAATTAATCGGGAAAAAGCAAATGAACATGTTTTGAACTCACTTATGCTAACATCTGTAGTTGAGACCTGGCAGGGAGTAAAACAACTGCAAGATGAAGCAGATAATGAAGAGAAAAACACATGGTTAAAAGCAGGATGTAGACAGAGAGAAGAAGATGAGATTTGGGTTTACAAAGATGACAGGATAGTAATGCCAGACAGCATGATTTCTGACATGGCATGCATGTACCATGGTCCAGGACATATTGGCAGAGACTCAATGATTATATTATTTAGGCAAACATGGTACAATCCAAAATTCAGGATAATTGTAGAATCCCTTTATCAGAGGTGTCTTATCTGCCAACAGATCAACCCAAACAGAAAAACTCTTGTTAGCATGGGAACCATAGGACGGGAGGGTGGTCCATTTACCAGATTACAGCTTGACTTCATTGACATGCCACCTCACAACAAACTCAGATATGTCTTGGTGATAGTCTGTTTGTTTTCAAGATGGGTGGAAGCATTCCCAACACGCCGCAATGATTCAATTACTGTGGTAAAATTACTTTTGAGAGAAATCATACCAAGGTATGGATTTCCTGTGACGGTCGAGACAGATCGTGGCACACATTTTGAAAACAGATTGCTACAATTGGTTTGTGAAGCTCTAGACATAAAGCAAAAAATGCATTGTGCTTACAGACCAGAAGCATCAGGTGTTGTTGAGCAAGTGAATGGTACAAGAAAAAACAGAATAGCAAAAATGTGTTTAGCTACAGGAATGAAGTGGACAGACACACTTCCACTTGTTTTGATGTCTTTGAGAAGCATTCCAGATAGAAAAACAGGTTTGAGCCCTCATGAGATTCTTATGGGTAGGGTCATGAGGCAAGCATTTGTTCCAGTTGATAAACTGTTGAGCATTAATGATATCATCATAATGGATTACTGTATAAATCTATCTGATGTGGTGACTTCTGTGTTCCATCAGGTGGGAACTGAAGTAATTACAAAAGAGAAAGAACAAGCACATGATTTGTTACCTGGAGACTGGGTGAGGACAAAAGTTCACCGAAGAAGAAACTGCCTAGTACCAAGGTGGCAGAAGGCAAGACAGGTGATATTAGTCACAACAAATGCAGTAAAGTGTAGCGGATTGAAGAGATGGATTCATGCTAGCCATACCATACGAGTGCCAGCACCTGAGAATCCTGACAAAGGTGATACAACTGCTGATTCAGATTCAGAAGAAGAACCTGAAAGAAATCGAAATCCAGATCCTGAAGAGCGACAAGAAAGTCGACATCTGGAGGATTCAAATGCGAATGAGGCATTGAATGAAGAGATTGTGATACAAGATTCTGAAGACAATGAAAATGATGAAGATCTGCTAGATCAAGTAGCAGAAAAAGAAGCTGAAGAAGTAGTGATTCAAGATCAAGATCGGGAAAGTATTGAAAAGCAGATTGGAAGCTCTGGAAGCAGGAACGAAAGTTCTGAAACTGGGAAATTGGAAGTAATCGAAGAAGAAGAAGAAGAAGAAATTCCAAGGACCAGCTGTAAGGATGATGTTCCTAAGAGTAAAACTGCTGAGTAAAGAAGTTCCTGAATCTAAAAAAGAATCTGATACAGTAAAACTGATTATTAATGAATCAGCTGAAAACACAGAAAGTGAAACAGATGAAAGTGGAGATGAATCAAAGGTGAAAAGATCAAGGAAAAGAGCTCGGAGAGTGGAATATAATTCAGCGGAACCGAAAAAGAAATTATCAAGAAAAGGAAGGCCTAAAGTTTAAATTAGCAAAAGAGCAGGTTAACGAGATCACAAGTCAAAACGAAGAAGAGTCAAATAAGAAAGTTCAAGCAGACAAAAGAATAGATGTGATAAATAGCAGAGCAAAAAGAGTAATAAAGCCAAATCAGAAGTATAATTCACCTGAGTGGACTTATATAATTATTCCTCAAGTGGTAGAGGTAAATAGTCAAAGTAATTTTGATGATGCAAGTGATAATGATTAATTTCATTCATTAGGTGACACAAGGTTGAAGAAATTGTGTTCGGAGACACAAGGTCGAAGAAATTGTGTTAGCTGGAAAACACATTGATGTATGACATAAGGTCGAAGAAAAGCTGTTAGAAAATAAAATTATTTGTTAAAAAAACAAGAGGGGAGTATATTCAGTAATTTTTAATTTTTATTTTTATTTTTAGGGTTCTTCTTGTTTGTAAGTAAAGATGCCTTCTTATACTAATATTTCAAGATGCTCAATTCTTAGAAGATGCTGTAAATTGTCTTCAATATGTGTAATCTTGATAATTTTAGTCTGGTTAATTTTAGCTGTCATTTTTCCTTTTGGAATTAAAAAGAAATGTATAAAGCTAATATGACTAGTAAAGTTGTGGTTAATCATGATGTAGTTGATAAGACTAATAGAATCATTGAACACAAACCAGAAATTCATCAAGATAGATCTGTAGGGGATTTTTCTAGTAATACCTTTTCAAGACTTTTATCTGAATATGTTAAGGTGATGAATGCAAAAGATTGCTACATCTATGTAAAACTACCTACTTCTGTGTCTGAAGGTGTAACTTATAATATGCTTCCTCTTACTTATGGCATAACCTGTAGTGTGATAGCTAGCTTGTTTTATCAAATCAAATCAAATATACTTTATTCGGTTTTCGTGATACAAAACCATAAACGTTCATAAAATATACACTTAACAATCCATGATTATTTAAGGAACACTTAAAGTGACCAAAATACAGTAAAAATAGGGATTCCATCATAAGAGAATTGTCCACTCCAGAATTAAACAGTATCAAATGAGTTCATATGCGATTTTACGTGTCCTACCACATTGCGTAAGATTTCGGAAGAGGAGGAAAACTGGGGAATTTGGGGTAAAAGTCGTGTAAGTCCCATAAGGATATTGGCCGTCTCTTACTCGAGGCGGCCAAGTTTTTAGGTAAGGGACAATATTTCTGTCTCTGAATCTCACAAGTATCAAGTCCCCGGCAACATCTTTGTGAAGGGAGCCCAACCAACCCACCCTTCTAACACTCCTTATTGCTCCGTATAAGTTACGAGGGAGTGGCCTGTTTTTGGACAGCCAGAATTTGGTTTTATTAAGTAAGTCAAATTGTCTCCCAGTTTTTCCAGGTTGGAGAGCAGGTACACCCGCAAGGATGCACACGAATGGGGCCGTTTCTGGTGGTAGATGAATAGAATTAACTTTGTTCTGACCTGCTCCAAGTGAGGTCGTCTGGGGAAGGGAGGCTTTGGCGGGGTATTTAGCTATTTTTTGCCCTGATGCACTAGGGCCAGCAGGTTGTGTTTGACGCCTTTTGTCCTCTGCAGGGGGTTTAGAGACTAGGTGAGTAGGAGGTGACATAGGGTGGTTAAATATGTCACTGCATATATCAACCCGCGGGTTTGATTTGATGGCTTTCTCTATTCTAGAGAGCATATCCCCTAACATGTTAATTTTTTCAAGCAGTGGTGCTATCATAGAGCTTACCAATTGTTCGATAAGGGGTAGAATGTGGGAGTGGGGAGGAGGTGTTAGAGCCTCTGGATTCTCCACATTCGAAGGGATCATTGGGGAATTGGCGGAGGGTGTGTTTAAGCACAGTTTTTGAGTTTTAGGGTTGTTTATACCTTGAATGGCACCTTTATGTTTCCATTTCACCGATGGAACCAGGGGGGGTACAACACTTACGGTAATCGGGCTGCAGGTTTTGGTAAAAAATATGGGGGCATCTAGAAGTGTAAGCTTATCTGGTAGTGTACTGGCGTTTTTGGGAGGAGGGGCAGTTTCCAAGGAAGCATAGTTGGAATTACATAAAAGATTTAACTCGTCTAACAGGGAGGGCATTTGCCCAAAGCCCGCTACGCTAGTAGACTGGTCCCCCTTGGAAGTCATGGTAGATAAGGAAAATAGGGATGCGATATATGAACAGGACCACAAGTAGGGAAACGGAACGAATGGGAGGGGGGGTATTTACCTTCTTGATGGTAGGCCTACAATGTGACAGCCAAGGGGTATGGCCCGTCCCGTCCTTATCCGGCCTTTGAGAACCGTAGAGGGCCCACCCTTTGCCCGGGCTTAGCCCTGGGCTATATCCCGCGCGCGTCCCGCGTCGCGGGAATAGTAGCGAGATTAAATCGCTGGAGGCAGGGGGGCAGCAACGCCGAGGGAAGAGGCAGCAGCTGTGAGGCACCGAGCCTGCTGGTCCTCGCAGTCCCTCGGCGTGTAGTCCACTTCGTCTCCTTTCCCCTCAAGGCAGCCCGCAGAGTTCAGAAAGCGCTTACAGAGCGCAGGGATCCCACGTCGTTCTCCCCAGCAGCAGCCCAGCATGAGCGGCACCCGCGGAGCGGGGGCCGCGAAAAGTATTTGAAATGTCCAGGTGGGGGGGTGGCAACGCCGAGGGAAGAGGCAGCAGCTGTGAGGCACCGAGCCTGCTGGTCCTCGCAGTCCCTCGGCGTGTAGTCCACTTCGTCTCCTTTCCCCTCAAGGCAGCCCGCAGAGTTCAGAAAGCGCTTACAGAGCGCAGGGATCCCACGTCGTTCTCCCCAGCAGCAGCCCAGCATGAGCGGCTTGTTTTATCAAACTGGTCGCTTGGAATATTACTACTCTGATTTTGATGACATTTTTGCAAATTTAAAAGTTGTAGATAGCTTGAATAAAGTGAAATATGCTAAACAGATGAGGGAATTTTTCCTAGTAACTAGTGAACTCACTTATGAGTATGCTTTTAGAAATAATTTAACAGGTAAATTGAGAGCAGAGGAGAAATCGTTCTTAAATTTGGTGGAAGAGAGAAGGGCAATTTACAAGCGGAGTGAGATGTTGAAACATACTAAGTCAAAATTTTGGCAAATGGAAGACGAAAAACTTAATGGTAGAATTGAGAATGTTGCAATTAACATAGATACACTTGTTAGTGGAAAATTCTGTATTAGAAGAGATAATACTATGTTTGATAATTATTTTGTTGGTGCAAGTCAATGTGTAGACACTTATCGTATAATAGGGGGTTGGGGATTTAAAGGAGGCAAAGATCCAATTTTTCCTGGAATCTATTTTGTGTGTGGGAACAAAGCTTATTACAATCTCCCAGACCATTGGTATGGGACATGTTATATAGGTTTAGTTTTTCCAAAAAATTTCCATGTTGATAGAAATGCAAATGGTTCATTTGAAATTAGCAATCACCTGAATAGATTTAGAAGGGAAAGTTTTTCAGAAATATTGGGAGACATATTTGGTGCAGTGATACCTATGGTGGGTATAACCCTGAAAGCAGTTAAGATCAGAAAAATGTCTACAATTGTTGATAGATTATCAACTAATACTGCAAATGGTTTTCAATTAGTGAATACAGAGCTTATTGCCATGAGGACTATGGTAATGCAAAATCGTCTTGCTTTAGACATTTTGCTAGCAAAAGAGGGTGGAGTCTGTGGAATTTTGCATGTCCAACATTGCTGTACATATATCCCAGATAAGAGTCAGAATATAGAAATGTACATTAGAAACATAACAGAAATACACAATGATGTTGAATCTTTAGACGATGATAGTTTTTCAGAACGCTTAAGTAAAAGATTTACAGCAATTAGACACTGGTTTCAAGAGATTGGTAGTTCAATTATAGGTAAAATAGTTTTCCCTTTAATAGTCATAGCTTTAGTGATACTTTTGTTAAAAATTAGTTGCATGATACACAAGAGAAGAAAACATGTAATGGAAAAGAAAAGAATTTGCAAACTAAGAAAGGAGAAAGAAAAAGAAATAGAATTAGAAGAGTTTCGGAGAACTCAATATGAAAGTTGTAGAAAAGTAAATAAATCTAAACTCTAGAAATACTAATATTAAGAAAGTCCAAAACATGTTCAAGGTATTGTTTGGTGATTTTAAAATCACCAGATGAGGGAATTGATGAAGCAAGGGGCAGAACAATATTTTGTTCAAACTTGCGAAGTTAATCTCCCATGATCATAAATGAATTAATATGCTTGTGGTGAAAATACTAATCAACATAGTATAAGAGTTTTTGCATCAGTACACGTGGGATAACTAAAGTGCTTTTATGTTGCAAACGCAAAAGAAGAAATAATAAACTAACCTTGTATATCGTCTTTGTCAGTATTAAATGCGGCTGTTTAACTAATGGCATGTGCTTATTTTGTGTGCTTATGTTATGTCTTATCTGTGACAAAAAGCATAAAAGAGTTTCTGTAGTTCCTAAAGGAAAGGTAGATATAATGCTGCTTATTCGTGCTTCAGCTAGGTAACATAATTAACGGGATTCATTTTTAAAGGGGGTGGGTAACAGAATGGGTTTCAATTCTTTAATTAATTGATGTCTTGTGTTTGTTTAATAATAGTTTCCGAAGTAAGGCCTAGAAGTGATAAAAAAAGTATGGCTCACAGAGTTGCAGATGAAAACTTGTCCAGAGTAATGCCTTGCACATGCGCAGCTGTGAAGACTTTTACTGCACAAACATCACGTAAATTGAAAAAGCAGTTTTTCAGCTGAGTTGAACGTGCACTCGGAGAAAGGCTCAAGGACAGGAACTTGTTGTGTTTGCCAAGGCTAGGAAGCAAATGTTTAAAACTTGTGGATAAAAAATATCTTTTCTGAGGAAGTCGGAAGATGTGGTAATGAGAGACAATAGGACTTATGTACAAGCCTGGTTCTGGTCAAGTAACGGACGTGATCTAACATTTTATCGTGGACTGAGCCAATGAGAAGCCTGGATTTTCATGAAAAGATGTAAAATGTAGTAAGTTAAGCTAGAAAAAAGGTATAAAACCTGACACTCGGAGCGGAGAAAAATCTCTCTTCTTTCCAATTCCTGATTGACGTGAGATGTTGTCGGACTTTTGGCGCACGTAAGGACAGCAGACTTTAAATGATTTTTCCTTTCTAGGTGGAGTGAGAATCAGACAGGCAAATAGATTTAGGGAATGGAAACTGTTATTCTGCTATTAATTCATGTTTTGAGCTTGCTTTAAAAATGTCAGTTTATTAATTCATTTCCTCACTAAAATGCTGCTTTCTTGATTGCTTATTAAATAATGATTTTTAAAACGTAAATGCTTTTCCTTATGGTAATAAAGTTAATAAAAATAGATTGAAATGACAAGCTGGTCTTGTTTATTCATGATCTAGTTACCATCAGTTGATTCAATCGCCTTAGTGGCTTGATTAAAAATTGATATATGTTAAAACCATGGTTAAAATAGATAAACTGCAGTTGTATATAATTTTGTAGATAATATGTGAAAAGATTTTATTAATCAGGCCACCAGATTCAGTCGCTCAAAAATTGCCTCATTGGTGTTATGGGCCTTTATAAGTGATTCATGATTAAAGGTGAGTATTGTAGAGATCAGTAGTGTTATTGAGACAGTTTTTCAATAGGAGCGCTGGATCAGGTGTGACACATTCACTCAGATATGTACTGAGGAACCGACACTAACAAAGCAGTTGTGCATAGCAGTTGCCCTTTCAATATTTCTCAGGCCTACTACTGGACAGCATGTGTGTGCAGTGCTACTGCTAGGCAGACTTTGCATTTGCAACGTGTTCAATTCATAAAAGCACTCTAGTACTGCATATAAGTCATCCCTAAGGTAGGCTGTAAGTGGCTGATAAGCAGTGAGGTATGTGTTTAAAACATAAGACATATACTTTCAAGTTTTAGTGTGTCTCATGTGCACCTATAGGCTCATTTGACCATTTTGACATGCAGCTTTATACCTATTCTGCATCTGATGTACCTATCTGGAAAAGGATACAGGCAATTATAAAGCAAGACAGACATTCACAGAGGCACTTCAACATTCACCCGAAGACACACACAGCTATTATGTTACTAGGCCTAATCCAGGCAGTTGCACACATAGTTACATAACACAATATTCTGTAACACAGCCAGTAATCGACCCATGCAGCTCCCTCCATGCACATTTAGAGACTCATAGAGTCCCTAAGAGAGGTGCTCACATACCAACATACTTTATTTAATATATTCAAAAAGACACTCACACAGGGACTTATACATTCATTCAGATATGTACTGAGGAACTAACAGTACTAAGTGAGCCATGCACACCACTTCCCCTTTTTAACATGCCTGAGGCCTGCTGCTGCACAGAGTTCAATGCGCCAATGCACTCTAACACACCCAGTAACCATTCTATGCAACTCCTTCCATACACATTTGCAGAGCCATAGAGTCAGTAACAGATGCACTCATATACCAACATACTGCCCTAAATATGGAAAGACACACTCAAATAGGGACGGATACACTCATTCAGACCTGTGCTAAGGAACTGACACTTTCAAGTCACTCATGCAGACAAGTAGTGTTTAAACATAACTTCTACACCCACTCCCCATTCAAAACATGTTGGTTACCTTGAAAGTCCTGCTCAAGTACATATAAGTCACCTGTAACATAGGGTAACGGTAGGACATAGGGCTGGGAGCTATGTGCTTAAAAGATAATATATGTTCTTTGATATTTTATTGAGTTGCCTGCACACTTACAGACCCATATATTCAGTTATAGCTCCATTCTGGTACCCCTACTGGAACTCATATATGTATGTGTAAAGGGCTAGAGCTTCTTACACACCTAGGTAATTAAAGATTCACTTATAAAACCCACTAACAGAGCCAGCAAGCAACCCATGCAAATTCTTACATACAGATTGAGACTCTCATACAGTAACTGAGAAAGTCATGTATACACCAACATAGTTACTTATATATCCAATGACGCCCCTAGAGCCAATGAGACACTCATTTAGGTATTAAGTGATGAAAAGACAAGTCACTCATGATGGGAAGTGCATATTTAAACATATCTCAAGCCTGCTACTGTAGAGCCGGTGAACCCCGTTTTCCTGCTAGCTCAGTTTGACATTCAAAACATGTTACTACGTCTTAAACTCCTTCTCAAGTACACAGCCAGCTACCAATCCACATTTGCATTACATACATACACATTTAGAGATCCACAGAGTTCTTATAAGAGTAAGTGATATAGGAACATTCTTTTTAAATATCCAATAACACATCAAATAGAGGCTAAGGTACACATTGCAATATGTACTGAGAACTTTGACACAAATAATTCCACCTTGGAGACAAGTAGGCTTTTCAAAATTTATCAGACCTGCTGTTGTAGAGCCTATGTGTTCATTTTCACTGCTAGAATGACTTTACTTTTACAACTAATTATAAACCTCACATTTTCTATCTACTACATATAACTCTCTATTACGTTAGGCTATACCTAACCTATAGGGCAGGGTACTATGTACTTAGAAGTAACACATGTAGTTTGACAGGGAAACGATGGGTTATGTTTCATAGCTCTGAAATGGTATGAATGACTAATATAGATATATATTTACGATTTTAGTTCCTTGCAGTAGACTACATAAAATGTACACTCTATTTTGTTTTCAGATATCTACTTGGCTTCAAATAGAACAATTTAAGATAGCAAAAAAAGAACAGTGGAGAAAAGCACAAACGAAACACTACTACTTGGAAAAAACTCAGAACAAAAAAGAAGATGGTGGGGAAAATGTATTGGGGAAAAAAATTGCTGGTGAAAGAATTAAGCAGTTTCTTAAAACAGTGGTAAAAATAAAAAATGGTGTCAACAGAAGCAAAACTTTACCAGCAGCTCACAAACAAAAAGCAGAAATTATGTTCAGAGGGGAAAAGATGCTAAAAAACAATTCATCTGACAGCAAGACAGAACCAGTACAAAGACATAAGAAGAAGAATGTTTCGAAGTAGGGTGATTCAAAATTTGTAGGTACAAATAAAGCAATGTAAGAGAAGAATAACATGTTACAAACAAAAACAACACATGGAAAATGTAGTAGATAAAGCATTTGCCCTGAAATGAAACTATTTATCTTAATATTAAACAGAATGAAAACACTGGATAAAACCACTTAGTGTATACATAGAAAAAGTCAGAAAAATAGACTTCTGTATAAAACAAATGTTTGCAAATTTTGTAGAGGTGATTGAAACCATACAGCCAGTACTGCACCTTTCTCTAATGAAAATAGCGACTTCCAGGAGAACACATTACTGCATGCAGTTGAAACAACTGGTCAATGCTAAGAAGTAAAGGATTGTATTCCCATTCGAAAAGAGGAGATGGTTCCTAGAAATGTTGAGGATGTGGTAGCTGAAAAGGTACAGGGAAAACATAGACCGGCCCCCATGTACAAGTGGAACTGTAGCAGTATTTGCAGTGTCCAGCAAGGGTCAATTGATATATTGAGAACATTCCTACGCAAGTTTACATGCTGAAGTTTGAAACAGAAAATTGCATTTTTGCAAGGATTAGATCTATGCAAGGTGAGGATGTATATTGACTTACAGGGACATTCACTAGGATGTCTATCAAAGAAAGTGTGCTGGAGCACGTTTCATAATTTCTGCTGTGTAGCACTCTAAAACGCGAAATTTAGTTAGGAGATTTTACTCTGTGAAAACTCTGGCACTATGTTTAGGAGAAATGAACAGAGCTCTTTTGGATGGCACAGTAGCAAAGGTAGAAAAAGTTTCGGAAGATATTGAATTTCGATTCTCATGGTCCTCAACAAAAGAGTAGGAAAAATGAAGAATCTGGAGGCGTGGAAGAACAGGAGACAGGTATACATTTTATTAATTTTATGGGAGAGATTACTAAATTCATCGGAGGCCCGGCCCCCTTTGTCAACTACTGCACACAGGCCACCAGCACACTACTGGTTGCGGGATGAAGTCCCCTTGGCTGCTGACAGTCATTTGGGACCAAGAAACCCTATTGTTGCCACCAGTAAGTCCCCAACAGCAGGATTACTGCGACCTTGTAGGAGGCCCTGCCCCCTTTCTAAACCACTCTGCAAAAAGGCCTCTGGGTGCACTACTGGTTGGGAAATGACATTCCATTGGTTGCTGAGGGTTGTTGGGGCCAAGCACACGTATTGTTACCACCAGTAAGTCCCCGACAGTGGGATTGCTGAGACCTCATCGAAGGCTCAGCCCCTTTTTAACCACTAAGAAACGGGCCTCCTGGTGCACTACTGGTTGAATGATGAAGTCCCCTTGGCTGATGAAGGTCACTGGGGGCCAAGAACCCCTATTGTTGGACCAGTAAGTCAGCCACAGTAGAATTGCTGGGACCCCGTTGGAGGCCTTGCCTCCTTTCTCCACCACTATGCAAACATGCTTCCTGGCTAAGACCCATATTGTTTCTACCAGTAAGTCCCCCACAGCTGGATTGTCGAGACCTAGTTGAAGACCCCACCTCATTCCTCAATCTCTCTGCAAATACGTCTCCTGGCACACTACTGGCTGGGGGTGAAGTCCCCTAGGCTGCTGAAAGTCTTTGGGGGCCAAGAATCCCTATTTTTGCCACCAGTAATTCCCCCACAGGGATTGATGAGAGCTCATCAAAGGCCTGCCCCTTTCTCAACAACACTGCAAACAGGTCTCCTGTCACACTACCGGTTGGGGAATGAAGTCCCCTTGGTTGCTGAGGGTCATGGGGGCCAAGAACCCCTATTGATACCACCAGTAAGTCCCACATAGCGGGATTGCTGAAACCTCATTGGAGGCCCGGTCTCCTTTCTCAACCACTCTGCAAACACGCCTTCTGGCACAGTACTGGTTGGTGGATGAAGACCAGGGGTGAGAGCGCTGGTAAACGCCACTCCCCCAGCAGAGTTTTTGCCAAACTTAGTATTCCAAGCGGAGCACAGAGTGGCAAAAGTCTGCAAACTCCCATGGTTTAGCGGAGTTTACCGACAACAAGTTCTACGGTTTCAAACTATTCATCGTTGTTTCGCCGTACGTCACTTCATACATTAAAAAATGTGAGAAACATTAAATTAAGGAGATGTGGGAGATTTCTGCAGAAAAGAGTCTATCTAAGAAATTGTACTGCTTCAGCTTGAAAATGCTTTCTCATAGAGAGATGGGTTCCTATGAGTGCTGTAATGGTCTCAGCTTGACTAGTTGTTTTCAAAGTCAATGATAATTGTTTGGGTAAGTCTAGACTTAGCAAGTAAATGGAATAGAGTTTTAAAGTCTTTCCCAGAAATTCAGTATCTAGCGGAGTTTGACCAAGAGAGTGCAGACACTGTGAAGACAACTATGCTGGATACATACTATCCAAGAAGGAGTCCACTTCTAGAACACATGTGCTTTCATGAAGTACCTTAATGCTATAGATACACAAGGAATATGAAGAAAAGTAGTGTCAAAATGCAGAGAAAAGAGAATTTTTCAATTTGGCACTTCTGCATCTGTTCAAGCCTTGACGTGTTGAATCAGAACTACACGAAGACTACGAATGCTATGAAAGCTCTTCAAGACCGTATAAGACAATATTCAATGTCCAGTCTTTTCAAATTATTTGCAAATGTTGAAAGATGAGATTCAACAGGAAAACATTTTTTTGCTGAAGTGGCTAAGGAGATTTCCCAAAGAAGCCAAAGTTCTTCTACAGCATTAAGTCAAGATCTACTTGTACAACCAACTATTCAAAATGAGGCAGCCATAGCCATGAGTGAGGTGTAGACTGCAATGCAACAAGCAACAGATGAAATTCTGGATTTTGAACACTTACTAGGACAACTGAAAGGCAAACAGAAAGAAATGCATACCAAAATAAAAGCTAAATAGTACATGGATTTCTACATAAGAAGAAACAATGTCAGTGCTCTGTTTAAGCCAATACTATCAGTGGTCAAGCTGAGACTGGGAAAAGTGTTTTAATTAACATTTTCACTGCTTATCTACAAAGGACTAAGGAATCAAAATTGTCATGTGTAGTAACAGCACCAACTGGATTAACTGCATACAACATTAAAGGAATTACTTTACACCAGCTTTTTCTGCTATCTGTAGAACATGTCAATAAGCTGGAATACAAGAAGTCATCTGGGGAATATCTACAAGAGGTGTTAAGAGTATTGAAGAAACCGAAGCTTTTTATTATCAATGAGGGTAGCATGGTTTCAAACGTAATGCTTGCCTTTGTACACTTAAGAATGCAGCAGAATTCGAATACTGAGTATGATCTGCTTTTTGGAGGAAAGCATTTAATAATCTTCAGTGATATTTCTTTTTTTATTTATTTGAAAGGTTTTATATAGCGCTGGCTACACCCAAGGGTATCAGAGCACTTCACAACAGCATTGAACATAGGAGGACGAAAATAACAATAAACAGTATAAAAAGCAAATTACATCAGACATCATATGAAAATAAAGGCATACGTAAAATAACAATTAACAGAATATGAAGCAAATTACATCAGATATCATACGAAAATAAGGGCATAAATAGAATACCATACTGAGCGTCATGCATATATCGTAATAGAGAGCAGATTATTATGAACAGTGTGACAATGGGATAGGTAAGCTGTTAGGGAGGACGTGGAGTGCAGATTCCTGGCGGGGTGACGGTATGAAGAGGGGGGATCTAGGATCTAATTATCCCAAGAATTTAGTGAGGAGGTGGATTTTAAGGTCTCTTTTGAAGCTGTCATAGGAGGGGTTGCATCGGAGGTCTTTGGGGAGGGCTTTCTAGATGGTTGGGACATTGCCAGAGAAGGTGCGAGATTTTGATGTGCTTTTTTTTTAGAAGAGGTGGAATGAGAAGAAGGGTGTTAGTGCTTGTCAGCGATCTGGTACCGCCACCTTTTTTGAGTTTCGATGAGAGATACGTTGGAGAGTTCTGATAGAGGGCTTTGTGTGTGATACATGCAATTTTGTAAGAAGATCTGCCTTCGATGGGGAGCCATTTGAGGGTCTTGTGGGTAGGGGAGATGTGGTCAAAACGTTTGCTGTTAGTTGTTAATCTAGCTGCGAGGTTGAGCTTGGATTTGATGGGGGTGAGGTGGGTTTTGGGAGTACCGGACAGAAGGGCATTCCGTAATCAATTTTGGATAGGACCAGCGATTGGATAATTAGTTTGAATTCGTTGGCTGGGATAAAAGGTTTGACTTTTTTAAGGTGGCGAAGAGTGAAGAGTGCACTTTTAGCTGAGTTCTTTACATTGGAGTTGAGTGTGAGTATATTAGTGATGGTGATACCGAGCGATTTGACAGACTCAGTGAGGGAAAGAGGGCAGTTTAGGGCGTTAAGGTCAGGGATCCATGTTGGGATGGGGAGAGGGTTGTTTTTGGGAGAGAAGAGGATGATCTTGGTTTGTTAGGGTTGAGTTTAAGATTGTTGTTATGAAACCAGGTTTGGATTTTGTTTAGAGTAGAGTTAAGGTGAAGGATATCGGCATGTGATTTAATTTTATAGTACAGTTGGGTGTCATTAGCGTAAAGGTGATAGTTGATTTTTGCTTGTTTAAAAGTATAAGGGTAAGGGGTTCCATAAAGGGGTTGAAGAGGGCAGGGGAGAGGATGGATCCTTGAGGGAGACCTAGGGAGACAGGAGTAGGTTTAGAGAGGCTGTTCTGAATTTTAATTTGTTGTGTTGCGTGCTGGAAGTAGGATGTGAACCAGGTAAGAACAGTGCCATTAATGCTGAAGCAATCTTGTGTTGAGTAAGGTAGGATTGTAGACTGTGTCGAATGCAGCAGTAAGATCAATGAGGATAAGTTGATAGATCTCCCCTTTGTCCAGGGTTAAGTGAATATCATCTACTCTGTTTAGCAGTGTGGTTTT
The DNA here is from genome assembly GCF_964261635.1 of Lissotriton helveticus. Classification (NCBI taxonomy): domain Eukaryota; kingdom Metazoa; phylum Chordata; class Amphibia; order Caudata; family Salamandridae; genus Lissotriton; species Lissotriton helveticus. Next base: position 1,867,962,751 of record NC_136059.1, read on the forward strand.
GGTGCTGCAGCCTTTGCGGAAGCCAGATTGAAGGGGGTCAAGAAGGTTGAATGTGTCAATGTGATTGTCCAATTGGAGGAGGGCGCATTTTTCAAGGGCTTTGGAGAGGAGTGGGAGATTAAAGATAGGGCAGAGATTGTTAGGGTCATTGGGGTGAGCTTTGGGTTTTTTGGGGATGGGGGTAATTTGTCCGCGTTGAAGTGAGGTGGGAACATTTCCTGTAGCAAGGGAGGTGTTAATGATGTTGGTCCAGTAGGGGGAAAATAACGTGTTTGAGATCTTGGACTAGTGTGGACTGGAGAGGGTCTTTAGTGTGGGAGGATTGTTTGAGTTTTGTTAGGATGCTGAAGACTTCTTGTTCAGAGATGTGGAGGAAATTGTGCCATGAGGCATTATTTTTAAGCGGTGGGAAAATGGGGAGAGGATCCGGAGGGATGAGCGATGGGAGGGGGAGCGGAGGAATCCAGGGGGGCTGTGGGGTGGGTGGGGGTTGAGGGTGGAGGAAAGCGCGGTCGATTTTGGCAATTTTTTCACTGAAAAAGATGGCGATTTCTTCGCATTTGCTAATGGAGGCCACCGGATTAGGCAGTGCAGGAGAGGTTTGATTTCTCATATTGTTGAACAGCTCCCTAGGTCTGTTTTTGGCACGGAAGAGTTGAAGACAAAAGAAAGAGGCTTTCTCAGAAAAGATGTTTTTTGTAGGACGTTCTGGCATTTCTGAGGAGAGCAAGATGGGAAGGGGAAAGGTGTTGTCTCCAAGTTCTTTCAGCCAGTCTCAGAGAGCGCCTTTCCTTATTAAGGTCAACGGTGAACCATTGTTTAGAGGGGACATTTTGTTGTGGTTTCGTTTTTAGGAGGGCGAGCTTATCTAAAAGCTCTGAGATAGTTTTATTAAAGTGCTCGGTGAGTTCATTTGCGTTGGAGGAAGGGGCGGTGTGACCGAGATGGGATTGGAGTTCATACTCTAACACTCCAGGGGGGATTTCTGGATACAGTTGTAGTCTTAGTGTTTTGCTTGGTGGTGGCTGGCGCTGGGGGAGATATTGAACAGGATAAGATGATGGTTAGACCAGTCAATGGGAATGATGTTGGATAAGGATGTTAGATCAGGCTTGGAGATGATGGCGTCTAGAGTAACTCCTTGTGAAAGGGCAGCCTGCTTTCAGGACAATTCTTCATCATGAAACAAGAAGTTCCTTGGGAAGTATTGGCAGTGTAAATATTTGTTTGAAGTTTGAATACAAGGAACTCGAAAATAATATGTGTTAAGCATCTGATATGGAATATGCAGATATCCTGAACAACATTAGAGTAGGAGTTCTCACAAAAAAGAGCAAGTGTGTTTTAGAAAGCCGGTTTATCAAGAATTTCCATTTGAGAACACAGCAGCACATCGAATTCTCAAATTAAACTAACAATTACTGAAGCGGTAGAAAAAAGATATTTTAGAAATTAAAGCAATCAATAGAATGGAACACCATGGAGTAACAATACTACTAACTGAAAAACTGCAAGCAATTTGGATACTTGAGGAAAGTCTGTCTTGACGACTGCAGTATTAGAAAAATGTTTATGCATGTGCAAAAACTGTTGAGTAATTTTGAGGCGTAACTTAAATGTAGAGATTGATTTAATTGATTTTCCAAATAGGGATGATATTGAGAACTTAGCCATAATATTTGATCAGATTGATGGCGAGAAGCAGATTGGTTGACGTAGTGTACGTTTTTTTCTTATGAAGGACTTATATGTGTGACGGCAACAGTACTCTAGCAAATCCCAAGGTTTAAGTGTGGATGCATCCCTTATTAATATTGAAGGTAAAGTATGTAAAGAAGGAATATTACATGTATAATTATTCTGAGTTAGAACATGGTATGTACTTGAATTTGATGATTGGAAAGTCAATGCTGATGTAAACTGTTTAAGAGTGTACAGTCCATTAAGAACTCCATATGCTCCCCATTTAGGTCAGTAACCTATCTATGAGAAACGTATAATCTGTCCAAAGCAGAAGCGTACAAAACATTTGAATGTTGATCAAGAAAAGACAACAAAGCAGCACACACCAGAAGATGTTAAGAAGAAAAACCTGTAAAATGACGTAAATTTGGTAGGATATCAGTTTGAGAACAGTTCAGGTGTCAATTGCTATGCAAATGTTGTTCTCAATGTATTGTTTCATTCACCACATCTTGTACATAACATTTAAGGACAACCAGATAGGAGATTGTGTTCTACACTGTATCATTTGTTCCAACATTTAATCAGGGACAGATATGCAATACATTCTGCTTCTGGCATTCGAGACCTTTTGGATATATGTAGTGGATCACTAATATTTATTCTCAAAAGGCAATAAGATGCACAAGAATTCCAGTGGTCATGTTTGGAGTTTTAGAAGAAGAAAGAGTACATATTGATGACTTATTTGGACTGACCTATAAATGGAATCATGACAGTGCTGATTGCAATTTTACATCCTCCACTGAAATAAATTCTGAGCGATTTGTGCACTTAACAATACCATATTGCAAAACTGTGCCTTTTGACACATTGATTAAAAATGCAAATGAAAATATGTCCTGTCCGAGTTGTAGCAAAAAGAACAAATGATGAAGAGAATGCTGAACAAAGCAAACATTCACACTCAGTCACAAAGACCAGTTTTTAATCTCACCACACCACCCCAGTTTGGACCCAGCCATATGCAAATCAGTATTTTTCCGTTGTGAGCAAAAGAAAGATGGATTAATCTCAGATCTTGGCGACTAGGGTGAATGTTTACATTGTTCAGCATTCTGGACATCATTTGTTCCTTTGGCTTTTGTCACCCTAAGTTGACAGGGCATGTCCAGACGTGGGTCCGTTGCTCGCTTTGTCACTGGATTGAAGCTAGCCTGGCTGATGAGGGGTGTTACCCCTAAAACAATCCCAGGATGCTTGTTTCTGGTCCAGGGAAGACCTGGCTTGGCAGTTCAGGCTAGACTGTTCCCCTGAGGAACAGGATCAAGACTGATTTGCATATGGCTGGGCATGAACTCGGGTGGCTAAGGGGCAGATGTATCAAGATTCAATTTTGCGATTCCTAAATAGCGATTTTTAAGGAATCGCTATTTAGAAATCGCAAAATGGAATGTATTAAAAAAATCGCTATTTTTTTGCGATTCCTTACACTTCCTTATTTGCGAATTCGCATTTGAGAATTCGCAAATAAGGAATAATTTCCCATGCATTCCTATGGGCCAGGAGGCCCATAGGAATGATTTTGAACTAATTCTCAAATTGCGAATTCGCAATTTGTTAATCGCAATTTGAGAATTATTTCAAGGGTGCAGGGGTGTCTGAAAGACACCCTGCTGCACCCCTGAAATGTACATGTGTGTGCATATGGCGCACATACATGCCCCATGGGCATGTGTGTGCGTCACATGCCACCTTTAAAAATGCAAAATTGTGCACTTTTTGAGGACTTTGCAAATTACCATCAACTACAAGTTAACAAAAATTCGCAAAAAAAATGCTTCATACATAGCATTTAAGGAATCGCCAAATTTGCGATTCCTTAAATGCTATGGCAAATTAAGGAATCGCAAATCTTTGCGATTTCTTAAATTGCGAATTTTTGATACATTCTAAAAAATGCAAACAACCATTTGCGAGTCGCAAAGGCCGAATTTCGGCCTTTGCGAGTCGCAAAACGGTTGATACATCTGCCCCTAAGTGAGCTAAAAAATTATGATGGATTTAACCCCAATCTAATAGTGACTGGGGGTGAGTGTCTGAAAAGTTTTCACACTCCTCCATCATTTCCTTGTGTTAGCTCTGTCCAAATTGTTGATCAGATCTAAAAGTTTCAGCGCTATGTCCATCATCTCCTTTTGTTTGCTTTGCTTGCCCTACATTGGCAGGGTATGCCCTGACCTGGGTCCCTTGTTCACTTTGCCACTAGATTCAAGCTAGCCTGGTTGATGAGGGAAGTTATCCCAAAACGTGTCCTAGGGTGCTTTATACCGGTCCAAGGAAGACCTGGCTTGGCAGTTCGGGTTGGACTGTTCCCATGAGGAACAGGGTCAAGACTGATTTGCATTTGGCTGAGTCTGAACTGGGGTGGTGAATTGAGCTTAAGAGCAATGATAGGTTCAATCCAGATCTAATAGTGACTGGGGGTGAGTGTCTGAAAAGTTTTCACACTCCTCCATCATTTCCTTGTGTTAGCTCTGTCCAAATTGGTGATCAAATCTAATTTCTACATTGCATGTACAAAGAAGTGTGAAATAACTTATATAAATGTTACAATGATACAGAGGTGATGGATTGAAACCGAAATTACAAATGTTAAACGTAGGTAAATATAAATTACTGGAAGAACGTATACTACTCTAGCTGTTATCTTTCATGAAGGAGTTAACATCACTTCTGGACATTACACTGTCTATTTAAAAACTGAAAGCAGATGGACAGAATGCAATGACAGTAACCTTAAATTGAAACCAAAATTGCCTTTCAAACTACGAAATTCATACCTCTTTTTTCTTCAACTAAAGTTTCCAGGAGTATTTTTGGTGAAAAAAAAATATGGTCTTTCTTGTACATGGATCACCAATGTTTTAGATATCATTCGGCCTATCAGTGGTATTGTCTACAGTAAGTTGTCCTTTTTTACACAGTGCTTATCTGTTACTGAAAGGAGTTAATTTACCATGTAGATACTACACTCTGTGATAACACGCTGCAATGGAACAGAATTACACGATAGACACGGTGGGCCCGATTCACAGAATTAACTTAAGACAAAATCCTAAACTTACTGTTATTTTGGTATTCACAGAAGGCACTTACTCCTTTTGGAATTCACAGAAGGCACATAATCATTTTGGTATTCACCGAAGGCACTTACTCATCAATGAGTAAGTGTGTTCTGTGAATACCAAATTGAGTAAGTTAGTCAAAATTAGTAAGTTATTCAAAATTAGTAAGTTACTCATTTTGGTATTCAGAGAAGGCACTTACTCATCAATGAGTAAGTGCCTTATGTGAATATCAAAATGAGTAAGTTCCTTCTGTGAATAACAAAATGAGTAAGTGCCTTCTGTGAATACCAAAATGGTAGTAAGTTTAGGTTTTAGTCTTAAATTAGGTCTGTGAATCTGGCCCAATGGAATCACAGCAAGCTTCAAATATGCCACCTCTTGAGTCTCGAACCAAACTTCTATGAAGTAGTTGTGGAGAAAAAAGTAACTTAATGTATTTTACCATATGGCTAATCATCTCTGTACAAATTACCTTGCCTACTAGGGTTCATACTTTAAAAAGGATCTCCATAACTCTAGTGTGGATTACATTTATTAGTAGCTGTGTACCAGGTATAATAATAAAGGGAAAAGTATTAAGAAACATTTTGTATATTATAGTAATAAGTGTAGGTAGTATGCAAAAGAAACAATTGATGGAGGGAATGCTGGACAATGCAAACATTTACCCCCAGTCACAAGGATCTGGGCTTAATCCATCATTCTTTTGCTCACCACACCACCCCAGTTTGGACCCAGCCATATGCAAATCAGTCTTGACCCTGTTCCTTAGAGAAATAGTCCAACCTGAACTGCCAAGCCAGGTCCTCCCTGGACCGGAAACAAGCATCCTGTGACCGGTTTCAGGGCTTCACCCTTCATCAGCCAGGCTAGCTTGAATCCAGTGTTGTAGTGAGCACGAGACCACGTCTGAGCATACCTTTCCCACTTAGGGTGAAAATGCAAAAGAAACAATTGATGGACGGAATGCTGGACAATGCAAACATTCACCCCCAGTCACAAGGATCTGGGTTTAATCCATCGTTCTTTTGCTCACCACAGCACCCAAGTGTAGACCCAGCCATATGCAAATCAGTCTTGACCCTGTTCCTTAGGGTAACAGTCCAGCCCGAACAGCCAAGCCAGGTTCTCCCTGGACTGGAAACACGCATCCTGGGGCTGGTTTCAGGGCATCACCCTTCATCAGCCAGGCTAGCTTGAATCCAGTGGTGAAGTGAGCCCGGGACCCATGTCTGGGCATACCCTTCCCACTTAGGGCGAAATATGCAAAAGAAACAATTGACCCATGTACCCGCTCATAGGACCTCTCACTAATTCATGTGCTCACTCACACAACCACTCATTCCTTCATAAAGCCAGTCGGATACCAAGTCACACATATATTCATTAAACACCCACACAAGCACTCATACAGACTCTCACATATATTGCCAGTCATGCAGTCACTTGCTCATCCATACAGCCACTCATACACCATTTATGCTCCCATACTAACACTCATACACCACACTCATTCACCTAAACAGCCACTCATCTACCCTTTCCATCTCCCATGATGTACCCACTCATACATCCTCTCACAAGTCATGCGGTCACTCACACACCTACTCATTTATTGATACAGCGACTCACACACCCAGTCACACATACAGTCACTCTACGCCCACATTCTCAATGATACAGGCACTCATGCACACTCTCACTCACATGTATAGCCAGTCGTGCAGTCACTAACTCCCCCACATAGCTACTCATATACATTTTTACACACCCATAAAGATACTTACACACTTATTCACCTAAACAGCTACTCATCCTCCCTCTCAAACACCCATGTACCCGCTCATGCAGCCTCTCACAAACTCATGCACTCACTCACACATCCCCACTCAATCATTGATACAGCCACTCTCACACCCAATCACATATACAGCCCCTCAACACCCGTCTACTCACCCATACAGGCACTCATGCACATTCTCACTCACACATATAGCCATTCATGCAGTCACTAACTCACCCATAGTGCTACTCATACACCCTTTCACAGACCAATACGGACAGCTAAACACACTCTAATTCACCTAAACTGCCACTCATCCACCCTATCAATCATTCATGTACCTACTCATACAACCTTCTAGAAACTCTTACGCTCACTCACACACCCTCTCAATCATTGATACAGCCACTCATACCCAGTCACACATAGAGCCACTCAACACCCACATACTCAGCCATACAGGCACTCATGCACACTCTCACTCACACATATAGCCAGTCATGCAGTCACTGTCTCACCCCTACATCTACTCTTACACCCTTTCACACACCCATGCAGACACTCATACACTCATTCACCTAAACAGCCACTCATCCACCCTATCAATTACCCATGTACCCACTCATACAACCTGTTATAAACTCATGTGCTCACTCACTCACACACCTACTCATTCATTGATACAACCACTCACACACCCAATTATACATACAGCCACTCAACACTCATACACACATTCATACATGCACTCATACACACTCTGGCTCACACATATAGGCAGTTACACAGTCACATACCCACCTAAGCAGCCAATCATACAGCCTTTCAGATACCCATATATTGATGTACACACCCACTTACTCACTGTTAGACTTGGCATCCTTGGTGTGGTTTCCCCTGACTTTTTGTCTCTAACTCCTGTATTTTTGATGGTATGCTGGATTTTGTTTTTGCTGGCGTAGATGCCTTGGGCACTTTGCCAATGCTGATCAGTGTCAAAGTGCATGTGCTCCCTGGGGAAATTATTATTCTATACTCAGTGCCCTAGTAAAGGGCACTGAGTGTGCCAGGCCCTGTAAATCAAACCCTATTAGTGGGCTTGCAGCACTTATAGTACCTCCCACATGAGGGACCCTATATGCAGTTCTTTTGCTTTAATGTGATTGAGGGGCGGGTGGAGGGGGGAGGTAAATATATCTCCGATAACTTCTTGTAATAAAACTCCCTGTCTGTGATTCTTAAATGCCAATAAAGTTATATAAAAAGAAATTAGTAGCCCTGTAAATGTATCTCCGACCTGCCACTGCTGTGTCTGCGCATGCAGTTTTAAACTGCCATGTCGACCTGGCAAGTGCACCCACTAGCCAGGCCCTAGACTTCAATTTACTGATATATAAGACACCCCTTGGGTAGGCCCAAGGTACCCCCATGGGCAGGGTGCAGTATATGTGAAAGATAGGACATGTACTGCTGTGGTGTAGATGTCCTGATAGTGAAATACTGTGAATTCCATTTTTCACTATTGAAAGGCTATCTGTCCCATAGGCTAACATGGGAGTATAACTTTCAATTGGACCAATTTAGAAAAATGGAGTTAAGACTCTCTGAATTAATCTTTTTAGGGAGATGGTTTTTTGAATGTTGTGTTTGAAATGCGACTTTTAGAAAGTAGGCATTTTCTTCCTTAAACATTCTGTGGGTATCTGCTGTTTGTGTATTGACTGTCTGGTTTTGGAATGGCAGAAGCTAGGTATGTGCAGTCATAGTAGAAATCCACAAGGGGGCTAATGTGTATCCTGCCTATCCTGGGTGACTCATATCTGGGCTGAATAGATCATGGCAGCATTTAGAGTGGTAGGAGGAGTTTCACTTGCACCTGAATGGATTGTGTCTCCTTTGCACAATGCTGTCTCCACCTCCTGTGGTCATGCTGCACCAGAGAGGAAAGAACTTGTTTGGACTGGGCTCAGAGAGCCTTGCTACAAAAGGAAAATTGGGTTTAAGTATGGATCTTAAACCCCAGAGCATTATATCACTTCTGGACTCAAAAGGAGCCTCTGCTAAGGAGAATAGCTGTAAGGAGGAGTACTACTACTTTTCTGTGTGTGCATGCTGGGTTGCCCTGCAGTTGCTGCTTCTGCCAAGGAGAGGACAAAGACTAGAACTTTGCTGTGAACCTGCTTGAAGAAGAATCTCCAAGGTCCTGTGTGTGCTGGCCTCCTGTTCTGAAGTCTCAGGGCCACAACGATTCCACCTGCAACCCACTGACCAGTACCTGGAATCCTCTGTAAAATCCTGCTTTCAAAAAGGCACCAATTCTAGTTCCTTGGCCATGAGAATTGCGTGGTTGGGTCTTCAAAGCAAGAAAATGATGCTGCCAATGATGATGCAACCTGCACTGAGGCCAGGGGCACTGCTCGTGAAGTGCACGACGTACCATCCCACCTGCACCGCCGCTCAGACGCCCTTGGGTGCCTATAGTTATCGCCTTCCGGAGGCCAGCGATTGCACCAATGCCGTTACCACCAGCGCCTGCTTCCCATTATTGCAGAGCTGATAACAGTTGAGGGTAACTTCACAAACACTTTGACATTGCAATGCTTCACCAGAACTAACACATCTCCACCGCCGCCTACTAACTGCCCTTGTCCTGGATTTGACTCTTCGCCTCCTCACTGACACGATGTCTCACCTCCCCCATGGCAACTGGAAACCGGCCTTGTCTCGGCACCAAACCTCACGTCCACAACACCATGCATCGTCATTGACTTTGTTTCCAAGGTACTGTTGTTTGAGGTCCCTGTGACTCCGTGCTCGACGCTGCTCACCCGCGGTCAGTGCCATACTTTGAATATATGCATGTCACAATGTCATAATAACCCCAGGTGGAGCTATTTTGTTTCTACAAGTTCTATTTTTGAAATAACTTTCCTAAAAGTATATTTTGATACCTATATGTTGAATTTGTGTCATTTTGGTCTTGTTTACTTTAGATAATGATACTTTATTTTTCTAAACTGGTATGGTGTCCATTTGTGGTGTGTTTATTATTTTATTATTGTGTGTTTGGGTACAAACACTTTACACATTGCTTTTGGGATAAGCCTGTCTCCTTGTGCCAACCTATCAAGGGGGTGAGCAGTGGTTATTAAAAGTGTGTAATCCCCTTATCCTGACTAGAATCAAGGGTCCCAACTTATATGAAGGTGCATACCTGTGTCAACTAGAAGTCCCCATTTCTAAAACTCACCCCTACAGTCACTCATTTATCCTCTCACCCACTCATATTGCCACTCATACAACCTCTCAGTCACTCATAGGCTCGTTCACGCAACCAGTCACTCCCTCATACAGTGACTCCCACACCCAACCCTACACACAAAATTGATAGGCATTTGAAACAATGCTGGCAGAGTGCTGCAAACTCAGGACCAGTCTGAGGTAGTTCCAATATTAAGACAGCAGTTAATGATGTGCTTGCTTGAGGAGTATATGTTCTGCAAAAACCATTCTGGAGCGGCACAGTTAATTACTAGGTGATAGGCTGTTTTATTTTTTAACAAATGGGCAGTGTTGGCTTGTTTGTAAGCCAAGATAAAATGAAGTAATGCCCCTGGGTTTACTTTCTTGGTGTTGGCTGACATCCCTGAAATTTTGATGTTCTAGTAATTATTTTGTATTGCTAGTATTTTCAGGAAACACACCCTATACCTTTACTATTTTCGTTGTTTGAGTGCAAGGTGTCTGGTACAATTGACTCTTACAACTACCATTGTGTTCTCTTCATTCTCCTGACAACTGGGTTTGAGCATGCACATCAGGGGTTGAGCACTGTTCCTAGGAGTCAGATTTGATGTCTTTAACTTTGAATTGAAGCAGACAGCACCTAACAGGAAAGCAGCCCCTGAGAGTGATGCTCTCAGCAGCTCTGTCTGCACCAGTCTCTATCTGCTCAGCAGTCACTGAAAGTGAAGCCCTCAGTAGCTCTCACTGTAGCAGGCTGCATTTGGTCAGCAGCCCTGAGAGTGAACATCTCAGCAGCTGTCTGTGCTGGACTCCTTCTGGCCAGCAAGCCCCAGCGAGTTAGAGGTTACAGATAAAAAATACAATTTGAAAAACATTAGAAACGCACTTAAAAAAACAAAGGTTACAGGGATGTTATAGTTAGGCTCAGATTTCATTTATGCATAACCAGGGAAATTCAGCAGTTATAGTTACCTAAGCTAACTATAACTTATGCCCCGCAATGCACTGTTTATGACCTCACATATTAAATCACTCGTGACATCTCAAATGATATCACTGATGACATCACCCACAGAAAGACTTGTACACCCACTCACACACCTAAAGAGCCTCTCATAAACCCACTACCACCCAACCACTCACAGACCAATTCACAGACCCATACCAGTTCTCACAATATATCACTCATCCATTGAGCCACTCACACATCTACTCAATCATTCTGCCACTCACATATCCACTAATGCACCCATACAGCCTCTCGTGTACCATTACAGCCACTCACACATCCAGTCATACAGACATTTACATGCCCACTCATATATACTTACAGCCACTCACTCAGTCACCCATACAGAAACTCACACACCACCCACTCACCCATACAGGTACTCGCATATCAACACACTCACCCATACATCCACTCACACTGCCACTCACTCGCCAATACAGCTATTCACAAACCCACTCATCCATACCGCCATTGACACAGTCCATCACTCATCCATGCAACCACTCAAACACCCACAGAACCACCTAAAGCCCATTCACATGCATATACAACCACTCACACACCCACTCACTCACTCTTACAGCTACTCACACAGACATTCACTCTCTAATACAGTCACTCACACCCACTTACTTGCCTATACACACATTCAAACAGCTACTCACTAACCCATACTGCCACTCACACACACACTCTCTCGCCCATAACGCCACTCTCTCAGACACTCAGTCACCCATACACCCACTCCCCTATGCAGCCACTCACACAATCACTAGCTCACCCATATAGCCACGCAGACATTCATTCACACACTGATACAGACAGTCACACAGCCACTCAGACGAGATATGTTAGAAATAGTATGACTAGTAACTAGTACAGAAATAATCGTAATTTAACTTATACTGTAGCTTAATAATTACCTTTAACTCTCAGAAACATTTACGAAACACTTACACTTACTGCGTAGCACAAAAACCGTCAGATGGATTTTTACGAAATTTGTAGGGCTTATAAATTATTTTGTATTATGGTGTGCAAATGATTCTCTAGTGTACTGCAGGTAAGATGGTTAAGTATTTAATACATTTTAAGTGGTTTTAATTGAGTACTTGTGGCCACAGCAGTACCGCAGTACTCCTTAGGTATATAGTGATGACAAGTCCTTAGTTGATTGGCTAAGGACTGCTTTTTCAAAAGTTGAAGGCAGCCATCTTGTTTCCATCTTGAGTTTGCCTGTGTTCTGTGTTACATTATTCAATATAGGTAAGTGTTAGGTTTGCTATTTTTCTCACAACTCTTACCACTTTAGTAAAATGTTAATAGGTAGGGAAAAATATTTATAAGTTTATATGTATTTTGAATAAAAAATATGGAGTTTCGCAGGAGTACCGCGGTACCAAAAAAAAATAATAGAGTGTGCTATAGTGTTTTTTCCATTTTTTGATATTTATAAATGCACATTCAAGTGTACAGAGTAGCACGGTAATTACTATAAATTAACTCACTACTTTAAAAAAAAAACAGTTCACCATAGTACTCCTGCAAAACACAGTTCACCATAGTACTTCTGCACTACTCAGTGGGTTTTTAGGAAAATATATAGAAAGTTATGACTATTTTGCTCTACCTTTTACAAATTTACTAAAGTAGAGCAAAAATACCAAACCTTATACTTACCTACATTGGCAGGCATACGCACAACACAGGAAAGTGTACCTCAAAATAATATGGCTGCCTTTAACATTTGGAAAGCCAATGATTACCTAATGAGCTAATAACTCGTGATAACTATGTATCATGCTACTAACACTAATTACTCCCACAGTTCACCAAATACCACAATAAGAGATATAGCTAACTTTATATACATTAAAACTTTAAAAACATTACTCACATGCACTACACAAAAACACACTGGTTCACCATAATGTCTAATCTAGACAAAAAATAAAAAATAACACTCACAGTTTTGGAAAAATGCAAAGGTGATATCACATATCACTAAATTGAAATACATTAAAAACTACCAAATAATTACATTACTTACCTCCACTAGACAAAATAAACATCTACGCAGCATAATATATAAACCTGCTAAATTTAAACAAAATACCACCATCGTTTTTTACACAAAACAAAATTCAAAATGTCCCGAGATTCACAAACTCATTACACACACTACGGACTTTGTGGTCTTTGTCTTGGAGTGCCCATGTGGCCTCAAATACATAGGCAGCAAAGAATGATCCCTAAAAATTAGAATCTTGGAACATCATAAAAACCTGGATTATAGTTATCCAGTGGTACTGCATTTTCATGGTAAACACAATGGGAATAACGAATAACTCAGATGTTTTGGCATTGACCACATTATAAAGCAAATTAGAGGAGGTGACCGAAAAAAATGATTTTGTATTCTGGAATCACGCTACATCATTGAACCCTATACTAAAATGCCTAACAGCTATAACAGTGATGAGAAACTGGCAATCCACATTAGAATTTAAGCATCTGACTGAGTATGCTCCACCTTCCTAATGGTAATGTTATCATAGTTGATGATTCTTTTCCCATTCTCTGTATCATTTCTATTATGATTCTCATTTTATGTGTCCTATTGTCTTTCTTTTTTTACTTTCTTGAATAGATACATTCAATCTTGCACACACTTTGGGGAAGATCCTTTGATAAATTATTTTGATATGGAAGGTTCTTTTTCTGATGTATGGCCACCTTGATTCAAATAATTATGCACGGATTGAGTACATAAATGTATGGCATAATTTTGTAGAGTGGCATTGGGGATTTTCTCCAGTACCAAGTATGAATGTGGTTCGGGCACTTGCCCTTTCATTGTATTTTAGGATCCTTGTACTTTAATAATGTCCATTTGATTTATTCCTGAAAAATGGATTACATTAGGGATTACGTGATGCGGCCAATGTTGGTAATTTGAATGTAGTGTCCTAATATGATCCAATAACAGCATGTGTATTTGAACTCTTTTGCAATATATTTTTTTGTACTACACATTTTCAGAGTTGGGTATTTGAAAATACACATAATTGCACGGTTTTCACGATATTTCTTAATACTGTAATTTTCCAATCCAAACATGAAGAAGTTGAGTTAAACAAGAACATGATGATTAATTGGATCATTATAAATAGGGCCGAAATACGCTCAACCATTACAGGGATTTGAATTGATGCAATGCATTTCTTTTCTGTCTATGAATTGCTGTTGCAATTTCATAGATTTAATATCATGCATGATAGGCATCTAGAGGCAAATGCATCATTGAAAATTACATTCGCAAATGGTGCAAATTTCAAAAATCGGCCGTTTGTGAATACAATTTGAACTTTTGGGATGCATCATCATTTTTGTACTTTTCGCAATTTAAGAAATCGCAAAATTGCGATTTTTTAAATTGCGATTGCATTTAAGGAATCTCAAATTGAGATTCCTTAAATGCAATGCATCAAACTTAAAAAATTTGCGATTTCGCTAATAAGGGGAGCAAATTACCATTAAGTTGACCTTCATGGTAATTTGCGAAAACGTAGAAAAATGCACTAAAGTGCATTTTTCAAAGTTCCATTTTACACACACACATGCCCTTGGGGCATGTGTGTGTGCATGATGTACTTATAGGCAGATTTCAGGGGTGCAACGGACACCCCTGCACCCTTGAAATTGCATTCTCAATTTGTGATTCTCTAATTGAGAATCGCAAATTGAGAATGTCTTCCCATTCATTCCTATGGGGAGGTATTCCTTAATTGCGATTCTCAATTAGAGAATCGCAATTAAGGAATTTTAAAAAATCGCACTTTTTAAGCGATTTCTTGATGCATTGCATTTTGCGATTCCTTAATTGCGATTCCTTATTTTTCGCAATTAAGGAATCGCAACAAGCAATATTGATGCATGTGCCCCCTAGCTTGTTCTATTTAAAATTGTGAACATATTCTCCAAAGGTGCACCTTGATAACATGTTTATATTTTTTATATCCATGAATTACAAGTAGCACATGCAAATAAAAGCATCTACACTATGTGTGATATGCATTTGCGCTTTATATAACTAAATACTACATCTATTGAATATAAGTTTGAAATGAATATATATACACGCAGTATGAGATACAATACATTGTTGAAAATCATGACTTAATGCTATCATTTGTACTAAAGAATTCTATGATTTGAGTATATCTACTATGTCCATGAATTGAACAACATATTTCTATGGCAAGTTGAACATTGTATGTAAACTTGACAAAGGCTGAGTAAGCCGAAATGTGTACTTTTTGCACAGTAAATGTGTGTGCAACAAATGTTTGTGCTGTGTTCTTCCTGCCCAATTTTGGATTAAAGTCCTGCTATATATTCTCTGAAGGGTGCTGTTCACAGTCGCTGGCACCGGCATTGAGAGGCAATGTGCACGGCATCCAAACAGCAGTGGGAGGACCATATATATCAGGAACTAATGCAGCACATGTGTTCAAACCGCTGAATACCGCAAGAACAGTATATATGAGAAATGGGGAGAAACTGCTTCGAAATAAATGCAATTGCCAACAGAGGGGGAAATATGACGTAATGTATACATGGCTAAAATTTTCAATCAAACTGAAATGCGACCCCAAAAAGGGCTCAGAAGCAGCAAACAACATATTAAGCCAACCGATATCAAAGGCAAATTGATAGAATGGGAAAAATTATTTAGGAAAGAAGTAAACAAATGGTGGGAAGTTTTAACCCTCAAGAAGTATATCAAAGTACAAAGATTAACATGTAGATTGCACATATCACTAATGCCTGTCAGCAAGACGTAAGTGGAAAACTCCTCCAAGAGTGGGAAACATATACTAAATGCAGCAAGAAAAATTGTAAATAAATTAAAAGATGATATATGTTTGAAAATTAAGAAACATGAGGATGTTAAACATAGAAAACAAATTGCATTTCAAAGAGAGAAAGAAGATTATGAAGAGTATTGTTACCTTTGCTAGAAGATTTGATACACTGCACCAAAAAGATCAGTTGGATCTAATTAATAGAGAATCATTCAGGAGTGAATCAATCACAGATACTGATTGTAGTGAAAGAGAGGAAAGTTCAACACCGTCCCCAACTAACAAGAAATCTACTTTTAAAAAAGAAATGCGCCTTGCACTTCAACAGCAGCAAGGGAAGAAAACAAGATTTCCAAAAAGGTAAAAAGGAAGAGGACATGGTCAGGGTGCAAGGAGAGGAAAACAAGGAGATGCATGAGGGATTGAGAGAGATCAGGAGTTCAAACCAAAGTGAATGTGAACCAGGAAATGAACTAAGGAAAAATAATACTCAAGAACAGAATGTAATACATTTTTCCTCAAGGACAATATCCATTGAGGAAGTCACATTAAGCAGAAAAGGTGAAAACCTTCTCAGAAAAACTAAATGAAAGAGAAAATACTCTACCCTAATAACACTAGATGATAGTAATGAAACACAGGCCCAGAGCATTGGAGTAGAGGTGATCTTCCCAATAGGAGCTGGCATGAGTTGGAAAACAAACAAAGCATTGTTTGATTCAAATCTTACGGCAGGTAACAAAAATGACATATTCAGTAAGGCAGTAATTCAAGATCCTCATAAGATGAGAAATACACAACTGAAAAACAATTTATCTAAACAAGAAGAAGAAGCACTAACAGAATTATAAGAGGATGAAATAATCTAAATAAAACCAGCGGACAAAGGAGGAAATATCATAATCCTGAACAAAGTAGATCACATCAAAGAAGTCAAGCAGCAACTATTGGATGAAGCATGTTACTTTCACCTCACCAAATAATCGCATCAAAAAATGCAAGAAGAACTAACCACAATCAAAACATCAAATTCAGATTCAAGTTAAAATCAAACAGTGAAAGAACATTAGAAAATTAACTAAGATCTCTAATGTAAAATCAGGAGTTAACCTTACAATAACATCTTATCACAAACTAAAATCTTCTCACATCAGAAAATATGCCGTCAAAATATAAAATATTCCACCAGAAATCAACAACAGACAAGTACTGCAAAATCCACCCATGCAACATGCAGGAACAATCAAAAATCAAAACAAATATCATTTCACAGATCTCCAACTTGGAATCATAGTATTTGAAAATAATGGGAAGTCCTTCCACCCATTATCATGAAATCCAAAAAGAATAACTAAATACCAGTAAACAAAATCATAAAAAACAGGAATAAAAAGATTGGGGACATCCACCCACCAGAGGGCATGCAAAATCACTCAGTAATGCAGATTGTTGTTATGGAACATCCATGTCTATGCATACAAAGCAGCTCCTTGATGAATGGAACAGGAGACAATGAAATATTTGTAAGACAGAAACAAAGCTCACGTAAAGTGCAATAGAAGGCATAGCGAGCGTTCAATATTCTTAGAATCATCAGTATAAGAGACCTATGATTAACTCCTTGCCCAATTGTTCAGGAAAACAAGTAAAAGTAAAATACAATAGAAAAAAAAGCCAGCCCACTGGAGGGCGTAGAAATCAGCATACACATGCTAATTAGAAGATCAGATTAAAATGTTGGAAAATTTGAATCAACTCACCAGAGGGGTAGTAAACAAGAGCAAGATGCTATAGTATTATCAAAGTGGTACAAAAGGGGGTGGTGATGGACAGAGCATCTGAACCAATCAAACACTCACACCCAGTCAACAGATCTGGGTTTAATCCATCACCGTTCTTTAACCCACTTTGCCACCCCAGTTCAGACATGGCCATATGCAAATCAGTCTGACCCTGTGCCTCATGGGAACAGTCCAGCCCGAACTGCCAAGCCATGCCTTGCCTGGACCGGAAACAAGCTTCCGATGACCGGTTTCTGGCATTTCAGCTGTCTTCAGCCCGGCTTGCTTGAATTCAGTGGCAAAGTGAGCAAGGGACTCATGTCTGAGCATACCCTGCCAACTTATGGTGAACAAAGTGGTACAAAAGGGGGTGGTGATGGAAGGAGCATCTGAACCAATCAAACACTCAAACCCAGTCAACAGATCTGGATTTAAATCATCACCGTTCTTTAGCCCACTCTGCCACCCCTGTTCAGACATGGCCATATGCAAATCGGTCTGACCCTGTGCCTCATGGGAACAGTCCAGCCCGAACTGCCAAGCCATGCCTTCCCTGGACCGGAAACAAGCTTCCGAGGACCAGTTTCTGGCATTTCAGCCGTCTTCAGCCTGGCTTGCTTGAATCCAGTGGCAAAGTGAGCAAGGGACTCACGTCTGAGCATACCCTGCCAACTTATGGCAAACAAAGTGGTACAAAAGGGCGTGGTGATGGATCGTCCATCACCACCCCCTTTTGTACCCCTTTTGTACCCCTTTTGTACCCCTTTTGTACCCCTTTTGTACCATAGTATTATCAAGGCACAATATGAAGGTGCGAAAGCTAGCCCACTGGAGGGCATAGAAATCAGCACATACATGCCATCTAGAAGACCAGAATAAAATATTGGAACAGTGGATTTAACCCACCATAGGGATGTACAAATGAAAATAAGCTGCATAGAAACATCTTCCTCATGTCAGCTATATGAAATGTTGAAAGAATATGGTCAATTTCCTTCACAAAAATATAGTGGAGACTTAATATCACACTGAAGGGCAAGTAAATTATTGGTCTCTACTTAAAAAGGAAATAATTACAGAGCATTGCCAAACAAATGGCAATTATACAAATTATAAACTGCAGTGTGCTTAGAATAACACATAGAGGGGTGACAAGAGGTAACAAGTAAATATGACACCATCAAATGTCTACATGTAAGAAATCTGGTGTGATTCTAACAAAGTATAAATGTCTTGCACATGTTAGGAAACATCAAAGAAGAATCTGTATCACCCTTTTTCTTCTTCTTGTTCATCAAAGAAGCCAAAATTACCAGCATGCTTAGCCCACACAGTTTGACATAACCAACAAATATTGCCATACATATGAGAAAAGCGAGAGGCTTAATTACTGTCACCATAGCACAACCCAACAAATAGGAAAATTATGTATGAGCTTAAAGAATGGAAGAAACACATATCTCCAGTTCATTATGGATAATATTTTTTGAGACATTATTTGAACGTCTTTGTAAATGGTTTGTCTTTTGAAACACAAAGTTGCACTTGCACTTTAATTCTACTGTTTTGCACTGGCAAGCAGTATTTGCAGAGTGCACAAATGGTCCTTCTTGAGAGTAAAGAGAAATCTCCCATTATGGAAATTATAACTACATATCATATAATAAAAAGGAAATTAAAACCAGAATATAAAAAGGACATTAAACCAGAAATTATGAATTAACATGGCAAAACATAAACATAAATGAAAGACTTAGCAGTTTGACCCTTGATCAAGGTCCAGGGGACTGAAACACATTGGGAGTTGGCTGAAATACTTCAGCAAAAACTGCAAGGATCGCCAGTAGGTAGTTATAGTTAGGACCTTCTTTCTATTAAAAAATTGTTTTTCTCACTTCCGTAGCTGTCTTGAAAATGCTGGGGTAATCCGACAAGCTGGGGCCGAGAAAAAGGGGGTCCCAAAACATTTTTTCTTCATGGTAATTTCTATAGGAAACTTTAGATACAACTACAGACAGAACTGCTGAACGGAATTACACCAAATTTGGCAAAAGTAGCTCTTGGTCCAGAAAGCACTCTTTTTGTTAAATGGTATAAATCTGTTCAGTAGTTGCTGATAAATTTAAAGATTTCTCGGATATACAACTGTGGCCACGGTGTGTAGGCAACCCCTTCCGATCTCGTGCCTGAGATCTGATTGGCTACCAAAACTTCAAACCAGGAAGTGTTGGCAGAGATCTTGTGACTCGGTTCCACCAAGTCACAAAAACAAAAATGTAAAAAAAACAAAAGGGGGCAGGATAGAAAAACCTTACACCCCTAAGTCTGTTCAGGGGGGCCAGCGGGACCACCAGGGCCAAAAAAAGCAATTAAAAAAATTCAACAATATTCGCTGTGGATCTCAAATCCGTCTGAATTTTTTAAATAAAATAAAGTGCAGACTCCTGCGCTTCATTTAATATATGACCCGGGTGGGCTAGGTCCCAGGGAAATAAAAAATAATTATGGGGGCCATACATGGGCCCCCTGCAGCCCCGGGGACCACCACCTTTCTGAGGCTGAATCACTGAAATGCAGGGGGGTCACCTAGCACACCCGTGGCCCCGGGGACAATCAGCTCCCTGGGCTTTATTAAAAAATCATGCGTGCGGGCTCCAGCTCCCCCACTCAGCCCTGGGAACTGCCACCTCCCTGAGGCTAATTTACTGAAATGCAGGGGCCACACGGACCCTGCTGCCCCAGGGACCCCAACCTCCCCGGGGCTATATTTATAAATAATGCCCTGGGGGCTTATTTTTAGTTGGAGGGAATCCGCAAGTCACAGGATGTCATGCTCCCTTCCCACCACTCTGCAAGCGTTCCTTCTGGCTCAATGGTGGTTGGGGAGTGTAATCCCCTTGAATGCTGAGGGTCTTTGTGGGGCCAGCAAGTTCTTTAGTTACCTCTAGGAAGTCATAGAGAGCGGCATTACTTAGAGGACTTGAAGACCAAGCCCCTTTTCTCCACCACTCTGCAAATGCTCCTCCTGGCACACTTCTGGTTAGGGAATGAATTCCACTTTACTCTCAATTGCCTCAGGACTAAAGTGGACTACTTCCCCCAACCCGTAGTGCATCAGGAGGTGTTTTTGCAGAATGGCGGTGAAAGGGGGCATAGCCTCTGACAATCCATTTGTGTGGGTGTTACGGGAGGTGGTAGGAGGGGTAGTTGGCTTCCAAGGACGCTCAAGAGCCAAGGGGACTTCATCCCCCAACTAGTAGTGCACCAGGAGATGCTTTTCCAGAGTGATGGAGAAAGGGGCGTAGCCACCGAACGTCTTTCAGCAAACCCACTGTGTGGGACTTACTGGAGATAACAGTAGGGGTAGTTGTCCCCAAGGACCCTGAATAGCTAAGGTGACTTTATCCCCCTACTAATAGAGTACCATAAGGCGAGTTTGAAGAGTGCTGGCGAAAGGGGCATGGCCTCAAATCAGGTCTCAGCATTCCTGCTGTGTTGGACCTACTGGAGGTAATAGGAGGGGTAGTTGGCGCTCAAGGATGTCCATGTGGGTCAACTAGCCCTCCAGTTATCTCCAATAAGTCCAACACATAGGGATTGCTAAGTGGTCTTCAGAGCCCTCACCACCTTTTTCCACTGCTCTGCAAACACAGCTGCTGGTGCACTTCTGGTTGCGGGATGAAGTCCACTTTACTCCTGAGTTACCTTGGGGGCCAAGAAGCCCTTCTGGTACCTCCTGTAGTTCTACACAGCGTGATTCCTCAGACCTTGTCAAAGGCCAAGCCCCCTTTATCCACCACTCTACAAACGTGTCTACTCATTAAAAAAACATAGAATCCCACTGAAAAAATAAAAGGTAAGAAGGATGTTATAGTTAGGAATTGGCATTTTAAAAAACATAGAAATTCACTGAAAAAGGCAAAGGTTACAGAAACTTTATAGTTAGGCTCAGATTTCACTTGTATAAAACCAGAGAAATGTAGCAGGTATAGTTAGTGAGCTAACTATAACTCACACCCCAACAATGCACTGCCTATTACCTCACATATTATTTCACTCATGACATTGTCAGTGACATCACAGATTACATCTCAAATAATATCACTGTGACATCACCCACAGAATCACTGATGCATCCACTCACATCCCACAGAACCTTTCATACACCCACTCCCACACAACCATTCACAAACGCATTCACAGAGCCATACAAGTACTTACATACCCATTCACTGATTCATAGACTATACTCACATCCACTCACTTACCTACACACAGAACCACTCATACAAGTAACTAAAACAGCCACTGACATACCAACTCATACACCCATAAAGCCATTCACACACTGAGTCAGTCACCCATACAGCTATTCGCACACTGAGTCACTCACCCATATGGTCACTTACTCACCCATTGAGAAGCACACTTACCCTCACACTTACTCATACAGATACTAACACATACTCACTCACCTAAACAGTCACTTACACAAGCATACACTCACCCATACAGCCATTCTCACATTCGCTCAACCATAGTCACTCATATATCCCATCACTCACCTATACTACCTTTCACATACTCAGTTACTCACCCATATATCACTGACACATTCACTTACTCACCCACACAGCCATACACACACTCACACTCATACAGCCCCTCACACAAGCACTCTAACCAATACAGTTACTGACTCACCCACTCAGTCATCCAAACAGGCAGTCAAACACCCTCTCACCCACCCACACAGAACCCACACAGACACTCAGACTACCATACAGGTACTCAGACAACCAATCACTCCCCATTACAACCACTCATGTACCCACACACACATGCATGCAGCCACTTAGACAGCAAATGACAAACTGATACAGAAATTCACACAACCAGTCCCTCGCCCATACATTCACTAATACATCTAACCATGCACTTATGCAGTTAGTCACACACCAACTGAATCATCCATACAGACACTCATACACCCACTGATTTATTTTATTTATTTTTGAAGTTTTATATAGCGCGAACAAGATCTTTGCAGATATCAGAGCGCTTTACAAGGACAAGGGGGTG
The DNA here is from genome assembly GCF_964261635.1 of Lissotriton helveticus. Lineage (NCBI taxonomy): Eukaryota > Metazoa > Chordata > Amphibia > Caudata > Salamandridae > Lissotriton > Lissotriton helveticus. Next base: position 1,867,985,337 of record NC_136059.1, read on the forward strand.
ATAGAATAATAGTATGTAATAGTTGAGGTAGTTAGGTACAAGGTGCATAGTTACATAGGTAGGTCAAAATACAAGATGTAGGTCAACGTTGAGGTAGTGTAGGTACAAGGTGCATCGTCAAACAGATGCGTGCATAGTTACATAGGTAGGTCAAAATACAAGAGGTAGGTCAAAGTTGAAGTAGTGTAGGTACAAGGTGCATAGTCAAACAGTTGCGCCAATAGTATAAAGGTACAAAAAGAAGGAGCATATACTTGTTTAAGCGTGCTTAACATGCTTTTGGAGATAGCATAAAGGTAGGCAAAGTTGAGGTAGGTGAGTACAGGGTGCATAGTCACACAGGTGCATCAGTAGTACACGAGTAGGAATAGTTAAGGTGGAGTAGGTACAGTATGCAAAGTCAAACGGGTGCGTCAACAATATAGAAATATCCAAAGAGGGAACGTATACAATCAGATAAGACGATAATACAAGTAAAACAAATAGCCCATGGGGTCAGGCAGGTAGTACAGAGCGGATTCTTGAGAAATACAGAATAATAGATCATGTGTATTTAGCCATGAGGAGCGCTTTTACTTCTTTCTTAAAAAGTTTGTTGGAGTAGATGAGTCTGGTTTCAGGAGGGAGTGAGTTCCAGATCCTGGGCGCCATTCCTGAGAAGGAGCGTTTATACGTTTTTCCCTTCTGAAATCTTCGAGGCTTCAGCAGAAGATTGTTTGTGCTTCTAGTAGTTCTAGAGCCACCAGAAATTGTCAGCTTTTGAGTGAGGTAGGCGGGTGAGTTCATGTGTACAGCCTTGTGTGTCATGCAGGCGATTTTCAGATGTATTCTGGCTTCAAAAGGTAGCCAGTTCAGGGATTTAAAGTCAGGGGAAATATGCGAGTGTTTTTTTGAGCCAGTGATGAGTCTCGCTGCCGCGTTAAGGGACGCTCTTAGGGGTGCCGTTGTAGTTAGGGGGAGCCCGCAGAGGGCGGTGCTACTGTATTCTATGTGTGGGATGACTATAGATTGTACTGCAGTATGGAAGTCTTTGGCTGGAAGGAAGGGTTTAAGTTTTCTCAAGGTATTGATTTGGAAGTTCGCTCCTTTCGTTGCCTTGCTGATGTGTTGCTGCATGTTGAAATTGGCGTCAAGTGTTATGCCTAAAGATTTTGCTGAGTCTACGATGGTAGGTTGTACATTTAGAGCTGTTAGGTGCTTAAGCCATGTTTGAGCGGTAGAGATTTTTGCGGGAGGTGAGATCAGGAGGAATTCAGTCTTCAGCGCATTGAGTTTGAGGTGATTCTCGGCAAGCCAGGATTGGGTGTTTCTGATCGTGGTGTTCAGAAGCATGATGTCCTTGGGAGATTGTATTTTGAGATAAATTTGGGTGTCGTCGGCATACATGTGAAAGAGAACATTGGATGCTTGTAGCAAAGTAGTGAGAGGTTCCATAACTAGGTTGAACAGTGTTGGTGAGAGGGAGGATCCTTGAGGGACGCCTAGCAATACAGGTACCGGAGAGGACATCAGGTTGTTGCTTTTGAATCTCTGGGACCGGTTGAGTAGAGAGGAAGTGAACCACTTGAGAACAGTCCCAGATATGCCCATTCTTGTGTTTAATAGTTCGAGTAGGTTCTCATGTTTAACTGTGTCGAATGCTGAAGAGAGATCAAGAAGGATGAGGAGGCAGGTATCGTTTTGGTCTAGGATTTGGAGGGTGTCGTCAACTATGTGAGTCATAGCAGTTTCGGTACTGTGCCCAGCTCGGAAGCCTGATTGATGAGGGTTGAGGAGATCAAACTTATCTATGTGTTTAGTCAGTTGTAGCTGTACGCATTTTTCCAACAGTTTAGCGAGAGTGGGAATATTTGTAATAGGCCGATAATTGTTTAGATCAGTGGGGTCTGCTGTTGTTTTTTTTAGTAGCGGTGTGACTTGTCCGACTTTGAGGGTGCTAGGGATAGATCCTTGTTGAAGAGAGCTATTGATAATCTTAGTCCAGAGTGGGAGGAGCAAAGGGGTAAAGTCTTTTACAGCGTTAGCAGGAAGGGGGTCAGTGAGGTGATTGGATGGTTTCAGGGTGCTGAGCAATCTGCCAATTTCTTCTTCGGAGTAGGTGCCAAAGGATGACCATGTAGCATTGTTCTTTGGTTCAGACACTGCTGTGTGTTGGGGGTTGGAGTAAAGGATTGCGTCATTGAGGAGATCACTTCTTATGTTGTCGTTTTTTTGGTTAAAGAAAGCAGAGAAGTCTTCACAGGAAGGTGTAACTCCCATGGTGCTGAGTGTCTGGGGTTGTTCTTTGGATTGTGTTCTGATTAGCTCAAACAGTTTTCTTGGGCGGTTTTTTGCTTGGGCGAGCTGGAGGCTGAAGAAATCTCTTTTTGAGCGTTTTATTTTCCTGAAGTAGGCGTTTCTCTGTTTCTTCAGGGTTTTTAGGTGCAGTGCAGAGGGGGCTGATCACCAGGCGCGCTCTGCCAATCGCATGGCCCGTCTATCTTCATTGAGGCTCCCGTCATACCATGGGTTGGAGATCTTGGATGAGACTCTTTTCAGTTGCATGGGTGCAGCCTCATTGATTATCGTGGTCATAGTATTGAGATAGTGGTCAGTCAGGAGTTGAACGTCCGTAGCGCCGGAAGGGGGAAGTAGGAGATTGCAGCTGTTAGGCGGTAAGGAGTCTGGGTTGAGTTTCTTCATGTCTCTTTTCCAGACTTTGGGCTTAGAGGGTTGAACTGGGTTAAATTTAATTTTTTCATTGATAAGGAAGGAGACAATATGATGATCTGACCAGTCACAAGGTTGGATTGACTCAAGTTGAATAGCGTCCTCTTTGGAGATGATAAGGTCGAGGATAGAACCTTTCTCATGGGTCGGGCTGTTGCATATTTGGGTGAGATCAAGGGCGTTGAGGAAGATTTTGAGGCTATTTACCACTGTGTCACTGCTGTCATTCCAGTGGAGATTGTAGTCGCCAAGGAAAATTTGGGTGTTTTGCCATCCTGAGTTGGTTGAGATTGTGTCCATGAGTTGTTGGGAGAAGGTGAGCTTGTCCCCAGGTGGGTGGTATATGATGTGTAGTGAGCACACCGGTTTGCTTTCGCTGATGACATCAAGGCAGAGGTATTCACAGCAAGTAAGGGAGGGCGCGGACGCTTTAATAACTGAAAGGTTGCTTCTGTAAATACAGGCAATTCCACCGCCTGTCTTTTTGATCCTGTCAAGTCTAATGATACAGTAGTTGGGGGGGACTAGGATATCCATGATAGGTGTAGAAGAATCGGACAACCATGTTTCAGTCAGAATGGCTAGATCCGGTTCCAGAGAAATGATGAGATCGGCGACCCCCGCGGAATGTTTTTGGGCCGATCTGCAATTGAGAAGTATGCATTTGAGTCTAGGGGTGCAGAGGGTGGAGGAAGGTTCTATAGTGAGGGGTACATTTGTGAGGTTGTTGGGGACGGAGCCTCTGTTGTTATGCGTGTGGTGCCTGAGAGGGTTGGAGATAATCGTTGGGATGGACAGATGGTTGGTGGAGAAGGGTTTGTATGTCATGGTCTGAGATCGTATCGGTAGTGCGTCTGGGGCGATTGGTGGTATTGCGAGAGGGGATAGAGGTCCAGTGTGGGGATTGTTGTGTGATAAGGCGAGTAGGAGGTGAGGAGGAGGTGTTATTAGGTGTAAAGGTAGTATTGCGATTGGTGGTATTGGTGTATTACCAATACACCTTGGTATATATATTTAACACTGTTACAGGATGATTTCATCAGTGATGTCATCAGTGATGTCATTTGAGATGTCATCAGTGGTGTCACGGACCATGTCATGAGTGATGTAATATGTGAGGTCATAAGAAGTGCATTGCGGGACGCAAGTTATAGTCAGCTCACTAACTATACTGGCTGATTTTCTCTGGTTTTGTATGAGTGAAACCTGAGCCTAACTATAACGTCTCTGTTAACTTTGTTTTTTTAGCGAAAAAAATCAAATAGAAAATATATACATATATATATATCCAAAAAAAGCAGGGAAACCTTTTTTTTGGATATATATATATATATATATATATATATATATATATATATATATATATATATATATATATATATATATTATATATATATATATATATATATATATATATATATATATATATATATATATATATATATATTCACTGAAAAAACCATAGGTTATAGACCATATATAGTTAGGAATTAGCATTTAAAAAACCTTATTTTACTCACACAAAACCATTGAAATTCCATATATAGTTAGTTGTACTAACTATATATCGCGCACCCGCAATCCACTGCTGATCATGTCACATATTACATCATTCATGACATGGTCAGTGACATCACTGATGACATCACTGATGACATCTCAAATGACATCACTGATGACATCACTGATGACATCTCAAATGACATCACTGATGACATCACATCACAACTGAATGAGTGGATGTATAAGTGTCTGAATGAAGGTTTTAGTAGGTGCGTGACTGACTGTATGAGTGAGTGATTAAATGTGTCTCACTGAATGCATAGGTTAGTGACTAAACTGTCTTAATTTGTGCATCATTATGTCTGGTATTCTGTAAACTGCTGCATGTGTTGATCAGTAGCTATATGAGTAACTATATGGGTTATTGATTGATTGTCCAAATATTTGTATGGGAGACTGAGTGTGTGTGTGGCTGGCTGGGAGATGTGTGACTCTGTGCAGATCAATGTGTTCTTGTATCAATGATTTATAAGAGAGTAAGTATGTGTTAGAATATGTTTGAAAATGTAAGGTACTCTATGTTTAACTGTATAGATTAGAAAATGGAAGTGTGATTGATTCTTTACAGGACTGACTAGGTGTGTGAGTAACTCCAAGGATGAGTGGCAGAGTGTGAGTGTCTGTATAGGGTGTATGAGTGCATATGATAGTGTTGTAAAGATGAGTGATTGTATGTATGAATGATTGTATGGGTGAATGAGTGAATGTGTGTGTAGACGTAGGAATCAGTGAGTGCGTATGTAGTAACTAGTATTGGTGTGTCAATTGTTTAAAAAAATATATTCTGTATTTAACACTGGGTGTAACAGAGGTTATATTAAAGTGTGAGGAGATGCATTGTATTGTCACATGAATGATATCATCAGTGATGTGACCATTGATGTCAAATGAGATGTCATCAGTGATGTCATTTGAGATGTTATCAGTGATGTCATTTGAGATGTTATCAGTGATGTCATCAGTGATGTCATTTGAGATGTCATCAGTGATGTCATCAGTGATGTCATTTGAGATGTCATCAGTGATGTCATCAGTGATGTCATTTGAGATGTCATCAGTGATGTCATCAGTGATGTCACTGACCATGTCATGAATGATGTAATATGTGACATGATCAGCAGTGGATTGCGGGTGCGCGATATATAGTTAGTACAACTAACTATATATGGAATTTCAATGGTTTTGTGTGAGTAAAATAAGGTTTTTTAAATGCTAATTCCTAACTATATATGGTCTATAACCTATGGTTTTTTCAGTGAATTTTCAAGGTTTTGTAAATGCTAATTCCTAACTATATATGGTCTATAACCTATGGTTTTTTCAGTGAATTTCATTGGTTTTTTAAAAGCTAATATCTATAGCTGTAAAATGTATTCTTCTTTAAATCCAAAAATATATTTTATATGTTTATTAATAATTTTTTTTAAATATTTTTTTTGTTTCGCTCCCGGTCCGCGAACCGGGAAGCTTCCCGTTAGCTCAATTTGATTCCGCGACCCGGTCCGCGAACCGGTAAGAAATCAACATAGTGACGGTATCGCGTTGCCGCGTAATGCGTCTTATGACGTACTGCGTTAGCGCACCCGGAAGTGTCCCGGGGCGCGGACCGAGGCGCGAAGCGGAGCGACCCGGAAGCTAACCGGGGAGCGTTCCGCAGCGCGTAACATGAGCGTGAGAGGTCATGTGACTTGTTAATAAAACTTTTCATTGGTTCATTTCACTTTTGGTTTCATAATGATGGAAGGCTAGGTCAGGTGACTTAAAAATAACACTTTTCATTGGTTGAGAAGTATTGTTTTTTCCCAAATGATGAAAACCCCTCCTTCTTTCCTCACTCTGACTTTCATCATTGTGAGAGGAAGACCTATTTTGCTTGTTGGAAAATGGCTTCATTGGTAGCTTCAGCTGGTGGACCCCCACCACCACCACCACCTCCTCATGGGAAGAGAGGACCACCTCCCCAGGTCCTGACCAACACTGAGGAGGAAGAGGAAGAAATGGATGAGGAGGGAGAAGAACCACAATTTTTAGAAGAGTTGCCCCGGGTTTCCAGAAAGAAAGCCAGTTTCATCTGGCAGTTTTTTTCAATACCTCGTGGCCAAAAAAAAGTCAATGCGAGGTATGTCACCTGCCTCATATGCAAGGAACAATTGTCCAGAGGGACGGACAAAAAATATAGCTATGGAAATCACACAATGCACAGGCACATGACAAGGAACATCCCCTAAATTACAGCCGGGCGGAAATAAGGGATATGCACGACAATCCAAGACCAACTCCTGTGGCCAGACCAACAATACCGATTTCTCTAACACCAGAAGAGGCACGGGAAACTGTGCCAAATATTCAAGAAAATTTTGGGCACATGATTCACTTATGTATGCACTGTCGTGCATTATTAGCTTGTGGCAACATGAGCATCAATGCACTCAACCTGGCATATGAACACCATGATTGCCCTAACCGCCCCCAGTAATTTTTTTTTGCTCCTGTTGAGCCCTTTTCAACGCCTGTTTTTTGTTGTTTCCCCCCCCAAAAAAACCAAAAAAAATATAAAATCGTTCAAAAAAAACAAAAAATGTAAAAAAAAAAAATATATATATAAAACAACAAAAATATAAAAAAAAAGTTCTTTTCAGAACTACCTTCCCTTTCCAAAAAAATTGCTAGAATGTTTAGCACTCTGGCAAGCTCTATTTCTTTTGGTTCGCTTCCGGGTTAGCTTCCCGGTACGCGGACCGGGAGCTAACCAAAAAAAAAAAAAAAAAAAAAAAAGTGTAAGTAGAAGGAAAGGAAACAGAGAGTGATGTTAAAAGAAAGACAGCTATAGGGAGTAAAGAAGAGATACTGTTTAATAGATCTATTTACCGAAGAAAAGACAGAAGAGGGTATAATTGTGAAAAACAAAATAGATAACGAAGTGAAAGAAAAAAAAGAGAGTATAACATTAACAAAGAAGAGTTTCTTGGAGAATGTGAGTGAATGTTCAAAATAAGATTAAAACATGAGGAATAACAGAGAGAAAAAATAGAAAACAGAAAACAAAAAATAACAGAAAAAGATTAATTGAAACAGCAAAGAAATGTAATTAACATAGAGCCATATCATCAACATAGGCAATAAAAGTTTTGCAGCTTTTATTGGCAGAAATGTGTCGCTAAAGCTGCTTTTGTGGCAGAAAACTGCCACTAAAACCACTTTTGCACCAGTTTTCTGCCAATAAAAAGAGCAATAATTTTATTGGCTGTGTTCATAATATTCCCCTTAGTGTGCTTCAACTACACAGAGAAAGCATTATGAACAAGTAGTGATAGAGTGATCAGTCAAAGACACTAAGAGTAATAGAGACGCAGTGAGTGAACAAGAGTGAGGAACTATGAGAAGAGAGGGACTGGGAAAAAAAATGGCAGGAGTTGAGTAAGTAGGTAATAGAGAAAGGAATGAGGGAAGTAGCAAAGGCAGGAAACTGAGGGTTAAAGAAATGAAGCAGTGGAACTAATAGTAGTTAAATGTGATAGAAATGTAACGAAAACAGTACAAAATATTTACCTTATAATTGTCGTTAAATTACTCACTTTTTGTTTTTATACTTTCAATCTGTGAAAGAGAGAACAAACATTTGAAAAATATTAAAACATGTATTTAAAAATTAGAAAAGACAAGGGAAAAGATTGAAGGACAAACAGTTTTTCAACAACTTTGACACTTACAGAAGCTTCTGCTTCTCCAGGCCCCCTACACAGTCCTAAAGATATACATTTTAAACTAACAGTATCTTGATGCAGATGAAGTGAGGCCTATCTTAAAACATGGTGCATCTTTTGCATTGCTGTTGTTTCAGAAAAGTGTCGCAAGACACTAAAATTTTAAATAATTGCTTCAGGATGCCAATAAGATGTCTACTATCCAGAGGTTTGTTTCAGGTGAGGCCTACTCAGGGTTGCAGATGAGATTTACACTTGTTGAAGAGTACAGAGGAGATAATACATGTGAAGGTCTACCAATGAAGTGAGTCATGTCCACTGCACTCTTCAACAAAGTCCAAACCTCCTATGTTTCCCTGGACAGACCTAAACTTGATCTGCACAATGTGATTCGTAATGATAGGAAACACAGGTGATGTAATTGAAATACGTGCAATTTATTTTGCTCATTTCACAATCACATCACTTGTGTTTCCTTTGCTTAGGTATCTCATTGTGCAGATGTAGTCTAGCATATGAAAGAATACGCAGAAGTGCAGCACTGCATGTAACAACTTTGACACTTACAGAAGCCTCACCTTCTCCATGCCTCCTACACAGTTCTACATATACATCATAAATGCAAACAGTACAGAATTAATTATACATGTTAAATGGTTTATTTTTGCTATTCTCTGAATGTATCAAATTTCACTAAAAACAGTGACTTGAAGGTATTCATCATGTAACAGCGGGGAAAAAAAAACACAATCAAAATGATTGTGTTTAAAAAACCCATACAACATCAGAAATCAAAATTCAGAACTCCTTAAAGTTAACTTACTTTCCATGACGTCCAAGGATGTCCTATGAACAGCTTACACTCTTTTGTGCTGTTATTACTTTCAGCCCGCCACTTTCTGAAAGAAAATCTCCATCGTTTTTAAAAACACGTTACATGCAATAAATGACTTCTTGCTCTCTACCACAAGTTTCCACAAGGCCAAATCTGGTCAGAGCCATTTATAACTCTTGGATTTCTTGTAAGCCAATCCCGTCATTTGGCATTTCCGCAACTTTCAGAATTAAAATGTTGAAGATCATTTTCACAATCCTGGAATAGTAATATCTTCCCCTTCTTGCTCAGTCATGTTCTACATTTCCTATGACACTGATACTGCTTACTATGAAGCAGACTTACACTACCTCTATGACTACTACAATTATTTAATTCTCTACATCACTTTTAATCACAAAGCAATGTAAAACAGTAGACAGCATTGCAGACTTACATTCCCTCTACTCCATGTTTTGATTGGCTGCTTCAATTAGCTTATAAAAAGAAACAGTTTTTCTGAACTCATTCAAAGTGCACGTATTTCTCCATGACGTCCAGTCCTATGGTTAGAAGTTATGTCTCTGAACTACACTTATCCTCAAGGCCAAATTGTGTAGGAGCCATTAGAACTTCTTGAAATTCCACAGAGCACATCCCGAGATTATTTCCCTAAAATTTTGGTTTTAAAAACACCAGGTAAGAGTTTTTAAGGTCATACGGCAATTTTTTTTTTAAAATTAAAACAGAATCATTGCAGAATGACCAGCCATTTCTAGACTTTAAATAAGCTGTGTAATGTCCTGATGTTATTGAAGGGCCGTCATGATATATAATTGCTGCAGTTACAAAAGTCCTTCCTGATATTGACAACTGCGAAGCTACAAAATTTTTAATTAAAGTTGTCAATTTTGTTCCATCAGGCCTACATCGTTGGAACATTAAAATGACATACTGGCCATATGTTCGTATAAATAATGTGGACATCATTTCAGATTTACATTGGCTACACTCCATGTTGTGATCAGCTGCTTTTACTAGCTTATTAAAGGAGACTGATTTACTGTCTGGCAAAGTTAAATATATAAATCTTTCTGAGTCTACACTAGTAGTACTTGATACCATACAGTTCTCGCAGTCATGCTGCCATTGATAAGAAAGCCCAAACAGCTGATCTACATCTACACCTTCAGCATGTAATACATCAAGCATATACATTAAAAACTCCTGACAATCTTGCTGAATATTTTGAGAGAATTGTGTTTGGCCTGAACATCTGTCTAACAGATTTCGAATTTCAGACACACTTTCTATGTTTCTTCTATCAGTGCTACATTTCTCTAACACAGAATTTAACAAACTGCAAAATCTTTGATCAGAATTGACCACAATCTCTTCTTTTACATTTTCTAGAGAAAACAAAACATTAACCACTACATTAGCATAGCAGTTGACACCAGAACTGTTTTCAAACTGAAAACCAACAACATCTTCAACAGAATCCTTTTTGTTTCTGCTTGTAATTTTAGGTTCATTGACTTTTTGTCTTTTTGCTACAACCTCCCCAGTATTGTTCTCATTTCTTCGTTTCCGGCCTACCACACGTTTCTCAAACAAAGGATACTGAGGCAAATGTGGCGCATACTCTCTTCTTAACCTATTGTATTCCTTAACACAATCTAGATCCGCACAAATGTTTGTGACATCACACTCAATCAAGTACAATCCCGATAAAGTTCTAACTCGTGACAATGCCACATATGCCATACCCTCCTTGAACACAGAACTGCCAATATTCACCAATGCACTGTCTACACTTAAACCTTGCGATTTATGAATTGTCACCGCATATGCCAAGCAAACAGGAAACTGCTTACGGCGAACATGTAAGTCTTTTACAAGCAAAAATCTAGCAGAACAACGACCAATTAGCTGTACTTCCTCAATGCCATCAAATTTAATTTTTAAAAATTCAATTCCATCTCTATTTCTGTATTTCACAAAATCAACAACATTACCCATTGATCCATTTACCAGACCTCTTTCAACATGTAAATTCCTTCTTAAAATTATACGGCAGTTCAAGCACACATTCAGAGTCTTTTCAAAACCTGCAGTTTTAGATATACTCTTCTCTAATGAATCCAATTTTGTTTTCAGATTCTCAGACAAAATAATTGTTGATCCCATATGCTCTACTCTATCAATAGCTTCCAGTTTCACAATCTCTTGCTTTTCTAAATGCAACATTTTGTTGTTAAATTTGGCACATTCTGCAAGAGTTGGCATCAAACATATTCCAGATTTCTTCTCAGTAATTTTCTGAAAAATATTCTCAGGCACAACATCTTGTTCTGGATATAAATTTGACTGTAATCGTGCATGTAAAGCTTCTTTCCCATGCTCGGTCACTTTTCCAATTCTAACATCTTGTAGAATAGTCTTGTAAACTTCATCCTTTGCCTGACGCATATTTTCATGCAGTTCAGCATAATTGAAGTTTAACCATATATTGACGTTGCCAATGCTGCCTAGGCACTTCCTGGTATCTTCATGCGTGAGCATTTTGAACACAGGTTGCCCTTTCACTGGTGTCAGCTGCAGAAGATCTCCGAAAACAATGATGTGTTTGCCACCAAATAACACATCATACTCTGTTTTGAGAACTTCTTGCATCCTCAAATGCACAAAGGCAAGCATGACATTGGAAACCATGCTTACTTCGTCAATGATAAGAAGTTTCATTTTCCTCAAGATTCTTGAAACTTCAAAACAAGCATCTCCAGATAGCTTGTGATATTGTAATTTGTTGTCATGCTCCACTGGCAGCATCAGTAAACGATGTAAAGTAATCCCTTTAATATTATGTGCTGCCAGTCCAGTTGGAGCAGTGACAACACAAGACAGCGATGACTCTGTCCTTTCCTGCAAATAGCATGAAATTGCTTTAATGAGGAAACTTTTTCCAGTTCCCGCTTCTCCACTCAAGTACAGTCGGACAGGCTTCAACGACGTACATGAGCACTCTTTCTTATCATGACTTAATCCATGATCAATTTGCATGGTAACTTCGTCATATATTTTCCTCTGCTCAACGTTGAGTTGTCTTTCCAACTCTTCTAAGTTAACCGCATCCTCTTGAGCATGTGCCATGGCTCTTTCCACTTCATTCATAGCAGTGGCAGCTTCATTTTCAATAACAGGTCCTCCTAGTGGATCCTGACTCAATGAAGCAGAACTCTGACTGTCCTGAGAACTGTCTCTGGCAATCTCGGCTGCAATCGTTGCTTCCTGCTCAATTTCCGCATTCAACATTTCTACATATTTGGGAAAAGCAGGACATTCTATGGTCTCCTTGGCGGCATTGAAAGAGTCTTCGTAACAGAGGAAATCTCCAAGCAGTTCCTCTTCTGCACGCCAAGGCTTGATAAGTTGCAAAAGTGCTAAATAGAAAAACTCCTTTTTTTCAGGAGATTCGCCACTCAATTTTCGATGGTTTACCAAGTGGCATTTTCTTTGCTTGACCAGACATCCCTCACTTCCTATTACAGCATACACTCCTTTCTCAGTATCTTCTTTGATGTTCCTCTTGAATATGTAATTTTGAAGAACCTCATACAGACAAACATTGTCGAGGTGAATGCTTCGATTTGGATAATATGTATCCAACATGTTGGTCTTCAAAATGTCGGTACTGTTTGGCTCCTTTTCCGCCAAATACTCAATTTCCCGCACAGGTTTGAGAACTCGATTACGCGTTGCAGCAAGACCAAGACTCGCCCAAACGATACTCCTGGACTTGGCATAGAGACTTGCTGAAGACAACCGGTCAGAACATTCGTACGCTCCGATTTCTCGATGCGACAACATCTTCAGACTGAAACTGTACAACTTCTTGCTGAGGCTCTTTTCATGGGAAATGTCCTCCCACATATCCTTCAATTCTGTCTTCTCTTTTTTGGTGATGTAAGACGTCACATACCGAGCCACAGCCATACAGTTATCAGCCACAAACTGTATATCCATGTTAGCATTCCACATGGACAAAATCACCGGGTTGTAGTCGTTGATGTACTTGGACTCTTCGTTCCTCTTCAAATTGTAAGTGTTTTTAGGTGATTTCTTCATGACATTGTGTCGCAGCGAAGACATCAAACTGTTTACTCTTCCTTTAGAAATCACCGGTCGTGGAAAGCCGAAACGACATTTAGTGTAGAACTTGTCCTTGTTTCGGAATTTACGACGGCAGTACTTTCCACATCGATGGCTTTGGAAACGCAGAACTTTTTCTCTTAGGCTTTTCTTCTCCTTTGCGTTTGGAACAGCACACGTAGAATACTGTTGGATGAAACTCATCACTGAGTCTTCTGGATCCGTTCCAAATTTAGGTGCATCCTTGATCCACAGCAACATATGTATATGAGGAGCATCTCTTGCTTGGTACTCCTTTCTCCAGAAGAAATCCAACACCTCTCCAAGAGGTGGATTCTTCTTATTCATGATGAAAGACATCATAGCTTCAAATCTATGATTGAAGTACCTACATACATTGACTGGATCCAAAGAGCACAGTTCTCCGGGTGTCTTGAATTCGATGTTATCTACGTTAGCATTTGCCTCTCGTAGAAATTCAAGTAAGTCTTCCCAGCCATACTCGGCACAGCTCAGAGTGAGGAACCATGTGGGAGTACCTAAGTTCCTCAGCATACATTTTAAATCACCATGACGACGGTACCAGTACTCATTAGTACCACGCTGACACGCCATGAGATTAATGAGATGAGAATCCAAAATACTGTCTTGGACATTGACTTTATCCATAAAGTCACTTGCCGAGATGTTTTGCATGTGTATACCACTTTTCAAGATGTGGTTCACTGCATATGACAGTCCAGACAGATCGCTTTCAAACAGGAGATGAAACAAATAAGGAATGCATTGTCGAAACCTAGCATCTCCTGCATACAATCGCAAAGTCCGGTATTCAGAAGCAGGAATTTGATGAGGTCGCTCATCATATCTTCCTCCCTGACCTGTTGGAAAAAGCTGTGGGAAACACCGAGCTTCCAAACTTTCCTCCCAAACACTAATGGGACTCCCTTTGGCTTGTTTCATTTGAAACAACTCAATAGCATTCCCCATGACTTCCTTGGAATGCAAAGGATGAACACTATAATGTTCATATATTTCTTCACTAGTAGAGGGTTCTACTTTCTCAATTTGACCAGCACACAAATCGCTATCCTCTTCCTCACTTACTTCCTTTTCTGCAACATATACATTCTTATAGTATTTTTTTTTTTTTTCAAATACAATGTTGCCTTTTTAACTTTCCTAACATCTACTAAATCTTGCCATATTTTCTTATTCTTTGTCGGAACCCCATTAACTAAGATAACCAGAGGTTCCTCTTCCACTTTTTCTACTCCAATTGTGTTAATGTTTTTCTTCAAATCTAGAGGCAAATAAACAACTCTTCCCTTTAATCCTCTCTGTAAATCTGATGGAGGCAATTTCCCTGTCTTTGGCTCCATTCTTACAATAGCCTGAAAGGGATGGATACTTTGAATCAAAATAGATTCATAAGTATTTAAATCCTTCAATTCAGAAGGAATCTCAACCAATTCCAGATTATTATGAACTGCTCTAGCAGGCATCTGGTTTTGATTTAATTTGCAACAACAATAACTACACACACGTTGATCCAATCCCAAATCAAAACAATTTTCTACCATCAAGTATGTTGCGAAATCCTTCCATTCACTATTATTTTCCCTTTCACTTTTTGCATATAAATCCACTAACTTAGTCTGATTCTTATAATAAGTGCGTCGACAACACACACAAGTGAAATTAGGCCTCTCACTTGATTTCACCTCAAATGTCGCAATTTCCCTCTGGAAATTATCTGTACTGGAAACCTGTACACTATCTTCCACATGACCCTCTTCTTCTTGCTCAATTTCAACATTCTCCTCTTTACTTCCAAAGTAACAAAACTCAATTTCTTCACATATATTCTTCACATCTATTTCAGAACCATGCAAAAGAGCAGCGCATAATTGTTTAAGCATAATTGCTGGACTCTTAGCATAATACAACATTCTAACTAATTTCCTCACTTTATTATGATGCACTGCTAGCATCCTGAAATGATGAAAAACACTCTGGCATACTCTCCTGGAAAGACAAGCCAGTGAATGACCATGCAAACCTGTCACTTCTCTTACTCTGCAAGGATCTAATTCTTGCAACAACCTTATTTTCTGCTTCAAACTTTTCTTATTAAATGACCGTACAAAATCACAAAGCAAATTGATGGAATCCTGTCGCACACTGCAAATACTACTACACTTCCAGGTGTACACAGGACCCTTAGCACGTCTTCCTAAAACCTCATTACCTAACACCTCTTCTGCCTCTGTTGTCACAAGTTTTTCTTTTTCAACTGGACAACCATCTTTCACTTCATAAGCACGACCACTGGTGTCAACTGCATGCACCAAATCATTATCCTGGAAATAACTCTCCTCATTAAAAAATGCCTCACAGCTTGAACTATGCATCCATTCTCCAGAAAAAACTTCACAAAAATTACTACGATTAACTATTCTCTTCCATCTACTATTTCTTTTGAAATCATAAATTGCCTTGTTTAGCTTCCTAATTCTATTGATTATCAAAATAAATAACTTACGTTTAATTTCAAATGCCTGATCAATAACTTTCTCAACTTTTTTTTTTCTCTTATAAAAAACCAATTTCTGTTGACCTTTCTTAATATTTTTTAACAAATTGCCAATTATCCTGTTGCGGAACATTCGTTTACGAATCTCCCTAAACTGTTGTTTCCTTCTACTATCATGCACAGAGTTATCTCTTGCTCTAGCACTAACATTTTTGATTGGCCTTTCCTTTCCATTTGAATTCCTTCTCGTTTTATGGACTGAAACATTTTCTGTAGTAATATTTTTTTTACTACACATATTTCTTATGAAA
Source organism: Lissotriton helveticus (assembly GCF_964261635.1). NCBI lineage: Eukaryota > Metazoa > Chordata > Amphibia > Caudata > Salamandridae > Lissotriton > Lissotriton helveticus. Next base: position 1,868,001,126 of record NC_136059.1, read on the forward strand.
TATTTTGTGCTCTTACCCGGTGCTTTCTTCGTGACTTGACAAATCTTTTTGTTAGAGGACTGCTGCTTATTTTCTTTCACCTGCTGTCTTTGACGTTTTGCAGCCTTTCTCTGTCTTTCTATTGTTGGCATGGTGAAATCTTGAAATGATCTGCAGTTGAATCTGTGGTAAAATATAATAAAAAATGTTATTAACCATTATTACCAAACAGTAAAACAATAACAGTGATCAAAAACTTAACACACTACTTGACATTTTAAATAGAAGATTTTTTAGTCCTTGCAAATTTACAATACAGAAATAGCAGAAAAGAAATGACATTTATATTTATGTTACCTATGCTATTTTATATGTGAATCTGATCTAATTTTATGAGCATATTTTAATATTTTATTGAAGACACTACACATAACCTGCTTTTGAAGGTGTCTTTATTTTTAAATTAAACGGTTTACCTTTTTACTTTTTATTAATTATAAATTTTAAAAATAAATGTTTATATTTCCATAGGCTCAAGCAGGTCAGCTTCCCATCCTATGTCATATAATTCGGACAAATCTGCATCCTCATCACGCTCTTCTTCATCCTCAGGATTTAAATCATCCAAGGGATCAACATCCACTGATGTTTCAATTACAAGTTCAATGATGAGGTCAAAATCAACTGATTGCAGATTGTCGCTCATGTTGAGGTTGTCTTTATCTTTAAAGAAAGATAACAACAATGAGATGTTGCAGAGTAAGAGACAAATCTCAGAGATTATAATAGTAAAATTGTTTAACAAGAGTAATATTTTGCAGCTATTATTTAGCCATGTCCAACAATGCTGAGCAGGTGAAGACTATGTCTAAATTTTCAGTGAACAGGACTCATCTCTTCTTAACCTTGGATAAGCCTCACCGACTCTGTGTGTCCTGCACATACTTAAATGTAAAGGGGCAGATTTATGTTAAATGACACATCCCCAGGCATGCACCAGTTAACGTGCACCACTACTCTGCCACCCATGGTGTGCCGTATTTACAATCAGATAGGAGAAAGCTTCGTCAAAACCCTGCGCCTGCTTTAAGCAGGCATAGGTCTTGACGCAACATTGTGGAGATGGGGCACCCCTGAGCCTTGCTTGAGCTGCATCGCACTTGCGATACAACTCCAGCAATCACTACCTTTACAGCACAGATACGTCACGCATCTGTGTCATTTTTGCCCCATGATGCCCCGCATTCTAAATGCAGCACACCATGGGTGGCGGAACAGCGGCGCAGGATGACTGACACATCCCTGGTGATGCACCAGTCATCATAAATCTATCCCTAAGCTTCTTATCTTGTTACAGATGAACCGCCATATGTAGCATGAAACTATTTTGCATTTCCTAAATAGCGAATTTTAAGGAATAAATAGCAATTCTTTACCATTCCTAATTTGCAATGAGCAAATTGCTAATTGCAAGTTACCCATTCATTTCCATGGGCTAGGAGGCTCATAGGAATGAAGGTTTAATTTGCGATTAGCAATTTGCTCATCACAAATTAGGAATTTTTCCAAGGGTGCAGGGGTGTCTCAAGGACACCCTGCTGCACCCCTGAAAAAGAAATTTGGGGGCATATGGCACACATACATGCCCTAAGGGCATGTGTTGGCGTCATATGGGACCTTTTGTTTTTTTGAAAAAAAGCTTTTTGAAAAGAATTCACAAATTACCACCAATTTACCACAATAGTTTCCAAATCCTTAATGTCATTTTTTACATATTTTTTGTTTGATACATTGCATTTAAGTAGTCACAAAATTTGCAAATCCTTCAGTGCAATTGCAAAATAAGGAATAGCAAATTTTGCTACTCCTTATTTTGCATCAAACTTGTTTGATACATACCATTTGTCTAATTAACATTCGCAAAGGCCGAAATTCGTAGAATTTTGATCTTTGCGAATGCTAATTAGCTTGATACATATGGCCCCAAGTGAGGCCTGTCTTGCGACATGGTGCATCTTTTGCATCACTGCTGCATCGGTTTCATGTGGTACGTTTTTTTTACACCATGACATATCTGCCTAAATGCATAAATTTGTAATGTTGTTGCCTCATAGCAAATCTTTTGCACCGCCGCTGCATCATAAAAGTGACGCACAGTGGCACAAAAGAGGCATACACCTATCATAAATCTGTCCCTAGCATTTTAAATGATTAATCCAGGATGACGATAAAGTGTGGCCTATCCAGAGGTTTGTTTAAGGTGAGGCCTACTCAGGATTGCAGATTAAAGTTACGCTTGATGAAGAATACAGAGGAGATAATACATGTAAAGGCCTACCAATGAAGTAAGTAATGTGCACTTTATTGCGCCAGTCATCATAAATGTATCCCTAAGCTTTTATCTTGTTACAGATGAACCACCATATGTACCATCAAACTATTTTGCATTTCCTAAATAGCAAATTTTAAGGAATAAATAGCAATTCTTTACCATTCCTAATTTGCAATGAGCAAATTGCTAATTGCAAATTAGCACCGCCGCTGCATCATAAAAGTGACGCACAGTGGCACAAAAGAGGCATACACCTATCATAAATCTGTCCCTAGCATTTTAAATGATTAATCCAGGATGACAATAAGGTGTGCCCTATCCAAAGGTTTGTTTAAGGTGAGGCCTACTCAGGATTGCAGATTAAAGTTACGCTTGATGAAGAATACAGAGGAGATAATACATGTAAAGGCCTACCAATGAAGTAAGTAATGTCCACTTTATTGCGCCAGTCATCATAAATGTATCCCTAAGCTTCTTATCTTGTTACAGATGAACCACCATATGTACCATCAAACTATTTTGCATTTCCTAAATAGCAAATTTTAAGGAATAAATAGCAATTCTTTACCATTCCTAATTTGCAATGAGCAAATTGCTAATTGCAAATTACCGATTCATTTCCATGGGCTAGGAGGCTCATAGGAATGAAGGTTGCAATTTGCGATTAGCAATTAGCTCATCACAAAATAGGAATTTTTTCAAGCGTGCAGGGGTATCTCAAGAACACCCTGCTGCACCCCTGAAAAAGAAATTTGGGGGCATATGGCACACATACATGCCCTAAGGGCCCTAAGGGCATGTATGGGCGTCATATGGGACCTTTTGTTTTTTGGAAAAAAATGCTTTTTGAAAAGAATTCGCAAATTACCACAAACTAGAAGTTGGTGGTAGTTTCCAAATCCTTAATATCATTTTTTACATATTTTTTGTTTGATACATTGCATTTAAGGAATCGCAAAATTTGCAAATCCTTCAGTGCAATCGCAAAATAAGGAATAGCAAATTTTAAATTAAGGACATTTTAAGTCATTTCCACATGTGCAGTGTTTTCAAATTATGATTTGAAAATCGTTTTTGGGGAAAAATAATGGTTTGCAAATTTATGACAAGGACATAATGGTGTATGCTTCTCTATAAGGCATTTCAGTGTCTCTGATGTCATTTTTCCCATATTACATTATAAGACCTTTCCCCATGGAGCACATTCCTTGTAAATATGCTCCCACCTGTGCATGGCGAATTTAGATTTTGACTGTTTGAGTCACATAGCCATGTTAAAAGTGACCCCAAAAAATTGCAAACGTTTTAAAAAAACACATTCATGTGTCTTAAGGACATTTTAAGTCATTTCCCCATGGACAGTGTTTTCTAAGTGGCGCAAAAGAGGCATACACCTATCATAAATCTGTCCCTAGCATTTTAAATGATTAATTCAGGATGACAATAAGATGTGGCCTATCCAGAGGTTTGTTAAAGGTGAGGCCTACTCAGGATTGCAGATTAAAGTTACGCTTGATGAAGAATACAGAGGACATAATACATGTAAAGCTCTACCAATGAAGTAAGTGATGTCCACTTCATTGCGCCAGTCATCATAAATGTATCCCTAAGCTTCTTATCTTGTTAGACATCAACCGCCATATGTATCATATAACTATTTTGCATTTCCAAAATAGCGAATTTTAAGGAATAAATAGCGATTCTTTACCATTCCAAATTTGCGATGAGCAAATTGCTAATTGCAAATTACCCATTCATTTCCATGGGCTAGGAGGCTCATAGGAATGAAGGTTGCAATTTGCGATTAGCAATTAGCTCATCACAAAATAGGAATTTTTCCAAAGGTGCAGGGGTGTCTCAATAACACCCTGCTGCACCCCTGAAAAAGAAATTTGGGGGCATATGGCGCACATAAATTTTAACAACATTCCTTTACCTCAAAAACGATTTTCAAATCATAATTTCAAAACACTGCACATGGGAAAATTACTTAAAATGTCCTTAAGACACATAAAAGCGTTTTTTGATTGCCTTTGCAGCATGTTTGTATCACTTTTAACATGGCTATGTAACACAAACATTCAAAATCTAAATTTGCCATGCACAGGTGGGAGCATATTTACAAGCAATTTGCGCCACAGAGAAAGGTCTTACATTAAAATGGGAAAAATAACATCAGGGACAGTCAATTGCCTTATAAAGAAGCATACACCATTATGTCCTTGTCATAAATTTAAAAACAATTCCTTTTCCCCAAAAACGATTTTCAAATCATAATTTCAAAACCCTGCACATGGGAAAATGACTTAAAATGTCCTTAAGACACATGAAAGCGTTTTTTGATTGCCTTTCCAGCATGGTTGGGTCACTTTTAACATGGCTATGTAACACAAACATTTAAAATCTAAATTTACCATGCACAGGTGGGAGCATATTTACAAGCAATTTGCGCCACAGAGAAAGGTCTTACATTAAAATGGGAAAAATAACATCAGGGACAGTCAATTGCCTTATAAAGAAGCATACACCATTATTTCCTTGTCATAAATTTAAAAACAATTCCTTTTCCCCAAAAACGATTTTCAAATCATAATTTCAAAACACTGCACATGGGAAAATTACTTAAAATGTCCTTAAGACACATAAAAGCGTTTTTTGATTGCCTTTGCAGCATGTTTGTATCACTTTTAACATGGCTATGTAACACAAACATTCAAAATCTAAATTTTCCATGCACAGGTGGGAGCATATTTACAAGCAATTTGCGCCACATAATTCATAATTTTCTCCTTAAAGCACACTATTCTCTATCTAAATTAAAGAAATATTTTCTCACCTTAGCAAATACTTTGAGTTTGAAAACAATCTCAGAAACACACCAATTTGTCTTCAGCAGAGCAAAAGGTATGCACTCCAGAGTCTGCAGCTATCAAAAGCACAGAAATACTGTAATTCTTCACACATATCTCTCATGTCACCCAATCAAAAGTCTTCCCTCACTTTTTTTCAAATGAAAACCCATCCCCCCTCTGCCCTTTCTGCCTTATCTGCATGGCAACCACCTCTTGGAAGACCTCTGTTGTTTGCAAGTTCACACAACAATGTTGCAATTGAACTCTGAACTCTCAGTGCACCTGCATATCCAGTGCATTCTTTCATTTAATGATTTTTTATTGACCACTCAAAATACATCTTTAAAAGAACACATCCGTGCACCCTAACTTTCTGTTTTCAGCAATCAAAATCCACCAATCACTGTTACTGCTTCATGAACACAGAAACTCCACCGTTTTTTTTCATTTTACACTCTCATTTTTTCAACTGCCATTTCATTGCCACACTTCATCTGACTGCAGGAGAACCTTCTCTCACCATGTTTTCTGTCTGGATTGTTGGACATAGTTATATTCACTGGGCTCAAAGGTACGTTGAAAACAGGAATTTACCTAACCTCAATTTACAAGATGTGGAAATTAAGTGGTTTGGCCACAGAGGATTAAAATGTCACCAATTGATACTATTGGTGAAAACCTTTATGCATTTGCCCAAACCTGACCTGTTAATTGTGCACTGTGGAGGTAATGACTTGGGCACTTTGACTGGTGTAGGTCTGGAAATGCTTTTAAAGGACACCTTTGAGCAATTAATGGCACTTTTTCCTCAGACTGCCTTGGTATATTCAAATATATGCCAAAGACAGAAATGGACGTGGTCAAACCAATTTTGTCCACAAATTGAGAAGTCGAGGAAGCATGTAAACAAATCTGTTTCAGCTTACATGAGAGACCATGGAATGGGCTCCCTGTACAACAATAACTTGCGTTACTACATGCAAGATATCTACAGAGGAGATGGAGTTCACTTCTTAGATGAGGGCAACAGAATTTTCACTCTGAATTTAAGAATGTGCATTGGTACCTACTTATAAGTACCTAAATGTACCATAAACCCAAAAGCTCTTCTCAGAGCTACCCTACATCTAATCACTCACAATTATTATTTTACTCTAACATTTTTCACTAATTTTCAACAAAGTACGCTCCCTGGGGCGCTACCCGGTACGCGAACCGGGAGCTAACCTCGCGAAATTTTTAAAAAAAATGTTTTTTTTTCGCACATATAAGCCTCCTCAGCCACCCTCACAAAACCTAGGGGGTCAAGATAACTCTACCGTGCCCCCTTCTACCCATTCTGAACATTATTTGCCCTCCATCTTGTATCTTAATTCGACCGAAACACAAAATGGTGGACTCCCGGAACGCTTAAGGTCCGCGAACCGAGGCGCTCAACGGTTCGCGTACCGGGTCGCTCCCTGGGAAGCGCACCATCAAAAAAGGTGGGAAAGTAGTTCACAGAAAAGCCACTGGAGACAATTTCACCAAATATAGATAAGCTCATACTACATACCAATCCCTACCATTTTCACAAATTTGATTGGAATTCCATTGAGCCATTTAGCCTGTAGACCTCTCTAAATACCCTGAGGTAAATTACTTCACAAAACACATCTGAAGTGTTGGAATTGACAACCAATGAAAATGTTACTTTCATTTTCTACTTTTTTTACCTGACATTTCATTGGTTATATACCTCAATATATATAAAGGAAGAGAAGAAAACACAGCCATTTTGACTACTACTTCTTGGTGTACATTTCAATAGTATTTTCACTAATTCCTTCAACTTCTTTCTAAAGGTAAGTTTTTATTTTTAAAACTGAAGTATATTGTGCACTATAAGTTAATATGGTAAACTTTTTCTGATAGTTATATACTATCCCTCTGTAGTAGTTATAGATTTAGATAGACTTCTCTGTTATAGTTATGGATGAAGTTAGGCTTCTCTTGTATAATTATGAATTTACTTACGTTAAATCACATACACTTTTTTATATTCCTACTTCCACTCTGATACTATACACTGCCCAAAGATAAATTCACTGATAAAAACTGCCTATCTAAAATTAATCCCAACAGTGCCCTATCTCTACTAATATATATTTTTTTAATCTAAATTTCAGACAAAATGGAAGGCGAACAGAAAGTTGAATTTCAAATTGTCCTGCAAGAGAGCAGCCAAGAAATCATTGATGAAAATGATATTGAATTTTTCGATGAAACTTGGGACAATGAACTACTGCAATGTGTACAAGCAGTAGATAACCTCCTTGCAAATGAGGACATTTTACACCCTCAGAGACTACAATGTATATTCCATGATAATTATGAAATTTCTGACAATGAAATGTTAGAAAGTTTAATAAATTATGAAACACAATCACAATAAAAAAAAATGCTTAAAAAATAAAGAAAATAAAAAATAATCAACAAAACCAACAATCAATTAACATACAGCATTTGAAAAGTCTATCATTCATTTTTCATTTTAGTACGCTGCCCAGAACGCTTCCCGGTTCGCGGACCGGGCGCTACCCACGCAAAAAAACAAAAAAACAAATTATTTTTTTTGCCCCGCGGGGCCCTTTTAAAGCCTCCACATGAAACCTAGGGGGTCAGGGAGGATCTACTATGCCCCCTTATGGTTATTTCCCCCTTTGTTTTGGCCTCCTCTTGTCTCTCGATCCTACCGAGAGACAAGATGGCGGCCGCTCCGGACTGTTTAGAATGTTGACAGACGCAGGAGAACCAATCAGCTTCGCTACGCGAAGTTCTGGTACGCGCCCCGGTCCGCGAACCGGGGAGCTGCCCGGTCCGCTGTTACAGATATATATCTTTTTTTAAACGTTAATTTCTCAAAATCCACTGGAGCACATATATTGAGACCTACAAAAGGCACATCGGGCTACCAGTCCCTACAATTTTGCCAAGTTTCATGCAAATCCATTCAGCCGTTCGGGCTAAAAGTGAGGCCAACCGCCCTATGGAAAACTCAATGTTAAAAACACGTTTTGGGACCCCCCTTTTTTCTCGGCCCCCCTTGGACGAACCCCCCCCCAAATTTTCAGGGGCTGCTCAGAAACAAAATGTTCCATTTTCCAGAAAATTTCAGCCAATTCCGTCCACAAACGCCAAAGTTATTAGACATAGAATTTTCAAAAATCCCATAGGGAAAAAATCCTAACTATATATACCTACTGGCGACCGCCAGTAGGTAATATATATATATATACTACTCGTGACCAAGGGGGAGGAGCCCCGAAACGCGTCGAGTTTGTTGATACTTTCTGCTATCTTGGCTGATTAAAATTCTTTAAACACGCAATTCGTGTTCATGCCTCATACTGTCCCTGGATTTAGTGGACTGGAGTGTGATTGATGGAATTGTTGGGCTCGCTGCCCGGCACGAACCACTGTTGTCAGCGGGAGGGTCCAAGCGGAGCACGGCGTCTTGCGGTGCATTTTCTTGATATATATATATATATATATATATATATATTCACTGAAAAAAACATAGGTTTCACACCAGTTATAGTTAGCTGAAAGTTTTACTCGCATAAAACCATTGAAATTCCCACGTTATAGTTAGTTGGACTCACTATACCTTGCGCGTGCAATGCACTGCTGATGACGTCACATATTACATCACTCATGACATGGTCAGTGACATCACTCATGATATCACTGATGACACCATCCTTGTGACAGAGTGACTGTGACAGTGAATTTAATAGGTTTTTTAAATGCTAATTCCTAACTATAACTGGTGTGAAACCTATGGTTTTTTCAGTGAATTTCATAGTTTTTTTTAATGCTAATTCCTAACTATAACTGGTGTGAAAACCTATGGTTTTTTCTGTGAATTTCAATGGTTTTTTAATAGCAAATCTTTATAGGTATAGAAAGTGAAGAATTTTAAAACAAATTTTACATTGTATAAATATGTAAAAATTTTAATTTTTTTTTAATCCGGGGGCGCTCCCGGGGCGCGTACCGGTGAACGCACGGGTAAGCGCAATATTACGGCACACCCTGGGGCGCGGACCGGGGAGCGTTCCGGGAGCACTATTGCCGCGAACGAAAACAACATTGTGACGTTTTGCGTACACGTGTGATGCGTCATATGACGCACAGCGTAATCGCAACCGAAAGCACGCGATCGCATACGATCGCGAAACGTCCTGATGCGCTTACGCTACGCACCCGCGGGCGCGCACCGGAGCGCGACTACGGGCGCGCCCCGGGGCACGTAGCGTAAGCGCGTCGGGCCTTGTGACTTGAAAATAACACTTTCTGTTGGTGCAGAACAGTTTTGGTTTCTAAATGAGTAATGCCTGGGTCTTGGGACCAGCCTGGGTCTTGTGACCTGAAAATAACACTTTCTATTGGTGCAGAACATTTTTGGTTTCCAAATGAGTAAAGCCTTGGTCTTGTGACCTGAAAATAACACTTCTGATTGGTTCAGCACAGTTTTTTTTCCAAATGATAAAAAACCCCACCTTTCTTCCTCACTCTGACTTTGTCCTTTGACTGAGGAAGACATGTTTTATCTACAGAGACAATTCTTTAGTACTTTGAAACGGCTACTGTAGCAGCAACAGCTGGAGCATCTGCACCACCACCACAACCACAACCACCAAGAAGACCACCACAACAATACATTGCTAGTGAAGAAGAGGAGGAGGAGGAAGAGGAAGAGGAGGAGGGGAGCAGATGGCTGCCTGAAGAAAATACCCCATACAAGCCAAAAGAACACATTGTATGGGAGTTTTTTTCACTTCCAGAGGGCAAGAAAAAAGTTAATGCGGCTAAGGTAACATGTCGAATCTGTGGTGCAGAACTCTCAAGGGGCAATCCAGATAAAAAATATTCATTTGGTAATAATACCATCATTCGGCATATGACCCGGAAGCATCCTGCTAACTATTCTCGTGCAGAGATCAGGGAACTGGCCAGTCACCTCCCCCAGTGTTCAAGGACCAGCTCCAAAAGAAAGCAATCCACTCAATCGGGACCGAAACATCAGAGGTGATGCCTTTTATCCAGGAACGATTTGGTGATTTTAAAGTCACTTGTACTGGATGTGGCAAGCTTATGTCCTATGGAGAAAAGAGTGTAAAGCTCATCGTCATTGCTGGTGACAATCACGATTGCCCCAAAAAAAAGAAGTGTTTTTTTCAGTTTTTTGTTTTTTGCTCCAGTTGAGCCATTTTCAATTCCCTTTCTCTTTGTTTCTTCCCATAAAAAATACAAAAAATATAAAACTGCTTTGAAAAGCCAAAAAAAGTACAAAATGTTCAAAAAACAATAAAAAAATATAAAACAACAAAAAGAAGAAAAAAAACAGTTCTTTTTAGAACTACCTTTCATATGTAAAATTAAACCTATATTTTTAATGAGTCTCTGTCAATTTTTTTTTCTTAGAGTACGCGTACCGGGGCGCGCCCCCCCAAAAAATAGAAAAAAAAATTTAATGAAGGAGTTAGCATGAGGGAAGAACACAAAGAGAGTAATGTTAAGAGAAAGAGCTACGGGGAGAAACACAGAGGGATTGTTTATCACATAGTAAAAACAGAGAAGGTGTAATAGGGTGAAAGTGAGTAAAGTAAAGTGACTAAAGGAGCGAAAGAAAGGAAGAAAGAGGAAGAAGACTAAAGTAGAGATAGTGGGAGAATGTGACTGGCTGTTGAAAGAAAAAGAAAGGACAGTAAAAAATGGGGAATGAAGGGTAGTGGCGGAACCGGAATAAATGAAGAACTATGAGGGAAAGTGAGAAAATACCAGGTAGTATAAGTAAAGAGGGGTGAAAGAGGGGAAAAAATTGAATTAGGATAAGACATGGGGAGTGAGAAAGAGAAAGGACAAAGAGAGTAAAGTAAACAGTACTTGAATGGGCTTGAGTGAAACAGCAAAGAAAGATAAGTAATGCAGTGTGTGTGACTTATAGGGAGTCAGTGGGTGTAGGTCGGGGTGTGGGTGTGTAAGGTGTGTCTGTGGGTGTGGCTGTGTGGGGTGTTTTGGTGTGGGTGGAGGTGAGGGTGTGTGAAATATGTGTGAGGAGTGTATGAGTGTGGGATGTATATGTGTTCGATGTATGTGTGTGTATGGAATGTGTGTGTGTGTTTGAGGTGTGTGTAGGAGGATTTTTTGTGTGTATGAGGTGTGTGTGTGGTGTGTGTGTGGGGTGTATGTTAGAGGTGTGTGTATGTGTTGGGAGGGGGATGAGGTGTATGGGTAGGAGTAAGGTAAAAAATTAAGAAAAAGAGAATGAGTGAAGAAGCAAAGGAAGGGAACAGAGGGTAAGTGAAGTAAAGAATAGGGATTGAAAGAAGTTGAATAAGAGAGGGAAAATAGGGAAAGGGGAGTAAACATGTAGAATAAGAATAAGTAAGGGAAGCAGAGTAAAGACACAGGAGTGAGGTTGATTGAGAATATGTTAGTGAGCTTAAAGCAAAGGGTGATGACAAACTACATTTTTTTAGTCATACTTACCATATAATAAAGGTAACTTTAATTAATTTTTTTTTACTACAGTTTGTATCTGTGAAAGAGAGAAGAAAAAATAAGTTATAATTAATGAAATATGTATTTTAAATTAAAAGATACAAATGAAGAGGTTAAAAATCATAACACTCTATTTAGAAATAAAGTAAGAGTGAGGACACAGAGAGGGGAAATAAAGAAAGGTAGAAGGACAAAAAGAGAGAAAAAGAAATAGAAGGAGAGCAAATTACAAAGAGTAAGGCATATAGATTCACTGACAAAGAGAGAGAGAAGAACAGAGAAATTAACTGAAGGTAAGAAAGATACTAAAACAATGTGAGTTAGCAAAACTAAATCAGGAAACAGAAGTAAGTAAAAAGATATTGACTGAGACAGAAAACAGTCTAATTAAGTATGCAATTAGAAGAATGAGGAATAGAAGATAACTGAGAGTAAGTGAAGAACAGTCATAGAGTGAAAGGATGAAGGGAGAAAGAATAATATACAACGATTAAGGGAAATGGACTGAGGAAGTTATTAGGCAGACACACTAGAGAAAAACTGAGTGAGGTGGAGTACAATGAGTGAGAAAAGGAAATGAGTAAGAGAGCAAAAAAGGAAAGAGAGGATAAGACGACTAAAACAGTGGTACTGAAAGAAAATTATTTGGTGATGAAAGTAAAGAGAAGGACATTGAAAGAAAGGAAATTAGGGATAGTAATGGAACCAGAGTAAAAGAAATGGGATGAAAAACGATGAGAGCGGTGCAGTGAAGTTATTGTAAAAGAAGTGATAGAAGGAAGATAAACACAACTGAACATAACACAAGGAGAGTGAGGCACTGAGGACATAGAAGTAGTGAACGAAAAATAGAGAGAAGAGTTCAAAAGTAAGGAGCAAACAAAGATAAGCGAGGGAGAGTGGGTGATTTATAGTGATAGAGAGCAATAATAATGGAGACACTTTCACCAAATATACAATAGCTCATACTACATACCAATCCCTACCATTTTCCCAAATTTGGTGGAATTCCATTGAGCCATTTAGCCTGTAGACCTCTCTAAATATCCTGAGGTAAATTACTTCACAAAAACACATCTGAAGTATTAGAATTGACAACCAATTAAAAAGTTACTTTCATTTTCTACTATTATTTCATGACATTTGATTGGTTATGTACCTGAATATATATAAAGAAAGAGAGGGAAACACAGCCATTTTGACTACTACTTCCTGAAGTACATTTCAAGAGTATTTTCACTGACAACTTCAACTTCTTTTTGAAAGGTAAGTTGTTATTTTGAAAACTGAAGTATGTTGTGCACTTAAGTTAATTTGGAAAACTTTTTCTGATAATTATATACTATCCCTCTGTAATAGTTATAGATTGAGATAGACTTCTCTGTTATAGTTATGGATGGATTTAGGCTTGTCTTGTATAATTATGAATTTACTTAAGCTTCATCACATACACTTTTTTATATTTCTACTTCCAGTCTGATACCATACACTGCCCAAAGATAAATTCACTGTTAAAAAATCCAAACTACCTGTCTGAACTTAAACCCAACAGTGCCCTATCTCTACTGATATATTTATTTTTTATGCAAATTTCAGCACGAAAATGGAAGGACAACAAAACATTTCCTTTGAAATTGTCCTAGAGAGCAACAATGAAGAAATTATAGAACCCAATGATAACTTGGAATTCATGGATGAATCAAGGGACTATGAACTACTACAATGTGTAGAATCAGTGGATTTGCTCATTCCCAACAGTGCCCTATCTCTACTAATATATATTTTTTTAATCTAAATTTCAGACAAAATGGAAGGCGAACAGAAAGTTGAATTTCAAATTGTCCTGCAAGAGAGCAGCCAAGAAATCATTGATGAAAATGATATTGAATTTTTCGATGAAACTTGGGACAATGAACTACTGCAATGTGTACAAGCAGTAGATAACCTCCTTGCAAATGAGGACATTTTACACCCTCAGAGACTACAATGTATATTCCATGATAATTATGAAATTTCTGACAATGAAATGTTAGAAAGTTTAATAAATTATGAAACACAATCACAATAAAAAAAAATGCTTAAAAAATAAAGAAAATAAAAAATAATCAACAAAACCAACAATCAATTAACATACAGCATTTGAAAAGTCTATCATTCATTTTTCATTTTAGTACGCTGCCCAGAACGCTTCCCGGTTCGCGGACCGGGCGCTACCCACGCAAAAAAACAAAAAAACAAATTATTTTTTTTGCCCCGCGGGGCCCTTTTAAAGCCTCCACATGAAACCTAGGGGGTCAGGGAGGATCTACTATGCCCCCTTATGGTTATTTCCCCCTTTGTTTTGGCCTCCTCTTGTCTCTCGATCCTACCGAGAGACAAGATGGCGGCCGCTCCGGACTGTTTAGAATGTTGACAGACGCAGGAGAACCAATCAGCTTCGCTACGCGAAGTTCTGGTACGCGCCCCGGTCCGCGAACCGGGGAGCTGCCCGGTCCGCTGTTACAGATATATATCTTTTTTTAAACGTTAATTTCTCAAAATCCACTGGAGCACATATATTGAGACCTACAAAAGGCACATAGGGCTACCAGTCCCTACAATTTTGCCAAGTTTCATGCAAATCCATTCAGCCGTTCGGGCTAAAAGTGAGGCCAACCGCCCTATGGAAAACTCAATGTTAAAAACACGTTTTGGGACCCCCCTTTTTTCTCGGCCCCCCTTGGACGAACCCCCCCCCAAATTTTCAGGGGCTGCTCAGAAACAAAATGTTCCATTTTCCAGAAAATTTCAGCCAATTCCGTCCACAAACGCCAAAGTTATTAGACATAGAATTTTCAAAAATCCCATAGGGAAAAAATCCTAACTATATATACCTACTGGCGACCGCCAGTAGGTAATATATATATATATACTACTCGTGACCAAGGGGGAGGAGCCCCGAAACGCGTCGAGTTTGTTGATACTTTCTGCTATCTTGGCTGATTAAAATTCTTTAAACACGCAATTCGTGTTCATGCCTCATACTGTCCCTGGATTTAGTGGACTGGAGTGTGATTGATGGAATTGTTGGGCTCGCTGCCCGGCACGAACCACTGTTGTCAGCGGGAGGGTCCAAGCGGAGCACGGCGTCTTGCGGTGCATTTTCTTGATATATATATATATATATATATATATATATTCACTGAAAAAAACATAGGTTTCACACCAGTTATAGTTAGCTGAAAGTTTTACTCGCATAAAACCATTGAAATTCCCACGTTATAGTTAGTTGGACTCACTATACCTTGCGCGTGCAATGCACTGCTGATGACGTCACATATTACATCACTCATGACATGGTCAGTGACATCACTCATGATATCACTGATGACACCATCCTTGTGACAGAGTGACTGTGACAGTGAATTTAATAGGTTTTTTAAATGCTAATTCCTAACTATAACTGGTGTGAAACCTATGGTTTTTTCAGTGAATTTCATAGTTTTTTTTAATGCTAATTCCTAACTATAACTGGTGTGAAAACCTATGGTTTTTTCTGTGAATTTCAATGGTTTTTTAATAGCAAATCTTTATAGGTATAGAAAGTGAAGAATTTTAAAACAAATTTTACATTGTATAAATATGTAAAAATTTTAATTTTTTTTTAATCCGGGGGCGCTCCCGGGGCGCGTACCGGTGAACGCACGGGTAAGCGCAATATTACGGCACACCCTGGGGCGCGGACCGGGGAGCGTTCCGGGAGCACTATTGCCGCGAACGAAAACAACATTGTGACGTTTTGCGTACACGTGTGATGCGTCATATGACGCACAGCGTAATCGCAACCGAAAGCACGCGATCGCATACGATCGCGAAACGTCCTGATGCGCTTACGCTACGCACCCGCGGGCGCGCACCGGAGCGCGACTACGGGCGCGCCCCGGGGCACGTAGCGTAAGCGCGTCGGGCCTTGTGACTTGAAAATAACACTTTCTGTTGGTGCAGAACAGTTTTGGTTTCTAAATGAGTAATGCCTGGGTCTTGGGACCAGCCTGGGTCTTGTGACCTGAAAATAACACTTTCTATTGGTGCAGAACATTTTTGGTTTCCAAATGAGTAAAGCCTTGGTCTTGTGACCTGAAAATAACACTTCTGATTGGTTCAGCACAGTTTTTTTTCCAAATGATAAAAAACCCCACCTTTCTTCCTCACTCTGACTTTGTCCTTTGACTGAGGAAGACATGTTTTATCTACAGAGACAATTCTTTAGTACTTTGAAACGGCTACTGTAGCAGCAACAGCTGGAGCATCTGCACCACCACCACAACCACAACCACCAAGAAGACCACCACAACAATACATTGCTAGTGAAGAAGAGGAGGAGGAGGAAGAGGAAGAGGAGGAGGGGAGCAGATGGCTGCCTGAAGAAAATACCCCATACAAGCCAAAAGAACACATTGTATGGGAGTTTTTTTCACTTCCAGAGGGCAAGAAAAAAGTTAATGCGGCTAAGGTAACATGTCGAATCTGTGGTGCAGAACTCTCAAGGGGCAATCCAGATAAAAAATATTCATTTGGTAATAATACCATCATTCGGCATATGACCCGGAAGCATCCTGCTAACTATTCTCGTGCAGAGATCAGGGAACTGGCCAGTCACCTCCCCCAGTGTTCAAGGACCAGCTCCAAAAGAAAGCAATCCACTCAATCGGGACCGAAACATCAGAGGTGATGCCTTTTATCCAGGAACGATTTGGTGATTTTAAAGTCACTTGTACTGGATGTGGCAAGCTTATGTCCTATGGAGAAAAGAGTGTAAAGCTCATCGTCATTGCTGGTGACAATCACGATTGCCCCAAAAAAAAGAAGTGTTTTTTTCAGTTTTTTGTTTTTTGCTCCAGTTGAGCCATTTTCAATTCCCTTTCTCTTTGTTTCTTCCCATAAAAAATACAAAAAATATAAAACTGCTTTGAAAAGCCAAAAAAAGTACAAAATGTTCAAAAAACAATAAAAAAATATAAAACAACAAAAAGAAGAAAAAAAACAGTTCTTTTTAGAACTACCTTTCATATGTAAAATTAAACCTATATTTTTAATGAGTCTCTGTCAATTTTTTTTTCTTAGAGTACGCGTACCGGGGCGCGCCCCCCCAAAAAATAGAAAAAAAAATTTAATGAAGGAGTTAGCATGAGGGAAGAACACAAAGAGAGTAATGTTAAGAGAAAGAGCTACGGGGAGAAACACAGAGGGATTGTTTATCACATAGTAAAAACAGAGAAGGTGTAATAGGGTGAAAGTGAGTAAAGTAAAGTGACTAAAGGAGCGAAAGAAAGGAAGAAAGAGGAAGAAGACTAAAGTAGAGATAGTGGGAGAATGTGACTGGCTGTTGAAAGAAAAAGAAAGGACAGTAAAAAATGGGGAATGAAGGGTAGTGGCGGAACCGGAATAAATGAAGAACTATGAGGGAAAGTGAGAAAATACCAGGTAGTATAAGTAAAGAGGGGTGAAAGAGGGGAAAAAATTGAATTAGGATAAGACATGGGGAGTGAGAAAGAGAAAGGACAAAGAGAGTAAAGTAAACAGTACTTGAATGGGCTTGAGTGAAACAGCAAAGAAAGATAAGTAATGCAGTGTGTGTGACTTATAGGGAGTCAGTGGGTGTAGGTCGGGGTGTGGGTGTGTAAGGTGTGTCTGTGGGTGTGGCTGTGTGGGGTGTTTTGGTGTGGGTGGAGGTGAGGGTGTGTGAAATATGTGTGAGGAGTGTATGAGTGTGGGATGTATATGTGTTCGATGTATGTGTGTGTATGGAATGTGTGTGTGTGTTTGAGGTGTGTGTAGGAGGATTTTTTGTGTGTATGAGGTGTGTGTGTGGTGTGTGTGTGGGGTGTATGTTAGAGGTGTGTGTATGTGTTGGGAGGGGGATGAGGTGTATGGGTAGGAGTAAGGTAAAAAATTAAGAAAAAGAGAATGAGTGAAGAAGCAAAGGAAGGGAACAGAGGGTAAGTGAAGTAAAGAATAGGGATTGAAAGAAGTTGAATAAGAGAGGGAAAATAGGGAAAGGGGAGTAAACATGTAGAATAAGAATAAGTAAGGGAAGCAGAGTAAAGACACAGGAGTGAGGTTGATTGAGAATATGTTAGTGAGCTTAAAGCAAAGGGTGATGACAAACTACATTTTTTTAGTCATACTTACCATATAATAAAGGTAACTTTAATTAATTTTTTTTTACTACAGTTTGTATCTGTGAAAGAGAGAAGAAAAAATAAGTTATAATTAATGAAATATGTATTTTAAATTAAAAGATACAAATGAAGAGGTTAAAAATCATAACACTCTATTTAGAAATAAAGTAAGAGTGAGGACACAGAGAGGGGAAATAAAGAAAGGTAGAAGGACAAAAAGAGAGAAAAAGAAATAGAAGGAGAGCAAATTACAAAGAGTAAGGCATATAGATTCACTGACAAAGAGAGAGAGAAGAACAGAGAAATTAACTGAAGGTAAGAAAGATACTAAAACAATGTGAGTTAGCAAAACTAAATCAGGAAACAGAAGTAAGTAAAAAGATATTGACTGAGACAGAAAACAGTCTAATTAAGTATGCAATTAGAAGAATGAGGAATAGAAGATAACTGAGAGTAAGTGAAGAACAGTCATAGAGTGAAAGGATGAAGGGAGAAAGAATAATATACAACGATTAAGGGAAATGGACTGAGGAAGTTATTAGGCAGACACACTAGAGAAAAACTGAGTGAGGTGGAGTACAATGAGTGAGAAAAGGAAATGAGTAAGAGAGCAAAAAAGGAAAGAGAGGATAAGACGACTAAAACAGTGGTACTGAAAGAAAATTATTTGGTGATGAAAGTAAAGAGAAGGACATTGAAAGAAAGGAAATTAGGGATAGTAATGGAACCAGAGTAAAAGAAATGGGATGAAAAACGATGAGAGCGGTGCAGTGAAGTTATTGTAAAAGAAGTGATAGAAGGAAGATAAACACAACTGAACATAACACAAGGAGAGTGAGGCACTGAGGACATAGAAGTAGTGAACGAAAAATAGAGAGAAGAGTTCAAAAGTAAGGAGCAAACAAAGATAAGCGAGGGAGAGTGGGTGATTTATAGTGATAGAGAGCAATAATAATGGAGACACTTTCACCAAATATACAATAGCTCATACTACATACCAATCCCTACCATTTTCCCAAATTTGGTGGAATTCCATTGAGCCATTTAGCCTGTAGACCTCTCTAAATATCCTGAGGTAAATTACTTCACAAAAACACATCTGAAGTATTAGAATTGACAACCAATTAAAAAGTTACTTTCATTTTCTACTATTATTTCATGACATTTGATTGGTTATGTACCTGAATATATATAAAGAAAGAGAGGGAAACACAGCCATTTTGACTACTACTTCCTGAAGTACATTTCAAGAGTATTTTCACTGACAACTTCAACTTCTTTTTGAAAGGTAAGTTGTTATTTTGAAAACTGAAGTATGTTGTGCACTTAAGTTAATTTGGAAAACTTTTTCTGATAATTATATACTATCCCTCTGTAATAGTTATAGATTGAGATAGACTTCTCTGTTATAGTTATGGATGGATTTAGGCTTGTCTTGTATAATTATGAATTTACTTAAGCTTCATCACATACACTTTTTTATATTTCTACTTCCAGTCTGATACCATACACTGCCCAAAGATAAATTCACTGTTAAAAAATCCAAACTACCTGTCTGAACTTAAACCCAACAGTGCCCTATCTCTACTGATATATTTATTTTTTATGCAAATTTCAGCACGAAAATGGAAGGACAACAAAACATTTCCTTTGAAATTGTCCTAGAGAGCAACAATGAAGAAATTATAGAACCCAATGATAACTTGGAATTCATGGATGAATCAAGGGACTATGAACTACTACAATGTGTAGAATCAGTGGATTTGCTCATTCAAAATGAGGACATTTCTGACAGTCAAATGATAGAAGTTATGTTTAATTTGGAAAAAGAATCTGAAAAATAAATGTATATTTAATAATTCTAAAACTGTTTGAGACATTATTCATTTTTATATGTAATTCTTAAACTAGTACCAAATTGATTATAATGTAAAGTCAGACTTATAGTATACTGTGCAACTTTTTTATGTTACATAGTAATTTTGCTCATAGATACTTCCTTTCTCCCACTATATTATCTACAATGTGTATTTGACATCTGTTTTTCATCTCCTGCCTCCATGTTCTTTCTGCTTTCCTGACAGACTATGATATGGATTCCATATAGCACACCTTCTGTAACAACATGCAAGATATCTACATCGGAAATGGTGTACATTAAATTTAAGACATGTTGGTACTTAAAACACCCAAACAACACAACAACTCTATACAGAGCTACCCTACCTCTAATCACTTTGAATTATTATTTTCCTGTTTCACTGTGTTTTCCCCGTGGTACGCTCCCCGGTACGCTTCCCAGTGCGCGTACCGGGCGCTCCCCCCGCGAAAAACGGATTTTTTTTTATTTTTTTTGCCCACGGGACCCTTTAATGGCCCCCACATCAAACCTAGGAGGTCAGGGGGGGTCTACCCTGCCCCCTTTTGGTCATTTCCCCCTTTGATTTTTTCCACCTCTTGTGTCTCAATCCTACCGAGACACAAGATGGCGGCCGCTGCGGACTGTTTAGAATGTTTACAGACACCCGAGAACCAATCAGCTTCCCGTGCGCAAGTCGCGTGGCGCGCCCGGAGAGCTCCCCGGTGCGCGTACCGGGGCGCGGCCATAGATATATACATTTTTTTAACCTAAATTACTCAAAATCCTCTGGAGCACATATCTTGAGACATAGCAAAGGCACATCGGGCTACCAGTCCCTACAATTTTGCCAAGTTTTGTGAAAATCCATTCAGCCGTTCGAGCTAAAAGTGCGACAGACCGCCCTATGGAAATTAACATGGGGAAAACACGTTTTGGGACCACCCTTTTATCTCGGCCCCCGCTTGACAAATCCCCCCCCAAACTTTCAGGGAAGAAGCGGAGAGCTGTGAGGCAAGGTTGCTGAAAAATTCAGGCAGATTCCTCAACCGGCGCCAAAGTTATTCCCAATAGAATGTTGCGATTTCCTATGGAAATCATTCCTTACTATAACTACCTACCGCCAGTAGGTAATATATATATATATATATATATATATATATATATATATATATATATATATATATATATATATATATATATATATATATATATATACACATATATATATATATTCTATCTAGGTACCCCCTGTCATTATTAGCAGACATTATATGAATGAAGGGGCTTTTCGTATGAATTTGCATTTAAGCAGTAATTCCAAATTTGATCTTCATCCTTCGTGCTGCTTTCATGTTATGTTGGGTACCTTATATTTGAAGGCATACTAGGGGTGTTGTTTAACATATGTAGTATTTATACTAGTATGAACTTTCTCTTTTTTTAGGAAACACCCTTCTAGGACTTTTCAGACTATTTGCACTGTGGAGCAATGTTTTAGCATTTCAAGCATTTATTTGTATGCGAGCATAATCACTGCAGTAGCATTTTTCTTCACTATTTGTATTAGGATGTGTGCTATAAATACTATTTACAATTCTGCTACATAACTGTGATATTATGTGTCACAGTTTTAGTATGTATGTATTCATTTATTGCAGTTTATTGTATTGATTCAACAGTATATCCTTTATGTCTATTATCATGTGATGTCGGTGTTGCAACTTTAAAAATGTCTCTTGCAGAGCCAGCTGTATGTGATCAAGGCTGTTTCATTGGCCGAAACACGTCATGGCAGGCAGTAGGGAGTAATATATTACCAAGAAGAGGAGTTTGTGCATTCTTTTCCGCTACATGTTGGAAGTTCAAGAACGCCTTGAAATGTATATATATATAAAGCTTGTACCAGTCCGGTACTTCCACCCAAACCGCCGGTCCAGATGCAGAAACATGTTGCACTCTGGGAGTTGAAGTTTGCCATTTCATGCAACAGTCGACAGGTGAGCAATCACTGCTTGGGGGAGGAGCACGTCACCCTCAGCCACATCAAAAGAGGGGCAGGACTGTCGAACTACTTTGAAGGGTTCCAGCCAGTGAAGGGCACTGAGGAAGGCACTACCGCAGGCCGAAATGCATTTGCCCCCACTGACCTTGGCGCCATTGAAATAAAGTCTCTCCAAAGAACCCCCCTCTGGCCTCTGCTTTCTTTGTGAAGGAAGGTGTTATTCGTATATTCTGCACCCGCCTGCAGCGCAGTAAAGATGGGCCTGATGCACAAGTGATCCGGTTAATCCAGGCACAGCACTGCTCCGCAGTAAGTCAGAGACTCGAGGGATCGAGAGAACCGGTGTCCGCCTCATTTGCCTGGGATGGCAAAAACGGAGAGAGGTATTTTACCTCCGCCAGGGAGTTGTGTTTCTACATAGCTGCCCCCGTTTTCATTGCTACCTGGACAGAGGGGCCGCATCAGCACAAAGAGGGGATTGGAGGAGGCGCTTTTTGACCTTTGGTGCTACTCTATGGGACACATAGCCACAGCCTGCCTAGAGGACAAAGCGTGTACCAGTTCGGTACTTCCACCCAAACCGCCGGCCCAGATGCAAAACATGTTGCATTCTGGGAGTTGAAGTTTGCCATTTCATGCAACAGTCGACAGGTGAGCAATCACTGCTTGGGGGAGGAGCACGTCACCCTCAGCCACATCAAAAGAGGGGCAGGACTGTCAAACTAACACTGGGTTCCAGCCAGTGAAGGGCACTGAGGAAGGCACTACCGTACGCCGAAATGCATTTGCCGCCACTGACCTTGGCACCATTGAAATAAAGTCTCTCCAAAGAACCCCCCTCTGGCCTCTGCTTTCTTGGTGAAGGAAGGTGTTATTCATATATATATATATATATATATATATATTTATATATATATATATATATATATTCACTGAAAAAAACATAGGTTTCAGGCCTGATATAGTTAGGAATTAGCATTTAAAAAACCTTTGAAATTCACAGAAAAAAATGTAGATTTTAGGGGTGTTATTGTTAGCTGAAACAGTGGCAGGGGCTATGTTGCAGAGAGGTGTAATGAGGCCACGCCCCTTTTTACTCCTCTCTGCAAAGCAGCCCCCTGGTGCATACTGGAGGTTCCTGGTGGGCTAGTTGGCCCCCAGGGACCTCCAGTGTGCAAGGGGAATTAGTTCTCCCACTGAAAAAGCACCAGGGGGCTGCGTTGCAGAGAGGTGTAAAAAGGGGGATGGCCTCATTACACCTCTCTGCAACGCAGCCCCCGGCGCATACTTGAAGTTCCTGGTGGGCTAGTTGGCCCCCAGGCACCTCCAGTATGCAAGGGGAATTAGTTCCCCCTCTGAAAAAGTGCCAGGGGGCTGTGTTGCAGAGAGGTGTAATGAGGCCACGCCCCTTTTTGCACCTCTCTGCAACGCAGCCCCCTGGCGCATACTGGAGGTTCCTAGTGGGCTAGTTGGCCCCCATGGACACCCAGTATGCAAGGGAACTTAATCCCCCAACTTAGAACACGGTATGGGAGTATTTGCACAGTGTTGAAGGTAGGGGGTGGGGCTAGAGGTGATATGTGTGCAACCTTGCCCTGTGGCGCGTTTTAAGTTGGGGAATTAATTCTTCTTCAATCCAGAGGTCCCCTAGGGGCCAACTAGTCCAACAGGTACCTCCAGTAAGAAGGTCAGGCGGTTGTTGAGGTACTTGGGGCCTTGGTCGTGGAAAGCCTTGTGTGCGTGGGTGAGGAGTCTGAACGTGATCCTCTTGCTAACGGGGAGCCAGTGCAGGTCTCTCAGGTGGCCGGAGATGTGGCTGTGTCGGGGATGTCCAGGATGAGTCGTGCGGAGGCGTTCTGGATGCGTTGGGGTGTTGGCTGTGGTTCCGGCGTAGAGGGTGTTCCCGTAGTCCAGTCAGCTGGCGATGAGTGCCTGGGTGACCGTCTTCCTGGCTTCGGTAGGGATCCATCGGAAAATCTTTCGGAGCATGCGCAGGGTGTTGAAGCACGATGATGAGACGGCGTTGACTTCTCTGGTCATCGAAAGGGAGGAGTCCAGGATGAAGCCCAGGTTGCGTGCATGGTCCGTTGGCTTGGGAGTGGTGCCCATGGCAGGGGCCCACCAGGCGTCGTCCCAGGTGGAGGGCAATGACCCCAGGATGAGGACTTCCGTCTTGTCTGAGTTCAGTTTCAGGCGGCTGTTCTTCATCCACTCGGCGACGTCTTTCATCCCTTTGTGTAGGCAGGTACTGGTGGTGGCTGGGTCGTTGGTGAGAGAGAGGATCAGCTGGGTGTCATCGGCGTAGGAGATGATGTTGAGGTTGTGTTGGCGTGCGATGGCTGCAAGGGGGCTCATGTAGACGTTGAAGAGGGTGGGGCTGAGTGATGATGCCTGTGGTACGCCGCAGATGACTTCTGTGGCCACGGATCCGAACGGGGGGAGGCGGACTCTCTGGGTTCTTCCGGCGAGGAACGAGATGATCCACTCCAGTGCCTTCTCTTGGATTCCGATGTTGCTGAGGCATTGCACTAGGGTACGGTGGCAGACAGTGTCGAACGCTGAGGAGAGGTCCAGGAGGATGAGGGCCGCTGTTTCCCCGTTGTCGAGCAGGGATTTGATGTCGTCGGTGGCTGCGATGAGGGCGGTCTCGGTGCTGTGGTTGGCTCGGAAGCCGGACTGCGAGTGGTCGAGGGATCCGTTCGTCTCGAAGAAGGCGGCTAGCTGTCTGTTGACGGTCTTCTCTGTGACTTTGGCAGGAAAAGGGAGGAGCGAGATGGAGCGGAATTTCTTGAGGTCGGTGGGGTCCGCTGTTGGTTTCTTCAGGAGGGTGCTGAGTTTGGCGTGATTCCAGCTTTCTGGGTAGGTGGCGGTGTTGAAGGAGGCGTTGATGATGTCCCGGAGATGGGGTGCGACAATGGAGTTGGCCTTGTTGAAGACGTGGTGGGGCCAGGGGTCGGTTGGGGATCTGGAGTGGATGGTGTTCATCGTGCGGGTGGTGTCTTCGGTGGTGACCGGGGTCCAGACGCAGAGGGTGGTGGTGGGGGGTGATGCTTCGGTGGTAGGGTGCGTGGTTGGTGTGCCGAAGCTGTTGTGTATTTCGGCGATCTTGCGGTGGAAGAATGAGGCGAGTGAGTCGCAGAGGTCTTGCGAGGGCGTGATGTCATTGTTTCCGGCGCTGGGGTTGGAGAGCTCTTTGACAATGCTGAAGAGTTCCTTGCTGTTGTGGGCGTTGTTGTCCAGCCGTTCTTTGAATGCTGTCTTCTTGGTGGTGCAGATCAGCTGGTGGTGTTTGCGGGTGGCGTGCTTCAGGGCAGTCGTGTTGTCTGTGGTCGGGTCGTTGCGCCAAGCTTTCTCGAGGGTGCGGCAGTTCTTCTTGGAGTTCTTAAGTTCGTCGGTGAACCAAGAGACTTTCTTGCTGCCGTGTCCTTTGGGAGGGGTCTTCAGTGGTGCGAGGTCGTCTGCGCAGTTGGTGATCCACTGTGTGAGGTTGTTGGCTGCTACGTTGGGGTCCGTTGTGCTGGCGGGAGGGTTCTGGCTGAGGGAGGTGGTGAGCTGGTCGGCGGTTATTCTGTTCCAGTTCCTGCTAGGAACCTGTTGCGGGTGGTGGTGGGTAGCGGTTCTTCTGAAGCTGAAGTGGACGCAGCTGTGGTCAGTCCAATGAAGTCCGGTGGAATGGCTGAAGGAGATGTACTTGCTGGAGGAGAAGACTGGGTCGAGCGTGTGGCCGGCGTAGTGGGTAGGGGTGTTCACCAGTTGCTTGAGTCCAAGGTTGGCGAGGTTGTCCAGCAGGGAAGTGGTGTTGTTGTCAATGTTGTTTTCCAGGTGGAAGTTGAGGTCCCCTAGGAGGATGTAGTCAGCGGAGGGGAGGGCGTGCGGGCTGATGAAGTCTGCAATGTCTTCGCTGAATTGTGTGCGTGGTCCTGGGGGTCTGTAGATGAGGGTGCCTCTGAGTGTGGTCTTGGGGTCGGTGTGTATCTGGAAGTGGAGGTGTTTGGCGGCGGTGAAGGTGTCGTCGAAGCTGGTCGTGATGCGGATGGTGTTCTTCTGTACGATGGCGATGCCTCCTCCCGTCTGGTTGACGCGGTCCCTCCGGGTGATCTTGTATCCGTCCGGGATAGCGAAGGCGATGTCTGGCGCTGAGGCGGCGTTCATCCAGGTTTCCGTGAGGAAGGCGACGTCTGGTGATGTTGTGTCGAGCAGGTTTCAGAGTTCGACGGCGTGTCTGTGGACGGAGCGGGTGTTGAGCAGGATGCACTTGAGGTGGTTGCTGCTGGTGCTCAGCTTGTCGGGCGCGGTGCAGGTCCGGAGGCAGGTGAATTTGCAGGCTTGACAGGTGAAGGGTCCGTGGGTGCGTTTCAGGGTGGCACGGTAGCAGGCTGGCTTCTGGCCGGCATTGAGTGCGTGGAGGGTTGCGGCGTCGTACATTCGTCGGGAGTGCTGGCAGCGACGAGAACCAGGGGTCCTGGCGCTGGGCGCGCTCCAGGCGCAGACGGGCTTGCCTTTGGCGCGCCTTCGGCGCACAATCGGCGCGCCCGCTGCGTGTCACCACTGCGCGTGTGCGTGGGCTCCATATGAGTCGAAGTGGGAGGGAGGAGCAGCTGGGAGGCGGGAGCGAGGTGGCCAATGGGGTTGGCGAGGAGAAGGGGGCGGGGCTGCAAGGGATCGGCGGCGGCGGGAACGGCGGCAGGGAGCGGGTAGGGGCACTCAAACCGGGGATCTAGCACACAGGAGAAGGAGTGACAAAAAGCAAATAAAAGAGACAAGGACACACAAGGCAGCAAGGGCACAGCGGAATCCCATGGGCAGCAGTGGGGAGATGACGAGCAGCAGCGAGGGTTACAAGTACAGGGACGCGCTACAGCAGGTGAGCCGTGCGGCGTGGGGGGTGTCCTGGAGTCAGGTCACACTCGCCTATGCCGCGCGGGCTCAATATGAGGCCAAGTGGGAGGGAGGAGCAGCTGGGAGGCGGGAGCGGGGCGGCCAATGGGGTTGGCGAGGAGAAGGGGCGGGGCTGCGAGGGATCGGCGGCGGCAGGAACGGCAGCAGGGAGCGGGTGGGGGCACTCAAACCGGGGATCTAGCACACAGGAGAAGGAGTGACAAAAAGCAAACAAAAGAGACAAGGACACACAAGGCAGCAAGGGCACAGCAGAATCCCGTGGGCAGCAGTGGGGAGATGACGAGCAGCAGCGAGGGTTACAATACAGGGACTCGCTACGCGCTACAGCAGGTGAGCCGTGCGGCGTGGGGGGGTGTCCTGGAGTGAATCTATACGTTAAATAATATCCCCCACCAAACCATACAGACACTCATATTGATACATTTACATTACTCAAAAAACAAACTAATAGCCCATATACACGCTCATGTAGCTACTCGCCAACCCATGCAGTCACTTATGACAAAGTGAGACACTGATACAGATATTTACATATGTAAACATTACTCGCTAATACATGTATTCACTAAGGTACACTTAATAAGTCAGTTATGCAATAATTTTTACAAAAAAACATCCATTCACTTATTTACCTATTTATTCTTCCATCGACCTTTAGATATACATATATAAAAAATATTTTTTTTTCAAAAAGACACACATCATCAGTGATGTCATCAGTGATGTCATTTGATATGTCATCAGTGATGTCATAAGTGATTTCACTGACCATGTCATGAGTGATGTAATATGTGACGTCATCAGCAGTGCATTGCGGGCGCGCGAGTTATAGTTAGCTGATCTAACTATAACGGGGGAATTTCAATGGTTTTGTATGAGTGAAATGTCCAGCTAACTATAACATGTGGGAAACCTATGGTTTTTTCAGTGATTTTCTAAGGTTTTTTTAAATGCTAATTCCTAACTATAACGTGGCTGAAACCTATGGTTTTTCAGTGAATATATATATATATATATATCTCCACAAAAGCACCTTAGAAGAAGGAGTCCCCGACCCTTCAGGGTGGCCTCTGGCGGGCACGGAGAAGCCCGGTAAATCTTAGCTAGCACATGAACAGAAGAACAGAGGCCCATCTCTGGAGACAAAGAGCTTTCATCCAGGAAAATGCAGCTTGAAATACTCCCAAAATTCTAACTAGTTTCGGCGTCTGCCTTGTTCACAGAAAAGGAAGCTCAAAGCAAAGTGCGATGGTGCATGCATTTTTATAAGTGTACAAAAGTCACATGACCGTGGAGCATCAAATTACCAGATTGCATCAGGGACTTATAATACTCGCTGATATTATGAACAATTCACATTTTTAAGGCAAAAGTTCTCAATTGCTCTTGACAGCAGCCCTGTGTATTGCAGATAGTAATAAACCACAGTCAAGGCAGTTCGTATGTCAGCTGATGCTGTTTAAACAACGTCCCGGTCAAAAGCTCCAGTCCCCAGAGCAATTGGTATCGGACATCCTCCGAACCAAATCCCTTCCAACATTGCAATCTTTGTAACACTGTGGCATTACCTCAGTAGGTTTAAGAAATGCAACGAGTGGGTCATACTCCTTGAATTAATCCACAAAAGCACCTCCGAAGAAGGAGTCCCCGACCTTTCTTCTTTTTTCACTAAAAAAACAAAGTTACATTGCGGGGCGCAAGTTATAGTCAGCTCACGAACTATAACGGCTGATGTTCTCAGGTTTTGTATGAGTGAAACCTGAGCCTAACTATACCATCTCTGTTAATTTTTTTTTGTGAATATATATAAATATATAGTCACTAAAAAACAAAATTAACAAAGATAACAGAGACGTTATAGTTAGTGAGCTGATTATAACTTGCGCCCCCAAATGTAACTTTTTTTAGTATATATATATATATATATATATATATCTATATATATATATATATATATATATATATATATATATATATATATATGTAGATATATATTTCCAGCTTGCATTTACAAATGAAACATTGCCATTGTGACACTTTTTAAATCACAAACATTCACCTCATTGGATGAGGAAATCATCGGAAGCAAGAGAAGATGTGAAAATACAGTTTTTGTAATGGACGAAAGCTCCTCCATTTTGTATTTTCCAGCAGCCATTTTGAGTTAAGTTTTCTCTAGCCTGCCACCTCAGCACATATAACATGGCCACTCCATCTGCACGAAGAAACGATGATACATCGATCGACCCCAGAGCATATGTTTGTACTCTGCTTTATGACACACAAGTAGAGCAGGGTGCATTGCTTAAAGGTCAATGACTCATTTGTTTAACTTTCCTACCTAACTACTGCCAATGTATTACAGTTAACTAAACACTGCTGATGGTGATAAATTACTGTTGACACAGGAGACATAACCTTTTGTCCCATATCCGGATGAGTAATCAAGTGAGCGCCTGACTCTGTAACCACAGGCCCGCCTATGTTTATACTTGGCACAAGTTATGCATAGTTCTGCTTTATTCTGTGTATCACAAGATTATTGATGACTGATGGGGTTTAGTGAGTAACCTTTATATTTGCGTTCTGCATGCCAGATATACATATTTCCAGAGTGACTCATCCTGACTAGTACGTGGGTCCGTCCTGGGATCATTCATCATCCTTGGCAGTTGCTGATTTGTGTATTCATTCCCACCTACGCTTATTCCAGCACAAAAGTATATAAGGCTGTCTATGACTTTGTAAGTGGTCCACTTCTCTCATAGCCACATGGAGCTGTGAGGTGGTGTACCCGCTCGAGCGCAATAAATCTTTTTATGTTACAGTTACCTCCGACTGCTGGTCTTCCTTTGTGAGCATACCTGGGCGAGGTAGAAGAAATCCACTTCGACAAATTGGCGACCACGAAGGGACCTCTCCGTGGGACATCCAACGGCTAGCTGAGTCCGTGGTTGAGAGGTGCGACTGAGGACCGAATGATCGTAGGGGCCCCTGCACGAAGGAGACGGCGTTTCTCCGCAGCAGCTGCCATCTGAAGTCCCGACTGGCCTCTTGACACAGGATTCCCCGGCAGAGGTCCACGAGCTGATCCCTTCTGAAACAGACGTGTTGTCCGAAGACCAACAGTCGGACGATTCAGGACACACCACAGATTGGTGAGATTGTTCTGTTGCATGTTTTATTAAAAAGAAGTTTGGTTAACTAGGGTTGTTGAATAAGTTTTGGGTAAAAGAGTAAAAGGATAGTTATAACTAAAAGAATAAATAGGAACAATGAAGAAATGCATTTCTAAAACGTTCTGTTGTATAAAGTCAGGTCACCAGTTGGACGAAAGCGTCCCCGCCCCTGTTGAAGATAGTCCAGGTTGGATATTAATGATAAAAAAGGGAATAAATGTGAATTTATACAATAGAATATGGCATGAGTACACAAAAAAGGATAAAGAATTACAGTTTCCTATTGATGGTACCTTTGATTTAGCCAAGTTACAGTATTTACAGCAATGTATGATGGAACGAAAAGTCCGACCTGCTATGTTTGAAGCATTTCAAACATGGGAGAAATATGCTAGAACTAGGAACATGAAACAAAAACAAGATAGAGAGAGAGAAAAGAATAAAACAACTACGGCCAAAGTGGCAGATTATAATAATATGAAGATAAGTGAGAATATAGAACAGCATGACAGAGAATTTAGGATGAAAACAGAAAAATGCTTTATCGCAGTAGACCAAAGGAATTGCCCTCCTCTTGATGAGGTATTAGAGGACTTGTTAGACAAACCTCCTCCATATAATATTGTCCAAATACCGCCACCCCCACCAGGTCCGGGTATTGGGGGCCAACAGCCTAATATTGTTGCCCCACCACAAGCACAGCCTGTGCACCCTCTCGTCGTACCGGCCCAACAAGCATCCGCCCCCGCTGCACCAGCTCAGGCCCAACTAACCGCCCAACAAACAGTCTCTCCTACTAATACTTTGCAGGGCACACATGGATCTGTAGGAAGCATTCCAGCAACACCGTCCACTCCAGCACTTTCCAGCGTGGCACTTCCAGTACCAATGACACCCCTCGCTTCACAAAGTGATTCCCCCGCATCAGACGCACAAACAGCAAACATGTGGCCGAATTCCCCGTGGTTTAGATCACCAATGACAAATAGGCGAACACCAGACATGTACGTTAGACACACCCGATTAGGTCGTGATGAAAAAGAAACTATAAAAAAGATGGCACAAAAGTGGATGGATCTTGGGGACATAACAAAGAGAGGAGCCTGGGAAACATTTGAGGGAATGAAGGAACTAAGAGCTAGAAATCTTGTTGTTAATAGCATGGCGACTAGATTGCTTGATTACTGTGAACTCTTGCTAGAGAATAGTCCTGTTCTTTTTAGAATACCAATGTGGTTACACAAATTATGGAGGGAGAGCGAACAATCCATATTAACGAACACAGAATGTGAAGATGCATTTAATGATTGTTATCACTATCACAAAGAGCTAGATATTATTATGCATAACGCCACCGGTCAACATATCTACCAGCATTTTGGTCCAGAACACGAGCATGATACCTCAGCTTTCCCTATGAGAGAGGTGCACCCAGTTCCTGATCCAAGGGGTGGAAACCTCCCCGCCATCAGGCAATATGTGCACACCCCATGGACGAGGGCTGATTTATTGGCCCTAAAGAAAGAATTGCCTGATCCTAGAAGTAATCCGAAAGTGTTTTATGAGCATCTTGAATCTGCTCTTAGTTTAACGCCCATGATATTGAAAGATGTTGACCTTCTGTTCGATTTTTTGGTACCGCAGGAATTGTGGCGCCCCGTTAGGGATCATAATTCGGCACACATTAACTGGGGAGCGATAGCGGCTGCGGATAATCGTAGAGCAGCAGGAGAGGATGTGCCACAAGTGTTAAAAGATTTACCTGGACACATTGTGACACGCATGCAGGAAATTCTGCCTAGACAAAAAGTAGACTGGGATAAAATGACTGCATGTAAACAGAAGGAGGGAGAAGAAGTGACTGATTTTTTTAGCAGAATAGAAGAGATTTTTAAAGGACACAGTGGACAGGACATCCAGACAGTACAAGGAAAGCGCATTTTTGCTAATCAGTTTGTTAATAACATTTTACCGGAGCTATCGGACAGTATAAAAACATACGAAAGTACCTGGACTGCTAAAGATCCAGCTGAGTTATTGACAATGGCGTGCTATTATGAAAATAAGAGAAATTCAGACAAGGGAAAAAAGGATAAGCAAATGAAGGAATTGAAGACAAAAGCGTTAATGCAGCAAGCTTTTCCTGACAGAGGAAGGTCAAGAGGACGTACAAACTTTCAGAGGGCAGGTGGACGTAGTCGTGGGGTTGGTCGCGCTGCTTCAGCTCCGGCGCAACAGAGAGCAGGGTTAGGATATAATCAATGTGCTAACTGCTATGAGGAGGGACATTGGAAGAATGAGTGCCCTTACTTACAGGGCAAGGGTCAAACTATGAGAAATAGTGCAAACACTTACAGAGGAAATTCAACTCCCCGTGCAGACAGGGGGAGAGGTAGAGGACAGCAAAGAAATTACAGTGACACTGAGCAGGCCAATTATTTTGACAATAATAGGAACAATGCGTATTTCACTCAAGATTATACACCATATGATGACAACGAGGACTGGACACAATAGGGATGCCCAGGAGAGGACAGGGAGCGAGTGCAGATACCAGTGGATTCTTCAGGCCCATATGTAAAAATGGTAGTTGAAGGTGAGGAGAGGAAATTTCTTCTAGATACTGGTGCCACTAATACATCGATTTCCCACCGCTTGCTCCCCCATGTTCCTCTCTCGGGAAGATTAGATAAGTCGGTGGGATTTTCAAATGCTGTTGTCACAAGCCCCATTTCACGACCATTGGACTTCACAATTGGTCCTATAACAGGGAGTATGCCATTTGTACTAACAGAGAAATGTTCGCTAAATCTGCTTGGTTTAAAAGCTTTAAAAATGATGCATGCTACTATATACTGTACACCAGATGGTGTTTACTTAACTTGTAAGAAGCAAAAAGTGTCTAGACAATACATGGTTACAGATAAAAATGACATTCCGCCTGAACTGCGAGATATTGATCCAAATTTATGGGCACACGGACCAAACGATGTAGGGAAAATGGATATTGAGCCAGTGCATATTACAGTAAAGCCAAATGTCAGACTACCTCGCATCCCCCAGTATAAAATATCAAAAGAAGGTGAGGAAGGTCTGAAATTAGTTATCTCAGACTTATTGCAACGGGAGATAATACAAGAAGTTACAAGCAGTCCCTGTAACAGTCCAATTTTACCTGTGGTTAAGCGTGATGATGGAACAGGACAGATCAAATATAGGATGATTGTTGATTTGAGAGCCATAAATAAAATAGTGGAACCACAATACCCTGTTGTACCCGACATTACAGCAATGTTTTCGTCTGTACCACCTTCAGCCCAGTGGTTTACCGTCATAGATCTGAAGAATGCCTTCTTCAGTATCCCCATACACCCAGACAGCCAGTATCTGTTCAGTTTCAGTTTCCATGGGCGATCGTACAAATTTTGTCGGGTTCCCCAGGGGTATACAGAAAGCCCTAGCATCTATAGTCAGGCATTAAAGAGACAACTAGATGACTGTGCTTTACCACCAGGTACAGTATTACTGCAATATGTGGATGATTTACTGTTAACAGCTGAAACAAATGAAATTTGTAAGCAAGCTACGCATGCTATTCTAACTTTTCTTGCTTCGCATGGACACAAGGTTTCGCCAGCTAAGCTACAGTACTGTCAACAGGAGGTAACCTACCTAGGTCATCTCCTGTCGAAGGGTGGGAGGAGATTATCATCTGACAGAATACAAACAGTGCAGAACATTCCCAGACCTAGAACACAAAAAGATGTGCGTGCATTTCTTGGAATGGTCTCCTTTTGTAGGCAATGGGTACCAAATTTCTCTTATCTGGCCAAGCCATTACTGTCCTTGACTCACAAAGATGTGGAAGATCCTGTTCCTTGGGATCAAGAGCATCAAGATAGCTTTGTGGCTTTGAAAACTGCTTTATGCAATGCACCTGCTTTGGGCACACCAGATTACACTAAGAACTTTGCATTGTTCGTACATGAGAAAGAAGGATGCGCAATGGCTATACTAACCCAGAAAAATGGAGAGAAGAATAGACCATGTGCCTATTTTTCCTCAACATTGGATCCGGTAGCAAGAGGTCTACCGAACTGCCTCAGAAATGTTGCTGCGGCGGCTGCTGCAGTAAGACAGGCAGACTCTATTGTACTTGGACATCCAGTTGTGGTTTACGTACCTCATTCAGTAGACATACTGCTGAACAAAACCAAAACTCAACATTTAACTAATGCCAGGTTGACTCAGTATGAGCTAATACTAATGGCCACTAACGTGACCTTGCAGAGGTGTAACACCATAAATCCAGCTACTCTGATGCCTCTCCCTTTGGAGCAGGATGAAGTACAACATGATTGCGTGATTGTTACTGAAACTGAAACAAAAGGTCGAGTAGATTTGGCAGACACACCTATGCAAAATGTCGATGGAACACTATTTGTGGATGGCTCTTGTTTAAAAAGACCAGATGGAACTACCTCTGCAGCCTATGCAATCACAACAAATAAGACAGTTGTTGAAACATGTAAAATAGAACAGATGTCTGCTCAGGCAGCCGAGTTGATCGCCTTAACTAGAGCATGTGAGCTCTCAGAGAAGTTAGCCGTAAACATTTACACCGACAGCCAATACGCCTGGGGGGTGGCACATAACTTCGGCCGGTTATGGGCCGAAAGAGGGTACATCACATCTGGAGGTGCAAAAATACAGCATGGCACCTTGATTACCAGACTGCTAAATGCTCTTGCATTACCGACTAAATTGGCTATCATGAAGTGTAGTGCACACAAGAAAATTACAGACCATGTAGGTCAGGGAAACGCTTTTGCCGATGAAACAGCAAAACACACTGCATTGAGTGAGTACACCTTAACATATGTAGTGTCACGATCTAAAGAAGAAGAGACAAATATTGATCCATATAAAGAGATAAAAGACATTCAAGACTTTGCAAGTGAAGATGAAAAGAAGCAGTGGGTTAAGGAAGGATATTATTTTGACACACATTTTGGGGCTTGGATGCACACACTTGGTGATTTGAAAAAGTGGGTCCTGCCCGACAGTTTTCTCCTACCCATGCTTCACATGGTTCATGGTCCGGCACACTTGGGGGCTGATGGAATGACAAATACCATTGAAAAGATATGGGTCAACAAAAACATTAGGAAGACAGCTGTAAAATTATCCAAGAACTGTATGACCTGTGCTCTCCATAATGTAGGAAAAGGGATACAAGTACCACCGGGTCATTTTAGATTGCCAGAATACCCCTTTGAATGCCTTCAGATGGATTACATAGAAATGCCCCCTGCCAATGGCAAGAGATATGTTTTGGTTGTTATATGTAGTTTCAGTAATTGGGTGGAGGCATTCCCTTTGAAAGACAACACCGCATTAAGCACGGCCAAGATGTTGCTGAAAGAGTACTTCTCACGCTACGGCTTGGCCAGAAGCCTCTGGTCTGATAACGGGGTACATTTTTCGAATAAAATAATGGATCTAGTATGTCAAGGATTAGGGGTGCAACAAAAGTTCCATTCAGTGTATCACCCAAAAGCGGCAGGGCTTGTGGAGCGCTGCAACGCTACATTAAAAAATAAACTGCAAAAAATATGTGCATCAAGCACTCTCAGTTGGGTAGATGCTTTGCCCTTAGCCTTGTTCTCCATGAGGACAACTGTTACATCCAAAAACAGACTCTCTCCATATGAGCTCGTTATGGGGAAACCAGCAAATGTATATGGGTTTGCCTCTCCACCAAAGTTGCAAGGATTGACGCATTCTGCTTTATTGGATTATTGTAAAGAACTAACTTCTGCCCTGTCTACCATTCGCCAACAGGTCAGAGACACTTGGTCCCCGCCTCTGGAAGGAGAAGTGCATGATATCAGGCCCGGGGACTGGGTCCTGACCAAAAACTTTGTAAGGAAGAACAGCCTACAGCCCAGGTGGAAAGGGCCAACGCAAGTTTTGTTAGTCACACAGACGGCGGTTCGATGTGACGGACACAAAAACTGGATTCATCTTTCGAACGTGAAGAGAGCACCACCATTCTGGCCAAAGCTGCCCCCGGAAGAGGACCGTTCTGACCGGAGGACTGGTGACTGCACTCCTGCACGCATCGATGATCAACCAGCTGCATCAGGATACAATCTACGCCCAAGGAAATTGAAGAGTGCTTAGGACGGAGCAAGCACCAACTGCCGCACTGAATAGTGCCAACTTTAAAGGACTAACTTGTGCAGTGAGGTTAGTAGAATAAGGACACTGCCAACTCTGATCTGCAAAGAGAAGAAAGGATCACCTCCGAAGCCCAGCGACCCATAGGAGGAGAGGGTGTGAGGTCGAATTTGTGTTATTTCCACCAATTGCAAGGTCTGTAACAGTGAGGCCTATAACGAACACTGTTGAACTGCCGCACTTGTGAGATTGTATATTTCAAAATACGAAATATTTCGAATGGTATATTTGTTTGGAAGAACAACAAGACACCTTCCTTTACTAGAGATGGAGGATACATATTCCACCCTTAAATTGAACAAAAAGGGGCGTTGGTACTCCAAACTATGCATATTTTGTATGTTGTTTTGCATAATGTCTTTGGTCATTGGTTTACTATATCTTCTAGAGCTCTACCATCCTATTGCAAAAACAGCCCCGCTTCCATCAGAGCTTCCCTCTGACTTTGTCCCCTCAGTTACAGTACCACCAGAGGATATGGATCACAGAGAGGAGATGCGTCACAATTCTTTCCTTACCTTACTTCATCAGACCCACCAAGTCATTGATAAAAATAATTGTTGGATCTGTATGCAATTCCCAGCTTATGTAGATGAAGGTATACCCCTTCTCCAAGTACCCCTGCCATTTGAGGCGTCCTGTTATGCATTACACATGGCAATGCTGAAAGTTGAGTTAATAAGAGTTTTCAGTAGCTTAGTAACTCCCCGTTCTACCACCAGAACATCAACTGCCTCCTTGTATACCCATTATGACAAAGACATTCTCCAGGCAGGGAATTGCTCTGAAGTTATTTTGCCCAATGCAACATTCCCCTTTTCAAATATATTCACCCCACTGTCTTTGATAAAAAATGATAGCGCACCTCCGCTCCAGAGGGACACAAGACAGGTACCATTTTTGAAAATGAGGCAGCGTAGTGTACTTGGGAGTATATGTATCAGGAGTAACGGTACCACTGACATGGGGAATAGTACCAATTGCAATATAACATTTGAAGTGTCTTCCCAGGAAATAACTGTTCCACTTTATGTTGGTGACTCAGTCTATTTCATTTGTGGTTCCAGGGCCTACATTTGGCTGCCAGTGAACTGGGGTGGCTGCTGCCACCTGGGTCTTGTAACACCAGCATTGTCTGTAAAAAGTACTGCAGAAGTGAATAGAGCATCCAGAACTCTAAGGGGCAGGAGGAGTGTTGATCAAGGAGATACAGTGGGTGAGATAGCTGGTGATGTGCTAAAGGCCTTTGTTCCTTGGTATGGCCCTGCCATAAACTCCAGAAACATACGTAGGTTGTCCCGTCTATTAGAGGCGACTATAGAGGAGACCGCAGGTGTAATTGAGAACATCACAGTTGAGCTGAAGGCTCTTAGACTCGTTGCCCTTCAAAACAGGGTTGTGCTAGACATGATGTTAGCAGAACGGGGTGGAGTCTGTAGGGTGATCGGGTCCTCCTGTTGCTCATACGTTCCTGACTCATCTACATCAGTTAGAGAAGCTGTCAAGAGACTATATGATATAGGAGCTCAGGCCCATAATGATGTTGGCCCCTGGGACCCTGTAGGTTCCTTTTGGAATGCTTTATCCGCCTGGGGCTGGAAGATAGGGATGTTTCTGGTGATTATCTTCCTCGTGGTGATTGGGTGCTGCATTTTCATTAATTGCCTGCCCATG
Source organism: Lissotriton helveticus (assembly GCF_964261635.1). NCBI lineage: Eukaryota > Metazoa > Chordata > Amphibia > Caudata > Salamandridae > Lissotriton > Lissotriton helveticus. The sequence continues at coordinate 1,868,038,857 of NC_136059.1, forward strand.
TGCTGCCAGTGTCTGGGGCGATTGCTTAAACCACCCCCGATGCCCCCTGTGACAGTGTCCAATGCACTTATAATGAGAGATATTGCAACTCAACAATTGATGGATATTGATATCTCGGATAACAGCCCCACTGACACCAACACAGTTGACTATGTTAATGAGCGCAATGAGGCACACTATAGTAACAGCCGGCCTATCTACGAACATGTACATTAGGCCACAGCAAAATGTTGGACCTTGCGTCCAAAGGGTCGATTGTGAAAATACAGTTTTTGTAATGGACGAAAGCTCCTCCATTTTGTATTTTCCAGCAGCCATTTTGAGTTAAGTTTTCTCTAGCCTGCCACCTCAGCACATATAACATGGCCACTCCATCTGCACGAAGAAACGATGATACATCGATCGACCCCAGAGCATATGTTTGTACTCTGCTTTATGACACACAAGTAGAGCAGGGTGCATTGCTTAAAGGTCAATGACTCATTTGTTTAACTTTCCTACCTAACTACTGCCAATGTATTACAGTTAACTAAACACTGCTGATGGTGATAAATTACTGTTGACACAGGAGACATAACCTTTTGTCCCATATCCGGATGAGTAATCAAGTGAGCGCCTGACTCTGTAACCACAGGCCCGCCTATGTTTATACTTGGCACAAGTTATGCATAGTTCTGCTTTATTCTGTGTATCACAAGATTATTGATGACTGATGGGGTTTAGTGAGTAACCTTTATATTTGCGTTCTGCATGCCAGATATACATATTTCCAGAGTGACTCATCCTGACTAGTACGTGGGTCCGTCCTGGGATCATTCATCATCCTTGGCAGTTGCTGATTTGTGTATTCATTCCCACCTACGCTTATTCCAGCACAAAAGTATATAAGGCTGTCTATGACTACCGCTTTAAGGCTCTCAGGTCAATGTCCAGTTCCCATAGATCTGATGTTCCCAGACCTCATAGTAACACATTATTCAAAATCCCCATCTGCATGACGATAAACACACCCGCTGTGGCACACTCACAGTGAATGTTCCCGTGAAGGGAGGTAGGGTAGAAACACCCTGACCACCTAGACCTGCTCAGGGGGTCCCAGAAGTACCCCAGGGCCAAAAAAAGCATTTTTTGAAAAAGAAATTGGCCGAATTTGCCCTGGGTGTACAAATCCAGCAGGATTTTTTTTTTTATGAATCACTGGCTCCTGCGATTCGTTTTCTATAAGCCTGCAGGTGTGCCAGGTCCCTGGGGCAATATGTAATTATGAAGTGGGGGCCTGCAGGGGCCCCCACATCCCATGGGACCACCACCTCCCTGGGGTTAAAATAATTAAATAGCTTGGGGGCTCCTGTCCCACAACACTGCCCTGGGGACCACCACCTCCCCAGGCCGGGGCATTTTTACATTTTGGGTGTAAGGGCCTTGTGGGCCCCCCAAGCCCCGGGGACTGCCACCTCCCCAGGGCTTGAATGTTTAAATGTGGAGGTTCATGCCCCCCACAGCCACGGGATTGTCATCTCCCCGGGGCAACATAAATTAAAAGTAAGTGTGGGGGACTCCTGCCCCCCACACTGCCCCAGGGACCACCACCTCCTCAGGGCAATCAAAAATTAAAATACACAATAGACCCCCGGTCCCAGGGACCACCACCTCCCCGGGGCTATGCAAATGTTGGGAGGGGGCCATGCGGCCCCCCTCCTAGAGCCCTAGATGGCCCTGGGGACCGCCACCCCTCAGGGCCGGCTCCTGCAATGTCCCGGAGTGCCCACCCTGGGACATTGCCGTTTGCTATGGCAGTGCGGGAGCAAACACGGCTTTATTTCTTGGAAGCAAGAGCAGGAAACCTGCTCTCGCTTCCAAGAAGCAAAGCATAATTGCTTTTGGGCAAAGGGAGCTGCATGTTAGCAGCTCCCCTTGCCCAAAAGCAATGCCAGCTCCCGCAGGAGGTTGGGAGCAGGCAGGGACTGTGAGGGCATTTGCGCTCCCCCCACGGTCCCCAACTTGAGGGCCAGCCCTGGGGGATGGGGTCCTCAGGCCAGAATTGACCCAGGGAAGGGGGGCCACACTGCCTCCTCCCTAATTAAAAAATTAGAAAAGCTCTGCCCAAGCCCCAGGAAATGTGGTCCCTGGGGCGAATAGTGGCCCAGAGAAGGGGGGCATGTGGCCCCCCTCCCTAAAAAAAGTTATAAGCTTTGGCCATGCCCCGGGGATGGGGTACCCAGGGCAAAAAAGCCCTCAGTAGGGGGGTCACATGCCCCCTTCAAAAAATAAATAAATAAGGCTGGCCAGGCCCCGGGGATGGGGTTCCCGGGGCCAGAAGTGGCCCAGAGGAAGCAGGCCACGCAGGCCCTTCCCGTTTTAAATAAAAAAGGCTCAGGCCCTGGGGAATGGGGTCCCCAAGGCCCAAAAAATTCTAAAAGGGGGCCACAGAGCCCCCCTTCAAAACATATTTAAAAAGAGAAAACCTGGCCACCCGGCAGAGGCCCAGTCCCCTCCCTGCAATACTCTGCAAAGTGACCCCTGGCACGTTCTAAGTTGTGGGATTAAGTCCCCTTCATTCCTGAGAGTCCCTTGGGGCCAAGTAACCCACCAGGTACCTCCAGTAATACCCACACAGTGGGAATATGGAGAGGTGGTCCGAGGCCACACCACTTTTACACCACTCTGCACATGTGCCTCTTGGCGCACTGCTGGTGGGGCGACGAGGTCCTCTTGTGTCATGAGGACCTCAGGAGACAAGTTGACTTCTTCCCCCGAGCAGCAGTGCACCAGGAGGTGCGTTTGCAGAGTGGTGTAAATAGGGGGAGTAGCCTTGGACCTCCTCTCAGCAATCCTACTGTGTGGGGCTTACTAGAGGTACCTGGTGGGCTAGTTGGCCCGCAGGGACCCTCAGGAGGCAAGGGGACTTCATCTTCAACCAAGTGGTATTATGTCTATAGAAAGTAAGTGGTATTGAGTGTATAGGAATTATATAGAGTGGGATTATGTGTTAAGGAGAGTAATTATGTGGTATGGTAGTCTGTGATATGGAGTAGTAACCTCAGGTTTAGTCTTCCTCATTTCCATTGAAGCTAAACCATGAACTCAATGAGGCAACAAAAAGAAGGAATCACTGAGGAGCACTTCTGGACCTAATCAGAGGTATGAGCAGGGCCACTGGAATTATGCAACTGTTTGGCTGCACCAACTTTCGCTCAGTTATACATTTTCTGCATTAGCCACATAATTCATCATCTGCTGCCTAATCTGCAGATTGGAACAAAAAAAGCCTTGTTTCTAGCTCATATGGCTCAAACATTACAAAAATGAAGCGACAAGTGTTACAGCGTAGTGCCAGCCACACCAAGATAGAAAGGGACAAAGTCTCTTACCATTTCTACTTCAAAGTTTTTAAGCATAGGATTAGCACAGTGCTATCCTTGACAAGCTGTAAAATGGCCAAAGCATTTTACCACTTCAGGCACAGTATTACAGCTTTGTATTGGTAAATGCCATCCAAGCCCACCTGAAATAAATAAAAGCAACCCCTGACACGTGTTTTGCTCTCATTAGAGCTGTACAGAGCGGTATAGCCTTGTCGAGACACAAGGGAGCACCGAGTATAAGTCAAAACAAATCCCTTTCAGGCATAGAGTGATGCATAAATTATGCCAAAATGTTCTATCTCGGCGTGCATGGCACTGTCCTAATCCTACCCTTAAAGACTTTGATAGAAAAGCAGACATTTGAGGTGAGAAAATTTAGAGAGTCACTCCAGTGAGTCCAACAGTAGGGAAAGTGTTGGATAGCAGAGGAATAAAAATGACTATTCCCACTCCGGTGAGTGCAACAGTAGGGAAAGTGTTGGATAGCAGAGGAATAAAAATGACTATTCCCACTCCGGTGAGTGACACAGTAGGGAAAGTGTTGGATAGCGGAGGGGTAAAAATTACTATTCCCACTCCAGCAAGAACAACAGTGAGGGGAATGTGCTGGATAGCAGAGAAACAGAAATTACTAATAACACTTAAACAATTGAAAAAAACAAAAAAGATAATACAACATTTTAAAAATCATAAAGATAAATAAACAATATTTTAAAAATATAAAATGCAATATATATGAAACATATCAAAAGAACACGTATTATAATATTAACTATATTTCACAAAAACCTACAAATAATATATACAATAAATTAATAAATACATTTATAAACAATAATTATTTAAAAGTAGCAAATATTAACAGACAAAACAAGTTTAAAAACATAAATATATATATATTTGTTCCTACCTTATAACACCACACCAATAACAAATCACATCAACATTTTTAATTTAATGTATTTCCTTAAGTAACATAATTAGTAATCAATTATATAAATCTTATTAATAAAAACAAAATTAACACAAACCTAAATTAAATTATACAAAAATAAAATGCAAATAAATATTATTTTGAAAAGAAAAACTATTACTAATAACAACTTTTACAATTGATATAATACTCACCCTTTACCCTTTTAAAAGTAAAAACAGCACACAAAAAATAAACAATTGCCCAAAATAAATATCAAATAATTAATTTTATTTAACAACTAAATATAATTAATTAAACACAAATTACTTCCCACCCTTTACTCCTATAAAAACCACAACACACACCTAAAATTAATTATACAATTACCATAAATAATTACTAATTAATTTCTTAAAATGAATTACCAACCAATTATTAATTCATCAATTAAAAATAAATTAATTCCCACCCTTTACACTTATAAACATCACAACACACACCTAACATTAATTACAAATTTACCAAAATTAATAACCAATTGATTAATTTAAAATAATTAACAACCAATTATTATTTCATAAATCAAAAATAAATTACTTCATACCCTTTACACCTATAAACACAACAACACACCTAAAATTAATTACACAATTGCCATAATTAATTACTAATTAATTAAAATCCAATCATTACTTAAATAATTAATAATACATTACACATTTAACACTATAACATATCAATTAAACTAATATTAATACATTTAAAATATTCAAAACATTTAATATAATTAAATTACTTCCCACCGTATTCCCCTATAAACGCAAAACCCGCTACAGAACTAAAAATGCAAAATTAAAATACAAAAATATATACTATATTTAATATAATTAAAATACTTCCCACCCTATTCACACTTCAAACCCACAACCTTCTACAGAACTAAAAGGGCAAAATTCAAATAAAGAAAAATAACTACGAAACATTTTACACATAAATTTAAAAAAAACAACTCTTATACAAAAAAATACATATAAAATATATACTAACATATATACCAATAAAAAAAGCTGTGGCCCCCATTAGGATGGCGGGGGTGATCTGCCTGCCATCTGTGCCGGAATGACCCCCGCCATATTAGTATGGCTGGGTGGTCCGCGGTGGACGGAAAGACCGTCCGCCGCTTTTCCGCCCGGTCGCCTTGCGACCGGGCGGAAAAGGGTTCTCTCTGGTGGCGGTGTCTATCAGACACCACCAGCCATATTACAATGGGCATTTTCCAATGCCTTTCCGTGGCAGCATTGCTGCAACAGAAAGGCATGCGGAGTCTTGGGCACCGGGGGGGGGGGTGACGGGTGCACATGGGGGTACCTATGGCACCCCCCAGCATTTCAAAGAACAACGTGGCAGGCACCGCGTGGTGCCTGTCACGTTGTGCTTTGAAATGCACAACAGGTATTTTCACCATTGCGGCGGGTGGTGCTTTCAGCCACTGTGGCGGGCGCATCCTAATTTCCCCCAATGGGATGGCGGGCGGGCAAAGTCCACCCACCATCCTAATGGGGGCCTATATTTTTAACAAGTATCTTTTTGCTCGATATTACTTACTTTAAATCGATATTCTTGACCACGAAATTTTTGCTATCCATTTTTTTGACCCACGATATTAATGATTCGATATTTGTGCTACTCAATATTTTGTACTCGGTATTGTCTCTGCACCTTTTACATGTCCTGATAGTGAAATGTTGTGTATTTCATTTTTCACTGTTGAATGGCTGTCTGCCCCAAAGTCTCTCATTGGAGCAGCACTGTAACATCTTACCAGTGTAACTTTCCACTGGGACAAGATGAAGAAATGGAGTTTAGGCTCTCTTAAGGCAACATTTACTATCCCATATTTTAATAAAGGTGGTTTTTAAATTGTGTGTTTGAAAATGACACCCTTAAAAAGTAGGCATATTCTTATTCAACCATCCTGTGTGCCTCTGCACGTGGGTCCCTTGCTCACTGTGCTAATGGATTCAAGCTAGCCTGTCTGATGAAGGGAAATACCCCAAAACCGGTTCCAGGATGCTTGTTTCTGGTCCAAGGAGGACCTGGCTGGGCAAGTCGGTTTTGGACTGTTCCCAGGAGGCACAGTGTCAAGACTGCTTTGCATATTACATACATATGAAATATATACTAACATACATAACAATAATAAAAAACTATATTTTTAACAACTAGATTTTTGCAAACAACATTCAACACTTCGATATTTTTAAGCTCAATATTACTTACCATAAATCGATATTCTTGACCACGATATTCTTGCTGTTGGCATTTCTGACCCACAATATTAATGATTTGATATTTGTGCTACTCAATATTTTGTACTCGATATTGTGTCTCTGCACCTTTTACATGTCCTGATAGTGAAATACTGTGTATTTCATTTTTCACTGTTGAATGGCTGTCTGCCCCATAGACTCTCATTGGAGCAGCACTGTAACATCTTACCAGTGTAACTTTCCATCGGGACAAGATGGAGAAATGGAGTTTAGGCTCTCTTGAGGCAACATTTACTAACACATATTTTAATAAAGGTGTTTTTTAAATTGTGTGTTTGAAAATGACACCCTTGGAAAGTAGACATTTTCTTGTTCAACCATCCTGTGTGCCTCTGCCCATGGGTCCCTTGCTCACTGTGCTACTGGATTCAAGCTAGCCAGGCTGATGAAGGGAAATACCTAAAAACCGGTCCCAGGATGCTTGTTTCCAGTCCAGGGAGGACCTGGCTTGGCAGTTCGGTCTGGACTGCTCCCATGAGGCACAGAGTCAAGACTGATTTGCATATGGCTGGGTCCAAACTGGGGTGGCATGGTGAGCGAAAGAACGTTGGATTTAACCCATATCTCTTGAATAGGGGTGAATGTATGATTTATTGAGCATTCCATCCATCAATTATTTGCGTAGCACATTTCACCCTAAGTGAAATGGGTATGCCGAGTCGTGAGTCCCTTGCTCACTGTGCCACTGGATTCAAGAAGCCTGGCTGATGAAGGGCAATTGAATTTGAATTTGAATTAAAAAAAATTATATAGCGCATCATACACCATTACGGTTTCTTGGCGCTTTGGCGGCGAACAATAAAACAGGGCTGGGCCATTTAGAGGGGAAAAGCCTGAGCGAACAGAAAAGTTTTCAGGCCCTTGCGAAAGAGGGAGTATTGTTTTAAAGCTCGAAGGTGGTCAGGCAGGGAGTTCCAGAATACCGGGGCTAGTACGGAAAAGTTGGAACCTCCCCATTTTTTCCTGATGAAACGAGGGACTAGCAATAGGGACCGGTCAGACGAGCGAAGATGTCTGACGGGAACATAGTTGGTTAAAAGGGAAGAAATGAAGGCCGGGGCCGTTCCCTGTCGTGCCTGAAATACCATGCACCCCATCTTAAAAAGCGAACGTTGCCGAACAGGCAACCAGTGCAGTTCCTTCAACAAAGGTGTAGAATGATGGAACCGAGGAAGGCCATAAACCAGCCGGGCTGCTTGGTTCTGCACAAGCTGGAGTTTGCGTAGGCTATATGCCGGAATGCCGTTGTAAAGGGCATTGGCATAGTCTAGCCGGGAGATGACCAAGGCAGACATAATGAGTTTAAGTGCCAGGGGGGAAAAGAAACGGGAAACAATACGAATAGTTCTAAGCATAAGAAAACAGGAAGAGACAACAGCACCAACCTGTGAGTGAAGAGTGAGCTGATTGTTAATTTTTATACCCAATGTTTTTACCGTAGAAGAAGGAAGGGGGGTGGAACCAAGAGTGAGGGGCCAAAATGCAGAGTTCCAGGGACTGGAGGAGCCACCCGTAAGCACCAACTCGGTTTTATCCGGATTGAGCTTCAGATGGGTGTGACTCATCCAGTCCCTGATAAAAATCATAATAGACTGAAAATTAGAGATAGCGTGAGGGGAAGAAGAGAGGTCAAAAACCAGCTGGAGGTCATCTGCATAATTAAACACAGCAACCTCCAGCTGCTGAAGTGCAAAAATAAGAGGGTAGATATAAAGATTAAACAATAAAGGAGAAAGAGAGGAACCTTGGGGAACACCACAAGTGACCTTCAAAGGGTCTGCCTTGAACTCTCCCAGCCGGACCGCCTGAGTGCGATCCCGCAGAAAGGACGAGAGCCATACTAGTGCTGACCCCCCGATCCCCGCCGCTCCGATACGTGAAAGCAAGATGGAATGGTCCACCGTATCGAAAGCGGCGGAAAGATCGAGGAGCACCAGGGCTTGATGTTTATTTTGGTCTCGACCCTCCCTGAGTGTATTAAGGACCGACACCACCACAGACTCGGTCGAGTGACCGGGACGGAAGCCAGCCTGGCAGGATGCCAGGCCTCCCGTGGCCTCAACATGGTTGCTAAGCACCGCGGCCACGTGCCGCTCAAGCACCTTGGCCAAGTACGGCAGCAACGAGATGGGCCAATAGTTGGAAGAAATAGCTGAATCGGCCCCTGGTTTTTTCAGAATGGGCACAATGGTAGCTACTTTAAGGGCCGGGGTCACAATTCCCTGTGAGAGGGAACTATTTAGAAAGATGATCGGGGGCTGTGTGCAGACCGTGAAAATTTGCTGCAGGATACGAGCCGGGCAGATGTCCGCTGGTGAACCTGACTTGACCTTTAGCAAAATTTCCTGGAACCCGGTTTCCGTGATAGGAGGAATTGATGTTAAACTAAGTGGCAGGGCTGGTGGACAGGGGTCAACATAAGAGGCAGAGGGAGGGGGAATGTTACTTTTAATATTAATTACTTTATCTATGAAGTAAGAATTTAATGAATCACATAGAGCTTGAGTAGGGAGGGGTTTAGATGTACTCCTATCAGAGAAGGCTAGCTCCTTAACTATTGAAAAAATTTCTCGAGGTTGGTTCTCCGCTGCTAAAATTTTTGATGAAAAGTAGATAATTTTAGTTTCAACAATAGCTTTCTTATAGTCCTGCCGAAGTGTTAAATAATGAGTTTTCAGATAGGGACAGTATTCCCTCCTCCAGAGTCTTTCAGCGCGGCGAAGGGACAATTTCTTTTCTTTTAGGTTACTGTCAAACCATCTATTCGCCTCCTTAGGTCTCTTAATTGAGATCCGGCGTAGGGGGGCCGCTGAATCGCAGCCTTCCATAAGCCAGGTATCAATCCCAGTAAGTTGTGCTGACGAGGATAGACCGCCTAAGTCAGGCGCAGTGGTTGAGAGGGATGATGATAATACAGTCAGGTCGACCCGGTTCCAGTTCCTGGCCCAGGAGTTCTTTACCCGCGGGATCCTGGCTGGTACGCAAAAATGAAGCGTAAAACGAATAAAAGCGTGATCAGACCACGGACACGGAGACACTGCTACAGAAGAGATAGAGTAGTTAAGAGACCAAACTTGGTCAAGCACGTGTCCACCGATATGCGTAGGAACCTGAACACGGGAGATAAAATTCAAAGACTGGAGCAGGTCAGAAAATTGTTTCGAAGCCTGACATTCAGCCGGGTCGTTAGGCCAATAGTTAAAATCCCCCAATATAAGGAGGGAGGCATGATTAACTGTCAGCGTAGCTACTAGGTCCTGGAAGACTGTAATAAAATGAGGGGTATTTTGCGGGGGGCGATAGGTCAATAGACAAATCAAAGGAGGGGAGAAGGTATCAGAGCGGGCTACCAGATACTTGACGGAGTCAATATCGACAGATGGAATTAACTGGAAATTATACTCGGTTTTGGCGATAAGCGCCACGCCACCTCCTTTTTTCCCTGCGGGACGATCTATACGAAGAGCCACATAGGTAGCCGGGAGAGCCGCTAAAAGAGCGGGGAGTGACGAGTCACCGAACCACGTCTCCGTTAAGCACAGTATATCAGGCTTCTGAGTGTCAAGCAAAATAAATAGGTCCTGGTGATGTTTCACCGCTGACCTCGTGTTTAATAATATAAAAGACAAAGCTGGGGAGGGGAGGGCAGGGAAGGACAGAACGTCGGAGTAGAAGGGGTGAGACCAAGGCTTGAGATGTTACTACTAATGACCGATGGGAGTGGCCACTCACCTTGTAAAAGTTTCAGACTAGCCGAGGAGTAGGCAATAAAAGGTGCAGAGTGACAAGCCCCTAGACCCGGTCGGCCGCGGACGGGCGCAGACGGGCTTAACTCAGGCGCAACTCCGGCGCGCCTACGACGCGCCCGCTGCGCTCGTCCGCTGCGCTGACACATTAGGTCCGTATAAATAGACCCGTGACCAGAGTGGGCGGGGTCAACAGGGCGGGTAGGGCGGGGGGATTTAAAATGTAACCAAAACAGAATATCGCCGCTAGTACTCAGCGGGGAGAGCACCCAAAGGCTAGTGATCAGCCCAGAAGAGAATAAGTAATAAATTTAAAATGTTCGCGCGCCGCCAGCGAGCCCGTCCTCTGCCACAGGACAGCTCGAGTTTAGGCAGGCGGAGTGCAGCGCAAAGTAAATAGACCCGTGACCAGAGTGGGCGGGGTCAACAGGGCGGGTAGGGCGGGGGGATTTAAAATGTAACCAAAACAGAATATCGCCGCTAGTACTCAGCGGGGAGAGCACCCAAAGGCTAGTGATCAGCCCAGAAGAGAATAAGTAATAAATTTAAAATGTTCGCGTGCCGCCAGCGAGCCCGTCCTCTGCCACAGGACAGCTCGAGTTTAGGCAGGCGGAGTGCAGCGCAAAGTAAATAGACCCGTGACCAGAGTGGGCGGGGTCAACAGGGCGGGTAGGGCGGGGGGATTTAAAATGTAACCAAAACAGAATATCGCCGCTAGTACTCAGCGGGGAGAGCACCCAAAGGCTGGTGATTAGCCCAGAAGAGAATAAGTAATAAATTTAAAATGTTCGCGCGCCGCCAGTGAGCCCGTCCTCTGCCACAGGACAGCTCGAGTTACCCAGAAACCGGTCACATGATGTTTGTTTTCGGTCCAGGAAGGACCTGGCTTGGCAATTTGGTCTGGACTGTTCCCATGAGGCACAGAGTCAAGACTGATTTGCATATGGCTGGGTCTAAACTGGGGTGGCATGGTGAGCGAAAGAACGATGGATTTAACCAAGATCTCTTGAATGGTGGTGAATGTATGATTTATTTAGCATACCATCCATCATTTGTTTGCGTAGCACCTTACACCAAAAATGGACATGCAGACGCATTTCGCTCTAAAAAATAACACAAAATGCCAGATTTGCATTTTGTGTAATTTCGCATGATTTTTACAAAGTTTTATGTAATTACACAAAAGCAAGTCACGTGAATTTTGCACTTCCCTTTTAAGAATGTCCCACAGTGTTTCCAGTAGATGATTCTGTCATCTGCTCATTGGATACATTTTTGCTGAAAGTAGCAAGTTGCTGACAAGTCATTAGGTTCCATAAACTTGTATTGAGAGAAAACATATAAACTGTATGACATGTAATGTATTTTTGCATAAAATGCTCTGACTTAATGTATTTAAGTGAGAGCTCTGGTCAGTTGAAATTACAATAATCTTTTGATCATTTCCTGTGCTCCTTGCTATTTTTGAATCATACTTAAAATAGTATTTTGGCTACTCAATGGGCTGTGCATTGCTTTCAACGTGTCCTATCTGAATAGAGAGTTTGGAACAGGTTTAACATCCTTAAACCTGGTGGTAAGGGCAATTTATATCCATGGAAATAACAATGTGGTGGCAGATACACTGAGCAGAGTGTTTTCTTCAACCCAAATGCTGAGGATAACAAAGAATATTTTTCAGGAGATTTGTAGAGGATTTGGAAATCCAACAGTAGATTTGTAGCAATTCATCAATATTCTCTGCTTTCCCAGTTTTTTCCAGGGTGCGAATTGTATCTGCTATAAGGGTGGATGCATTAACAAAGCAGTGGTCCAAATCTCTTTTATACACATTGCCTCACATCCCTCTGATTCCTGACTTAATATTTAAAATGTAGAGGAATGGAACAGAAAATATCGTATTTGTCCGTATTGGCCCAGGAGAATATGTTTCCCTCTTCCAAGGGAGATTCTAGTGGGTCAAGTGTGTTTCCTTCCTCTAGAGCTGTATCCCTTTACTCCCCCTTAGTTGTTGCTCCTAACATCTCTCCAGTAGCTAAAATTGGTGTTTTGGATGCTGAAAGGCAGGGGAGTAGAAAATTAGAGCTTACTGTGTCAGTTTCAAAGGTTATACAAGTTTCCAAGAGGGAATCCAGATGAAAGGCATATATTCATATGTGTGCCTCTTTTTCAATTTGGTGTGTGTGTAAGGACGTGTCACCTGGCTTGTTTCCTCCAGAGTAAAGCTTGCAGTTCTTACAGGATGGCTTTTGTAAAGTGCAATGGGCTGATTCATAGGCATTTCACTCTCTATGGGGTTCCCTTTCTGATGTTGACAATTTGATTTCAAGGCTCTTTAAGTGTTTTGATATTTGAAGGACAAAGGTAAGGAATATATTCCCACTTTGGAATCTGCTGTCAATTTAGGATACATTACAAAAAGCGCCTTTTGAGCCATTAGAAGACATGTCTCACAAGTTTCTGCCAGTGGCGGTAGTATTTCTGGTGGCCATGTCAAAAGTGTAGGCTAACTAAGGGCATTAATAGTAAACCCTGAGATTGGGGGCCAACTTTGTAACGAAAGTTAACTTGGTATTTCATTAGATATAGAAGGTAGGGGCATATTATCAAGGACGGGCGATACATTATCGGCGCTTTTATCGACAGGAAACTGCCGATAAAGCGGCGATAATGGGCTTGATAATATGCTCTATGAAATCCTATAGAAGCCCATGTTAGATGTGAAGACATCTAACATGGGCTTCGATAGGAATTCATAGAGCATATTATCAAGCCCATTATCGCCGCTTTATCGGCAGTTTCCTGCCGATAAAAGCGGCGATAATGTATCGCCCGTCCTTGATAATATGCCCTGTAGTTCTCCCAGTATTGTTTTTTTGATCAAGCAACAGAGGAGGAGAATTTATTACATTTGTTGGATGTGGTCAGAGAAGTTAAATTGTAGCTTGCCAGATCTGCATATTTCAGAAAACCCGACTTTATGTTTGTAACTTTTGGGCAAGGTAAAAGAGATGGGCAATAATTTCTGTCCACTTTGGGTCATTAAAGAAGTGTTTTCTGTTGCTTATTAAAACTTTCGATGTGATCCACCATGCTCTTTTCAGGCTTGCACTTCAAGTCAGATGGCTGCCTCTTGGGCAGAATGGAATGAAGTCTCTGTTGTGGACATTTGTACAGCAGGAACTTAGCAAGGCCTTCCATTTTTGTTAAGCACTCCAGACTGAATTTAAACCAAGGATCTGAACTAGAATTTTGTACAAAGATTTTGAGTTAATAGAATGTGCAATGAATGGTCTTGATGCTAAAGGCAGGTTTGTGTTTTTTCAACTGAATCGTCCAGCATAATTCCTGCTTAGTTTACATTTCTTTATAAAAAAGATTTTTTTTTTCTTTAGCGTTTCTGCATAAGTACGGAATGGGCTGAGGAATCGGGATGAGCAGGTAATGTCTGTAATACTTACCACCAATCTTCATTACTGCAATTCCACATTCCTCATTCCAGTATGAAATTAAATGGACACATTTTATTTATAGATATACAAATAATTGATTATATACAAGTTAAGTGAAATTACAATTCATTGTCACATTTATAAAACCCATTAAAATGTGTACACTGTGGGGTATATTATCAACAACTAGCGATAATTTTTGTCTCTAACTTGTTTAGAGACAAAAATTATCGCCGCACATCGGCGATTTTTATCGCAGATAAACCTTGCTATTAGCAAGGTTTATCGCAAATGCGATAAAAAACGCCCGCAATGCATGAATATCGCTGAAAAGTCAGCGATATTCATGCATTATCGAGCAAATGCTCTTAGCCATGTTATCCACCTCCCATTGGATAACATGGCTAAGAACTGCTCAGGGCAGGTGTTAGCTTTTGGAGATATTCGCCCTTAGCGCAAATATCTCCAAAAGTTGGTAATAGGAGATAGCGATGTTAGCGACTGTTTCCAGTCGCTAACATCTTGGCACGCCCACTTTGCATATCATTAGTGATAAATATCACTGACATGCAAAGTGGGGCCCATGATGGTCTCTATCTCCTATTAGCTGTCGCTAACTGGTGTTAGCGACAGCTTGGTAATAGGGAGATAATTTTATCTCCGCTTTCTTGCCTTTTAAAGCCAAAAAAGCGGAGATAAAACCCCTTGATAATATACCCCTTTATTTTGTAATCATCTATATAAAAAAGTTAAACTATGCTAAATTTGTAAAATGTGTCGAACATTTTTTGGGCGCTATTTAAATGCTTTAAAATATTCTTGAACTCACTAGAAAAAAATTGGAAAACATACAATAAAATGAGGATGTTTTTCCTTTTTTTTACTATGCATGAAATATGCATCTATCAATTTGTCTGTGATACTTCCATTTTGTAGAACCTATCCCAAATCGAAAATGCCACAGCGAAAACAAAGATAATCGGATTTTGGCTCTCTAGTAAAGGTAACGTGACGATAAGGTTGAGGCTTGTTTTGTACTTAACTGCTATATACCAGTTTACTAAGAGGACTGTCTTCAGATATGTTAAAGTACTTTTCCTTTCATTCTTTTCCTTTTATTTGCAATTAATGTGCTTACTCAAGATTTCTTTTAAACTTTGGTATGAAAAATTGTGCTTCATGGTGGTTCCATGTGAAGTTCTATAAGTGTTGAGTTGATGACAGTGTGCCAGGCTGTTTTGTTATAATAATTCAGTTAATCAAATTCATTGCTGAGGGCACCTTTAAATTAACTTTTTCTGCATATATTAATTTACAAAAGTACATTAGCATTGCTGCTTTTAGTGCCAATGATTAATCCGTAAAATTGATCTCTAAGGGGCCCATTCACAAACTGCATTTTGTAGTAAGTTTAGTAGTACTACTATAGTACTACTCAAGTATTACAAAAAGTTACTCACAAACCTATGAGTGTGAATCTTCATCTCCACCTCTCCTATCTTTCCTATGGAAAAATGCTTGCACCTGTAAGTTTACTAGTTAGGGCCGATTACGATACTGTAGGAAACGGTTCCGACGCCAGTCGGAGCCATTCCTACAGAATTGTAATCTCGTGTTCGGATTAATTTCCGACTGACACATTTGGATGGAGGTGGTGGGAAAGGAATCTGAACCAGATTTCTGAATGGCTTCCAACGGGCTTGGAGAGCCCGTCTGCCATTTGAAGAGCCTCCTGTAATCCCAAGGGCGGCTCATTCTGCCCGAGGGATTACAATGTTGGATTCTGACAGCCTTTCTGTGCCGGCCTTTCCAAAACAGAAAGGCTGTCGGAAGTCGACTTTTGTGGACCCCAAGGAGAGCCCCCATGGGAGCACGGCAGAGGCCGAGGAGGGAACTATTTTGCCCCCAAGGTGCCTGCCATGGGGTGCAGGGATGAACTGCACCTCTTCTCTTTAACACCATCAATGCTACAGGATTTCCCCCTAGGTGCTGGCTCTCTTTTTTTCCCACTGTTCATGACGAGCTCAGCTCATCATGAGCACACGAGCAGTGTACTGCATGACGAGCTGAGCTCATCATGAGCATGGAAGGGGTTAAACAGAGAGCATGCATTCCAGTCAGAATGCATGCTCCCATTGTAAAGAATAGGAGTGCGACTGAACAATGTTCAGTTGCATCCTAATTGCTGGGTTGGGACAGCCGATAGGAGGTCGGTCGGTGCCAGTTTCCAAACGTTGTCGGGCAGACTTAGGTCTGTCCAACATCATAATCAGGTCCTTAGTGGTAAATGTGGGAGAATCAAGAGGTTTAACAGGAAAAGTGCATATCTACTACTAAATGGAAGGGGTTTAGGTAAGAGTAAGGAGGGGGTTATGTAGGGTTAGGCTGGGGTTTAAGGAGGGACATGCACCCACCTACAAAAGAGTAAGCCAATTGTTATTCAGAAACTGCATTTCGCAAGTTACTACAGTCAAAATGGAACCCAAATGATACTAAATGGTCTCTTTGGAACTGATCTACTGGGCAGTTGCATGAAAGGCTGCTTTTAGTGTGTTGTGTCCCTGTAGCTTGAACAGGAGGTCTGGCTTATGACCACTGGAGTCCACTTCTTTGTCCTGGATACATAAGAGAGAGCAGGTCCAGAGTTTTGAGGCTCTTCTCAAGTCTCAGACAACAGGTTCAGTGCTCTTCTGATCTTCCATTGGCCCAGTAGTGTTCTGAGAAGAGTATGGGAATGCCACATTTATGCCTGGCACCAGCCTGTTGTTGGGGTGACTCCTGATTCCTCCTTAACCAATGGGGTACAAGTTTGAAGGATTTACCCTACCCACTTTTGAAGCATTGTCTGTGTGCCCTACTGCAAGCAATCCCACAGCACACCCCTCTGCCTAACTCCAAGATTATGAAACCCTTCTCTCCTTTTGCAGAGCCTATGAGCAGATGCAGTGCCTATGTAGAGCCTCCCTGGCCCCAGAGGTGTGGCCAGGGAGGTGAGCAACCCCTCTCCTGTGGTCAGCAGTTCTGTGGACAGCTGCCTCCCCACTCATCAAATCAATCAAATCAAATTTGTAAAGCACATGGTTACACTAGGCAAGTGTGCCCCCGCGCTGTTGTACAGACTGGGGCAGATATTCCAACAAAGCCGGGGAAGACATTTAAAACTGTAGGCAGGTTTGCTAATCAGAGGGAAAAAGATGAGTTTCCAACTCCTTGCGGAAGATAGTCTCTGAAGCCTCCAGCCGGAGTCTCCGAGGGAGTCTATTTCACTGCTGTACTGCCAGAAAGCGAAAGGAACGACCAGCCATCCTTGATCTCCTGATGGAAGGAATGCTCACCTGGCCCGTCCCGCTTGATCTTAATTGGCGGGTCAGGGAGTAGGGTGTTAATAAGTCATGCAGGTAGGTGGGCCCCTTCCTTTGTAGGACCCGATGGCTAACACAAAACGCCTTGAACATAATTCTCTCCCTGACTGGAAGCCAGTGAAGGGAGGCTAAAGCCCTCTTAGAAGGGGCTCTCTTTGGTAACATCAGAACAAGGCATGCTGCTGCATTCTGGATGTGTTGGAGTCTCTGCATGCATTTGACATTCGCTCCCAGATAGAGTACATTTCAATGTAGTTGGAACCAAGCTGATTGGGGGAACAAAGAAGGGACCGGGGCAGGTGCCATCTGACTTCTACCTGTGATAGGGGAGGTCTCTTTCAAGTTAATTAAGTTCCTGGGCTCTGCCCAAATTATCACCCTGCCAGAGGAACAGAAATACCTCCACATACCCAAGCCTCTGTCTCCTGCTCTGGGAGCAATTTTCATATCTCATTCGGGGTTAAAAACTCAGAGTGCTGCAGCTGGAGGCTGTTGAAAGTTAAACTCCAGTGCAGTGCTTCCCATACTTTTTAGAACCACAGCCCAAGCTTTAAAATGACAAACCTTTTACTTCCCATCCAGCTGTAATGTACATGAGGCGGGCTATTTTTTTTTATGTAACTAAAGCATCCTATGGTAGCACACCGTCATTTGCAGACAGTATATTTTCCATTGAAATGGAAACAAAATTCGCACAGACACACAGTTTTCGTGTTAAAACTATACTGCACACAAATGATAATGTGTGGAAACCAGGTTTCCGAGAATGTTTAGCATTTGGGCATCACCAAGTAAAGTGTCTTGATTTGTTTTGATCCTATTAAAATCTTTGCTTCCATTACCCTTCAAAATTACAAAAAAACTGTGCTTCATTTTTTTTTCTTTACAACTGAATCTGGGGAGTTCATTTCAACATATTTAGATTTTGTGGTGTATTACACAAAGATGACATCTATATCCTCTCCATTCACACTCCATGTACCCCACCAAGATTGTCACATAATCCGCTTTACTTTTCTTTCTCTGACTTCAAAGTGAAAGGGGTTTCCAAAGGCCAATCCACATGCTAAAAAAATAAGCAGCAAATTGTCAGAATACTTAGCTCGACATCTAACCTCATGTACACATGTGCCTGCATGTAACTAGGGGTGGGCAGACAACTCCGTTCTGACCAAGGAATGTGCAGAATTTTGCCTGTTTAGCTTTCCGCGAAGTAGGCGGAACAGGCAAATCTCCGCACACTCGGAGCGGAGTTGGCCCCCCCGCCCGCTTCCCGTCCTCACTATTAAAACATTATAAATAAGAATTTAAAACATCTTTCCTTATCGGTGGCGTCCCTGGGCTTCCTTCCTTCTCCATTGCAACTTCTTCTTGAAAACTGGGTGTGCGCGGGCACCTGCGCATGTGCATTTCTCGTGGGGAATTCTAACACCTTGAAATGCAGTAAATGTGACAAGACAAATAACTCATTTAAATGAATGTTTATTTATTTCTTGGGCTTTAAACACACCAAAAAATCAATTTGTGATGACACAGTTTGGAAAAAGCTGCTCCAGAAGCTTTAGGCAGCGAAAAGTAACTTTCTAAAACCACATTTTCCTTAATATTTATCAGAAATCCAACTCCACCATTAAATCAGGCATTTAATAAATATTTTAAAAAGTCCAAGAATCAAATTGCAGGTATGTTCTAGCAGAAGATAGCATTATTAAATGTAATATTGCATCTCAGTGTTTTTCAATGGAACAGCCAGGCTTGCAACAGTGAAAATGGCGTATGGGGCCTTTTCACTGTATGTACAAGTAAAATTACATTTCTACATGTCCTACTTTAAGTACCAGGCTCAATGGGTTATCAATAGTAAGGTCTACTTAGAGGCGAGTTATTAATATCCGAATGGAAGGTTTAGACATGTCAAAAGGGTTTAATTATAAAGGTAGAATTGCAGTTAAAAAATAAAAAAGCTGCTTTATTCAGGCTACACTGGGAGGCCTGAAGCCATGTTTTACACAGTCATTGTAGTGGATGGTGCAATGTGAACTGCAATTCACCAGTGACATTTAAGTTACAGTTCTTGGGTACGTTTTGTATCCTATGCTGGGAAATTACAGATTATCTAAATTATGTTAATTAGGGGTATATCAATTTAATCATGTTGAACAGGGAGCACATGTGGTTAACGGCAGGAAAGTACTCGAAGTTCTGCAGTCAGCAGCAGTTAAAGCAAACATCTAGGGCTACAACACACAGGAGATCATCATTTTGTACAGGCTGTATATGTGGCACAATGATATCAAGATGATTGTTGGCCCGTGCACACCTGTGTTTGGATAAAGTTCAATAGTGCAATGTGTACATTCGAATGGGTGCTCCTATGGCAACGCCCTCCACCCTTGGGCGCATGTAGGTGAGTTCATCAGATAAATGTTCTCTGAGTTTTTGTTGATACATATTGGAATTCATGACAACTAAGGCGCCACCCTTGTCCGCTTTGATGCAAACTATGTCTTTGTTATTGGCTATTTGTTGCAATCTATCTCGGTCCTTTTGTGTCATATTTTTGTGTGGACTTTTGTTAAAATTGATAGATTGTACGTCTTTTTTAACCAACTGTTCAAAGAGATCAATGTTTTTGTGGCTCACTGGCGCTTGGAAAGAACTGAATGTTTTTAAACCCATCAATGGATCTGGTTCCTTTTCCCCTTGGGGAGGTGAAATGTTGGTGAAAAAGTGTCGTAGTCTTAATTTTCTAGTCAGTTTAAATGTACTGATCTCAAGTTCCAGCAAATCTGACTTCGTAGTCGGTAAGGGTGGGCGTAGTTCGCGGAGTAGCGCTACGCGAAGCTACGCGAAGTGCACTTCGCACTACGCGAACTTCATGTAGCACTACGCGAGCTGCGTAGTAGCATGTTCGCACTGTGCAAGATGCGTTTTCAATGATTGCACAGTGCGAACAAGCATCCGGCACTGTGCAAGCATTGAAAACGGCATCTTGCACAGTGCGAGCTGTAGTTTTCTGCTGCTCGAGGAGATTATTACTCGAGCGGCAGCTTTCTCAACGCGAACAGGTAGTTTCTCATTGAGAGCGGTCGCGAGCATGCGCAACCACTCACAATGAGAAACCTGACCTCCTCGCGTTGAGAATCTTGCCGGGATGTCATTTTGCTTGCTCGCGGTCGCGAACATGACGTTCAGGACCGCGAACAAGCAAAAAATGAGCGCTGCACTACGCTACGCTGCACTACGCATGTTCGCACTGTGCTACGTGCCGCTCGCGTAGTGCGAAGTTGCAAAAACTTCGCAAACTCCGCGTGCGGAGCGTAGTGCTTCGCCCAGGGTTAGTAGTCGGTACAAATGATGTCCCTTTTTGTAGTAATTTTGTTTCGTATTCAGTCAATGTATGGCTAGAAATGTTTATGACTAAGTTGCATTTTGTTTTTTCTTGTTGTCTTTCTTAGGCTGTGTAGTACTCCTTGTTTGTGGAGGTCCTTTTTGCTTTGCTCCTCCTGGGTCGTCTGGTTCTACGACCGGTTCTAAAAAATCAGTATTCAGAGAACTTGTTGATGTGCTTGGAGTTTGTACATTTTTATCACCTGATCGTGATTCTTGTGTTCTTTGAGTTGGTTGTGGTCCAGGTCTCCTTGATCCGTTGGTATCGCTATCGGAAGAAGATGTCTCCGTATTTTGTGTATATGGGCATAGCCCGAAATGCATTGGAGCTGATTCAATCATATATGAAATGGAATGGAATATATGTTTGCAACGGAAACTTTATTAATTTTTGAAAACAATATGTTATACTCAAACAAAAGGAGAAAATAAATTCTTTAAAACTATTCATATCATTTCTTGAATAACAGAGGAGGATTTCACCCAAAATATTGGAGTGCCCTAAGGGATGTCGTCAGTTTCCAACTGATCACACTTCACTTTCATTTTAATCCATTCGCCCAAGGGTAGAGGGCGATACAATAGGAGCACCCATTTGAATGTACACATTGCACTATTGAACTTTATCCAAACACTGGTGTGCACGGGCCAAAAATCATCTTACAATATTTCAATCATTTATCTTAACTCGGTGACTCGTGGCACCCGAATACAACTGAAGCAAAGAATGGAATACGAGGACATAGCACGCACCACAGAAGCCAGAGCAGAAACCTTTGTATTAGCTCAAGAGGAAGCAAGCAGAATTTATGCCTTAATTCAAGACGACATATCCAAGACACCAACGGCCAGGAATAAGGAACAGACTATTAAACAACTATTATATTTGTCTGAACGAAGAATAAATCAAAAGTTACATGCTAAGACTTTGGTGAAATATCACAAATCCCAGCGCATTCCCCGAGGCCTGCGAATTGCACTCAAGCCTTCCTTATGCAAAAATTAAAAATCCTTCCAAGACAGCTGGTACGCTATATTGAATAAATGCAGCTTGGACCTAATTCTATTAATTATCGAGGAACTATCAAACATATTGATTGAATTGGAAAAAGAAATATCAGAGACTACAGAAGAACTTAGTAAAAACATGACAGCAGAAGAATTAGATACATTCATTGCAGATATGAAACTCCAATTAGAAAAACACACGAATTATATTAATGATTGTAAAATAAGAAAATTTCGACGCGACACCCTAGACTATAAATTGGGTGAAGTATACACCTGGGCGGAGGTGTATGCCCAAAAAAGAAGAAACCGCCCATATACACAAAATACGGAGACATCTTCTTCCGATAGCGATACCAACCGATCAAGGAGACCTGGACCACAACCAACTCAAAGAACACAAAAATCACGATCAGGTGATAAAAATGTACAAACTCCAAGCACATCAACAAGTTCCCTGAATACTGATTTTTTAGAACCGGTCGTAGAACCAGACGACCCAGGAGGAGCAAAGCAAAAAGGACCTCCACAAACAAGGAGTACTACACAGCCGAAGAAAGACAACAAGAAAAAACAAAATGCAACTTAGTCATAAACATTTCTAACCATACATTGACTGAATACAAAACAAAATTACTACAAAAAGGGACATCATTTGTACCGACTGCGAAGTCAGATTTGTTGGAACTTGAGATCAGTACATTTAAACTGACTAGAAAATTAAGACTACGACACTTTTTCACCAACATTTCACCTCCCCAAGGGGAAAAGGAACCAGATCCATTGATGGGTTTAAAAACTTTCAGTTCTTTCCAAGCGCCAGTGAGCCACAAAAGCATTGATCTCTTTGAACAGTTGGTTAAAAAAGACGTACAATCTATCAACTTTAAAAAAAAGTCTACACAAAAATATTACACAAAAGGACCGAGATAAACTGCAACAAATAGCCAATAACAAAGACATAGTTTCCATCAAAGCGGACAAGGGTGGCGCCTTAGTTGTCATGAATTCCAATATGTATCAACAAAAACTCAGAGAACATTTATCAGATGAACTCACCTACATGCGACTACCAGGAAACCCAACAACACAATATACCACCATCTTGAAAGAAATAGTGGATAAGGCATTGACCCTTGGTATAATAAATCAGAGAACTAGGAATTTCTTAATCAAGACCAATCCGAGAAGCCCTACCATATATGCAGCTCCAAAAATACATAAAAACCTGACGGACCCAACAATACCACTGATAGTATCGACCTGTGGTAGTATTCACCAACCGATAGGCCAATTTTTGGGCCGCCATCTCCAATCGATGGTACAATCTCTTACTAGCTACATCCGAGATACCACAGATTTTTTTATGTAGACTGCAGGAAATCAAAATAGAATCTAATGAACAGTTATGGTTATGTACAGCAGATGTATCTTCTCTATACACCTCAATCCCACACCAGGAAGGCATTGAAGCCAGTGAACAAGCTATACTCAAATTGGAAGTGGAAGAACCAATGAAAGTGTTTCTGATGGAATTAACTATGTTCACGTTGTACCATAGTTATTTTAGACATGAGACTGACTGGTTTCTGCAACTCGTGGGCACCAGTATGGGAAATAGCGCAGCTCCAATATACGCTAACACCTTCATGGGCGAGTTTGAACAGACCCACATCTGGACCAACCCAATATGGAAAAATCACCTGAAAATGTACGTGCACTACATTGATGATTTGTTCTTCCTTTGGAAGGACACTAAAGAAAATTTGGAACAAGCTCTTATGAATTTAAATTCAGTCAACCAACGAATTCAATTTACCTGGACAATAGACTCTCAAACTATTACATTCTTGGATACTCTCATCACTCTAAAGGACAATCAAATCACGACTGACATCTTTCGAAAACCCACAGACCGTAACAATCTCCTACATTATACAAGTTTTCACCAATCATCCCTAAAAAGACACCTGCCCAAATCACAGTTACTTCGAGTGAAACGCATCACATCCGACCCTAGTGTAGCTAAAATAAGAACGGAGGAAATGCTTGATCGATTCAGAGAAAGAGGTTACCCAGAACAAATATTGCATACAGCGAAAAATCAAGTGCAGGAAACTGAACAAATGGATTTGTTAAAACAATCTACAACCAAAATTGTAGACGACCGGATGGTCATCGTATCAAAATACTCTAATGTGAGCTCGTTGTATAAAAACATCATTCTAAAACATTGGCCAATGTTACAAGTGGAACCAGATTTCCAAGATATGTTCAAATCCAGACCCTTGTTTGCCTACACGAGAGGAAAGAATCTAGGAGAAATTTTAAAACAGCCCAAACAAAATCAATCGATCTCACGAGGGACAAGACCATGTAACAATTGTAATAACTGCCACAACATCATTCCAGGTACAAAAGTTACTCATCCAATGAAAGGATATGACATACCATTGAGGGTCACGGCTACTTGTGACACCAATAACCTCATATACTTACTCAAATGCCCTTGTGGTATGGTATATATTGGGAAGACTGAACGCAAACTCAAGACCCGCCTCAATGAGCACAAGTCCAATATCAGAACCAAAAACCTTAAATCATCCGTAGCAAGCCACTTCATGGAAATTAATCATAACATTTCTCAACTCAAGTTTATGGTGTTGGAAACCATTGAGAAAATAGAAGGAAGAGACAACAACAGGACATTGTTACAGCGTGAAAACCATTGGATCTACAGACTTAGGGGCCGATTAGGATGGCGGTTTTTCCGCATCCTCCGGGCCGGCGGAAGTGTCCGCCGGCCTGGAGGATGCGGAAAAACCGCTGCGGAGCCTCCAAAGACCCACCGCCAAATTAGGATGGCTGGTGGGTCTGGAATTCCGTCCGCCGCTTTTCCGCCGCGGTCGGCTTCCGACCGTGGCGGAAAAGCTATAACATGGCAGGCGGTGTCTATGAGACACCGTCCGCCATATTAGGATGTTCGTAAATACATGCTTTTCCACGGCGGCTTTTCCGCCATGGAAAAGCATACGGACATTCACTTTGGGGGCCCGTTGCGGGCCCCCTGGGTGAATGGGGGGTGGGGGGTGCACATGGGGGGTACCTATGGTACCCCCCTGCATTTGCGTGCACAAAGCAGCAGGCACCGTGCGGTGCCGGCCGCTTTGTGCATGTAAATGTAAAACATGCTTTTTTAACATTGCGGCGGGTGCAGCTTGAAGCTGCACCCGCCGCAATGTTAAATATAGAGGATGTGACCGCCACCCTGGCGGTCACATCCTAATCAGCACGGAGGGAACGCCGCAGCCCCTGCGGACGTTCCCTCCTCCTCAAGGGTGGCGGACGGACGAAAGTCCGTCCGCCATCCTAATCGGCCCCTTAATTTGATTAAACCGAATGGACTCAATGAACGTATTGAGTTTGCATGCTACTTATGATTTACCCCACTTTTTGTGGGTGTTCTGTTCTGAATTTCCATTTGGCCTGTAATTATGAAATTCACTTGTAGTAACATGTATTTTATCCAGCATGATTACCTTTCCTCATTTAACCCATGATTGTTGTTAATTATGTGTATCATTTCTGATGTATACCCCCTTTTGTTAAACCGAACACAGCGGTACTGTTTATTTATTTTCGTCCCATTTCTATTACCATGCTCACTAACCCAAGTGACCACATCACTTCCTGGTTTTCCGTTTGAAATTTGACCAGGGACTTTCCCTGAAGTTAAGATTCCCGCGAGCAGGAGACTCTGCCATACCATGTTACCGTTCATTGAACAAACGAGTAAGTAAACCCGCTGTATTACTTGTTCATATGACCGCTCAACACACTTGGTTGTAACGAGCCGTCCACAATGCTGTCACCTTAGCGCGTGTCGGCGTATTTTTCACCTTCGTATCTTTCACCTTTGTTGAATTTTGACCTTTATCCACTGTTGCACATTCTGTTCTTTTTAACCGCATGATATCGTTCCTTTATCATCGTCATTTAAACCCGCAATCACACGCCACTTATTTTTGTTGATCACGTGACTTTCCACAAGATGTTTATTTACCATTTTTACACCACATTGGCCACATCCCGTTATAATGATGACAACTAATCCTCGCACTTATCGCTGATTTAGCTTATACTTTTAGCCTTATACCTTTATCAATGCATATGTGTGATATATTTAGAACATTATATGTTGTTTTTGTTTAGATGCTCCCCAACGAAGGGCATAGCCCGAAATGCATTGGAGCTGATTCAATCATATATGAAATGGAATGGAATATATGTTTGCAACGGAAACTTTATTAATTTTTGAAAACAATATGTTATACTCAAACAAAAGGAGAAAATAAATTCTTTAAAACTATTCATATCATTTCTTGAATAACAGAGGAGGATTTCACCCAAAATATTGGAGTGCCCTAAGGGATGTCGTCAGTTTCCAACTGATCACACTTCACTTTCACAATGATATCAAGAAAACTTGGAAAATCGGAGCAAGTTTTCAATCCAACTGTAAAGGTTGGCATTTAAGGTAATATTCCACTGTGTACTCATCCCATTAGCAACTTTGTGAACTTAGATGGAGAAACAGTTGGGAGCCTGGTTACAACAGGATGTGAGGAGATCTTCTCATTCTTTAAGTAACTGAAGGGGATGTGCTGAATGGCATTAAAAGAAAAGAATGGTGCTTGGGAGTGAGCACCCATGGTGAGATGGAGCCTTGCAGCGACAAACATAAGTACTGGTATTAGGAATGTGGCATCCGAGTGATGAAAATTACCGGTAAGAAATCCCAGCTAGTCCTTGAAGGTCTACAACCTTTACAACGTGATCAAAACACCGCGGTGCCATTACGACGCGCCTTTTACAACACAAGTCGATAGTAGATTTACTATTCCAACACCTTCCCTTCTGTACGTAGGCTGGAGTTGGAATAGTAAATCATACTATTCCTAAGTCCAGCACCCTACAGCGCAAGTCGTAGTAACGACGCCTTGTAAAAGATGCGTTGTGATGTACCGCGATCATTTTGATCGTGTTGTAACATCGTACATCCGTCATTGAACCTTTCAAAGGTGAATATTAGTTTGTAAAGTCATCCTACAAGGTATAGTGTGCACCTGAAATCATTATATTCTACTTCTCATAATGTGACAAGTAGCCACTCTTGATGAAAACAAACCTGCTTCTGCCGTATAGTTAACTACTAGTGACAGATTGTTGCTCGGTGCAGACAGAATGCCCCAACAGACAAGAGGAAGCATATATTTATTATTATGACTGGCATTGTGTTTAATTCGTCGTTCTACCCCAGGAGCCAGTAAAAAAAAAAAATAGGTGCTTTCAGTCAGCATTTAACATAGCACAGCTGTAGAATGGGAAGCAGCGGCACACGGAATAGTGACAGGTCCTTCAATCCCTCCCAGAGTTATTCATCAATCACTGTGTGTGAGAGGAATACGGCGAGCGTCTACGCCCGGCTCCTCCGCTGGAATGTCTCTGGCGCCCCGTCCCGTCGTGCGGGTGACATCACAGCAGCCCGAGCCCCGCGCCTGAAGGATTAGTGAGGGAAATGCCTCTCCCTGCCAATCACGATCCCAGAAAGCTGCCGTGACAGTTTGAAAGAAGGAGAGGAAGGGCGCGAGGGAAAGTGCGGGAGAGGTGGGGAGAGTGAGAGAGAGAGGGTATTCGCAAGGGTGAAATAACGAGGGTCTGAGAGAGAGCGAGAGAAATGAGGAGAGTGGGGGGTGAAGGAGTGAGCATCTGAGAAAGAGAGAGAGGAAAAGGGGACGTCGAAAGAAAGAGTGTGACTGAATCACACAGAGATAAGACAGGCGAATGACAGGGAGAGAACTAGTGGGCGCGGGAGTGAAAATGAGACAAGGGTGATGGCAGAGGCGCGAGCAAGAGAGAGAAACTTTGGCTAAAGATATAGACACTGGGAGACAGAACCCGGGAGGTGTGAAAGGCGAAAGGAGATGGGAGGGAGAGCGAGATTAAAGGGAGAAGGGAGGGTCTGAGCAGGACGCGGGGTGGAGGGAAGGGAACTTGTAGAGGAAGATTGTGAGAGGGATAAATAGTGCATGTGTGTGTATGTGTGACAGAGAGAGGCTCCAGATAAACAAGACGCGGCTGTACCGGCAGCAGGACCGGGAGCAGGCGCGAGAACAGCTGGTATTTGTGTGATTAAATAGTTATCACAGCATTTTTGCTGTTCCCTGACGGCTCCCCGGTGTAATCCTCGTGTCCAAGAAGGAGGCTGCAGTTTTATGGTGTGCTGAGCAGGGGGTTGTGTCATTCCAGCTGGCTGCGTGCTGGAGAGGACAGCAGCCTGTGTATAAATACCACGAGACGGCGCGGGAGGAGCCCGGCCACCGGAGCCGCAGATGTGAGACTCCTGCCGGTTACCGGTCCTCAGCTGGAGCCTGGACCGCGAGGCATCATCCTCCGCGTACGGGCGTCCAGTGAGGGGCGCCCACTGTGCGGCGCGCGCCACAGCAGCTCCAGCCCAATTCAGGGGAGATCAGATCTCTTTTGCAGGTAAGTTGCATTTTGGTCTGAGGTGTGCATGCACAAGGAGTACCGATAGTGTTTGATCGTTTACAATTTATGTAGCTGCACACACGTGCAGTGACTGCTTTCTAAATAACGAAATAATGGCTCACTTAGCGAGGATAGTAAGATCGTGGAAACACGTGGTTTGCGCGTGTCTTCATCAATACACTGCTTGTGCTGAAGTGTTGTGGTCCTTTAAGGGGTGAATTGGAGTAGACGCAGAGGGAATTATTTGTAAAAAGTACAGTCGTCAGATATGTTGGCATCTATGGACGTTGTAAAACAGACTTTTTAATTGTATTTTATAAAAGCGGGGCAGTAGATAGGATGTACAGATTAGATTTGGGGTTAAAAAGATTTGCTGGCAGACTGTGCTACTTTATCTGCGAAAGAGCTACCTCGTATAAGGTTAAGTAAAAGGTTGTTCTGCTTTGAGACTCCCTGACTTCCTGATCTGGGCTTCCATGCGTAGTCCAGCACCTAGAAGTGGACAGCTCCCCGCGCAGCACGTCTTTCTGCCTTTCTGCAAGAGCTGTCCCGGGACACTGATGTTGCTGAGAAAATAGAGTATGGAAGGACTTACGGGATGCGATTCCATAGTGGCGGCTGAACAGTGGCGATTGGCTCCCTTGCACACATGACCATCGTCATTTA
Source organism: Lissotriton helveticus (assembly GCF_964261635.1). Classification (NCBI taxonomy): domain Eukaryota; kingdom Metazoa; phylum Chordata; class Amphibia; order Caudata; family Salamandridae; genus Lissotriton; species Lissotriton helveticus. The sequence goes on from NC_136059.1 coordinate 1,868,067,641, forward strand.
TTCGTCTGATAAGTGTGTGTTCAAAATCATTATATCACGTGCGATGATCTAGATGGAATGCATTACTGCACTGGTCCCCGCAGTGGAGCAGTGATGATGATAAAGGCGAATGCCTCCTCTTGAGGCGAAATGACGGAAGAGCTCGCCAACCCGCTGCATGGTAGATGTCCTGCCGGCCCTGCTTCTCAGCGGCGCCGCCTTGCATTCTAGCCCTCAAGCGTCCCTCCATCTACGCCCGAGCGCAGTGAGAGAATGTTGACGACTTTCATGTGGTTTGAAACTCATTTCTGCGTTCCATCCCCTTAAGCTCTTCCTGCATTAAAAGATGAGGGATAAAGTAATAAGCATCTCCGTTATCTCACCCTCCACTGGAAATGTTACCAGGGGAATTAAGTTCAGAGTCAAGTCACAAGGAGACACTGGAGAGTGAACATTCTCATAACACGCGGGAGAGAGGGAGAGAGAGAACACGCTCGTATTCAAATACCTAGAACTGAGACATTTGCAGGCACTGTGGGCGTGCATATTCCATCATTCAGAACCAAGACACATACATGTGCATGTATGTGTGTATTTGTGTGCATTCATTTCCTCAATTTAGAACTAATACAAACACAGGCACTGTGGGCGAGAACATTTTCAAACTACAGAACTAAGGCACACACAAAGTGGGCGTGTAAATTCTAACACCTTTGAACCAAGGTATTATAAGTGCATTTATATAGCGCCTACTACCCTTGGCGAGGTGTTCCCAGACACCTTAGATGTGTACATTGTCACAGACTAGAACCAAAGTTTATGCAGACACTAATGTGAAGCACAGTGTCAGCCCCAAGGCACACAAAGACACAGTTATCATTCTCCCATCTCAGAACCAGAGCTTATCGGCATGCCCACACTATGCGAGCACCCCCACACTGCTGACCTCGGCAGCAGACATACACTGTGCACGTAACCACGGCATGTGCAAACACTATGGGGGTATACACGTTCTCACCCCCACCCCCAACGAAGGTACACACATGCACTGTGGGATTACAACAAAATCTAGGTGCACACATTTTCTAGGGGTGTCCATATTCTCGCACCCTCAGACACGCTGGTTTTTATTAAGTATGTGCGATATAGGTATGTCTAGGACCCGGGAAGACACACACTCTTGGCGTGCACATCAACCCCCCCCCCCCCCCCCCCCCGCGCGGCCCCAGAGCAGGTTCAGATAGCATGATTGTGCACATTCTCACAATCCTGAACCAGTTCACACAGACAGTGGAAATGCACACCAAAATGCAGAACTAAGGCGCGCACGTGTGCTGTGGCGTGATTCACTGGCTAACGAAAAGTGAGGGGGCCTCCCTGCACGGTACTTAGGGGGGCTCCCTCCAGGCTCAATCAGGAGCTCTCCCGCTGCTGGTGTGCCGAGTCACACACTCTATTGCCCATGTGCATTCAGACGCTTCAGACATGCTGCTGTTCAGAATGATGCCAGGACAAATGTGCATACCAGCCCGTTGGGTAGACTCGTGCTCAAACACAAGAAGCGAGGTGAATGAACACATTGTGAGAGTGCGTATTTTCAACACCCAGACTAAAGGTGGACGCAGATACTGTGGGAGTGCACATTTCAGCACCCCACAACCGAGGACAGTGCAATGCAAAAAACCGCGAGTGTGCACACTCTCACTGCCAACACGGACCAACTTTTTGGTTTCGAAGAGTCCAAGCAAATGCTCGAAATCTTCTCCCAAGGAACAGTTTCGGTTCAAACCCTATTAAGTCTCCATGAGTCACATTTAGTGTTGTCTTTAGAAAAGGGGCCGTTGTCCACTTTTTGCTCTAAATTACTAAAGCAAACGAGCCCCAAAATGTACAACTCCAAAAGCCGTTACCTGGGGTTATTGAAGAATGGGAAAGGCTCATGGATTGAAGCTTGTCACTGCAGGGGATCGTATCCGCCAGAACTTTACGCAAGTAACGTAACTTTGGAGTACTTGGGAGGATGCAACAGCCGCGCGCTATTAGAACATGGCGAGTTAACGTTCCTAAAGCGAGCCCCGGGCCCTGCCACTTATGGGTTATTATTAAGAGGTGTCAGTCGAGTTCAACCCCTGTACGTGAAAATAAGGACACGGCAACCTCCCTTGAACCGAGGAGCTGTTGCAAGTTTGACTGAACAACATTCATTTATAACACATGCTCCTTCACCCACGCCCTCAGCTCAGCACCACTGCTGGTACAAACATACTTGTTGCGCACCACAGGTGTTGCTTTTTCCTATTCAGCACAGACACCTCATAGTATAGCGCAAGCAGATAACCACAATTAACATATACTATTTACAAGATAAATCCTTTTCTTCTGCCCAGAGATTGAAATGCTCAGTTTCCGCACCTCTGCACTCATGGACTCAGGAAGATTGTTCGCAGTTTAATCGCACTGGAGATTAAATGAGTAGTGTTGACACCATGCTTGTTGCTACCGAGTTCTACAAACAGCGAGTGATATCACTGGTCCAAGTTCAAGAGATCCCTTGAATTAAATTCGGGATGTTGAAAGGAGGAGCGACGCTACAAGGATTCGAACCTTAGCGGAGATAGTACATTTTGCTTTACGAGCTGCCACCCATGCTACATCTTGACCTGACCCAAGTTAAGATTTCTTTCAAGTTACACACAGTGCTGGAATTGGAAAAAAAAGTTGACTCCATGATCCCATATATTGGGGGCTTAGGTGTGGCCGAGGAAAGGGGGTGGAGTCACGAGGAGTGGAGCTTGAAAAACAGAGTTCGACAATCCACTTATACATTTAAAATAAAATCTGCTGTAAATAAACTGGCAACAAGGGCAAATGTGGCAGGAAATCTGTTCTAGCTTACTTTATTGGTGACAAAGAGGCTGCAAATTGAAATATCTTACAGGGCTAATACACCTGGTGCAGAGAGCTTTGAAACAACAGCAGGAAGGCTGCTTGGCCTGGACAGGGGTGTGGAATTTTATGAAATATGTACTTGTCCATGGGTCAAGTAACTTCATAAATCTACATGTCTTGTAACAAAACCTACTTGTCCCTTTGGTGCCATGTAGTGCGCCCTCAAATAATGGCTGCAATCTCTTTATAGAAGAGCTCTGATAATAGCCTTTCTGGTTATGTCAGGCTATTACTGTAGAAGGATTTGAATTTTGGAGTTTTTCACCAGCTCTTCTCTAATCTTTTCCCATACTAAGAAAGGTCGGCAATTTACCCCTGACAATGGCAGAAGTAAAGTTTCTTCCATGGCTGGGAAAAATGTGGTTGGAGAAAAAGTGAACTTGTAAACAGTCAACAGATTTCCGCTGGGGCATATTCCTATTTGCTCATGCTAAGATACAATAGGTGGAAGGAAGTCAGAGTTCAGTCCACAGACCTCTTCATCTTGGTATGGGGATTCCTACTGGGATCCTAGCTACACTGCTGCATGGTGGTGGGGATGAAACTAGGAGGGCTGTATAGTGGGGGACGGAGAGTGGAGTTACTCTAGAGTGGTGAGTCGCGGGCAGGAGTCCTGCATGGTCTTAGGATGGGAGACTAGTCCTGCACATTGGTGGGTAGGAGGTGAAAGCATTGCACAGTGGCATAAATAGATGGTGGAATGATGCACAGTGGTGGGGATGTAGGGAAGAGTGCTGAACAGTGGTGGGGATGTAGGCGTAAGAGCTGAGAAGTGGTGGGTGATGGAGGGCCCACCTAAACATAAGCCTTGGCCCTGACAGTGCCGGCAGAAAGGCCAGTAGAAAATGGCCACTTTCACTGAACACAATCCTCCGAACTTTGTTTTTCTTCCTGTTCTGAGAGTTGAGTGATTGGACCTGGGCTCTCTCTCACAGGTATCCCCAATCACGCATCTCCATTTAGAAAGGTGGGCTGTGTCTCCACCCACTCGTGCAGGTAAAATAGGGGCATGGCAAAGGGGACAAATCCCTTCTTTGGCACTGGTTAACCTTAACCTTCCTGCTGTATGGATATTCCCTTTTCTATTCAGTGCTGGAGAGAAACAAATTGATTATCATGATTCACCTTTCCTGACCCCTGCAGCTGCTTATAGGCTGCATTTACAATTATAAAATGACCAGATAACTCAGGTGATTTATGATCCTGCTGGAGAGCAATCACTTGTTGTTGGTAGTTTTGAAATGCAGATAAACTGTATTTTATGTGAATAGCTCAGTGGGTTACTGCCTTTGTCATAGATATTCTTGTGTTACTTGTAATTCAGAAGTTAAAATCCTATCATAGGACAGTGACCTATGAACTGTCATCAAAAAGCTGCATGCAAATCTGGATGGTATAGTTAGAACATAGCTTTTTTGTGTTGTAATACAGTTAGAACTTCCCCAGTCTTTCATTATTCTATTGTTGCTAAAACGAGATATACATTTTTATCAGTAAAGCCAACCCCTAACCACTGGGGTATGCTTTAAATCCTGCATTTGTGCTTCTCCAGACCAAACCCTCTTAAAATATACTGCCCACCAGTATGGATGACATGTGAGTCCTACACCTTGTAATCCTCATTGGCTTATTTGACATTCCCTGTAGACTGATTTACATACTTGCATGATTGATTGTCTCTATATAATGTATCTGTGATGTAAAGTACTGTGACACCCTACACTGATTTGAGTAGCGCTATACAACAAATGAAATGGATATGAAAGAGTGGCTATGGAGAGATGAGGGGCACTGGTGGAGGGTGGTAGTGAGGGAGCATAAGGAGGAGGCAAATAGGGGGGCTATGGAGAGATGAGGGGCGCTGGAGGAAGGTGGTAGTGAGGGAATCTGAGGAGGAGCTCAATGGGGGCTACAGAGATATGAGGGGGGCTGGAGGAGGATGGCAGTGAGGGGATCCAAGGAAGAGGTCAATGGGGGGCTACGGAGAGATGAAGGGTGCTGAAAGAGGAAGGCAGTGAGGGAATCCGAGGAGGAGGTCATGAGGGAGAACTTGAAAAGTGTCACTTGCCTAATACTACCACCTCAGAAACCTCCTCTCCCATCAAAGGGACATTGCATGGAAAAAAAATACTTTTTGAGAGTGATAACATTTAGAAAGAGATTTGGAAAGAAAATAATGTGTATTACTGGACCCTTCTAAGACTAAGGAGAGATACAGGAGGGCCCTGAAGCAGGCCTGGCTAGACATATAAGTGACAAATCGGTCCCGCAGTAGCCCGCCCGAATGCATCCTTGGCTCACCTAAAAAAAAATTCCAGGAGCCGGGCCTGGAGGAAGGAGTGCTTCACATTGTGGGGTTGGGAGTGTTGCACAATGGTGGTTACGAAGGAGTGATAACATTTAGAAAGAGATTTGGAAAGAAAATAATGTGTTTTACTGGGCCCTTTTAAGACTAAGGAGAGATAAAGGAGGGCCCTGAAGCAGTCCTGGCTAGACATATAAGTGACAAATCGGGCCCGCAGTAGCCTGCCGGAATGCATCCTTGGCCCACCTAAATAAAAATTCTTGGAGCCGGCCTGGAGGAAGGAGTGCTTCACATTGTGGGGTTGGGAGGGTTGCACAATGGTGGTTACGAAGGAGTGCGTCCTGTAAACGGAAGGGGATGAAGAGTGGAGTGCTGCATTATGGTTGAGAAAGAGTGTGGAATGCTGCACAGTAGTGGGGTATGGACAGGCGAGAGTTGTACAGTGATGAGGTTGGAGGCAAGTGCTGCCATATAGTGGGGATGGAGGTCGGAGTGTTGCATGGCGGTGAGGATAGATGGGGGAAGTGCTGCACCATGGTGAGGGTGGAATGTTCTTGGAGGATGGAGAGAGAGAAGGATGGAGAGAGAGAAGGGCTGCACAGTGATGGGGTGCAGCGTGAGTGCTGCATAATTGTGGGAATGGAGGTAGAAGGGCTGCGCACTGGCAAGGATGTATCAGGGAGTGGTGCATAGTGGTGAGGATGGATGGGGGAGGTCAGCACAGTCATTGCACATGGAGTGAGTGGTACTAAACAGTGGTGGTGATAGAGAATGGAAGGCTACACAGTGGTGGGGGATGAAGAGGGGTGCACAGGGAAGGTGATGGAGGGTGAGTGTGCAGTAATTGGGTTGAGGGTATAAATGCAATTTGTAGATTACATGTGAACAGTAGCGGCTCCTGGTGGGAGTGCTCCCGGGCAGTGATGTGGGGCGGGGGAGGGGCAGGGTTGGGAGTAGTAAACACCAGAATATGGATGAATGCAGGTAAGTTGACAATTAAATCAATAAAACAAATTCCGTTGCGCGCTCTGCATCGCCAAATGCGATACAACGCGGGTAACAAAATTCATTTTATTGATTTAATTGTCAACTTACCTGCATTTATCCATATTACGGTGCTTACTACCACCCACCCTGCCCTCCCCCACCCCACATCACTGCCCGGTAGCACTTCCAGCAGTAGCCGCTACTGCATTTGAAATATAAACAGAAGTGAAGGTTAACTCTCAAAGCATTCCAACCAGCCTTCTCAATAGTGCACAGATGGCCTTGACAGTGTATGCACGCGCTATCAGTGAGTCCTGCACGGAACTGTTACTTTTGAGTCTTTTATTCTGGAGTCTGTTTGGACAGCACATTGGCTGAGTGATTCCAGGGATTCAATTTCTTTAACTCTGACTTGATTTTATGATTATCTCCTTAAAGATTGATAATAACTATTTGGAAGTGTTTTTCCCGAGACATCTGTCACACAAGTGAATTTGTGCCTAGTGGAGGTTTATGCAAGAAAACCCTATTGCCACTTTGAGTTTACTAAAGGAATTTAGGATACTGCAGCCCCTTAGTGACATGACAAACTGAATGATAATTGTAGGACTCCCGAACTCGAGACGTAAGCAGGGAGTACTACAAGAGAAAGTTATACTTACTCATACACAAATCTTTGTCAATCAGGCCATATAACGTGAACCTCTCACTATTTGTATTTTCAACAACTGTTCCCACTTTATTGCCAGCGACATAAACATTCACCGTAGTCTTTTTCCACCAATTTTGTTCCCACACCCCTAATTCTAATGCTCCTTTTGGTAACCTACCCTTTCCAAGAATACAGATTAGTACCCAGTGGGTGAAAAGATTACGTTTGTTGGGGCACAATTAGGAAGCAGGTAGAGCTAGAAGGGTAACATAGAGGGGAAAGAAGACCCTATCGGGGAGTGGGCAGGGCGTGAAGGCTCACAGGGTCCTTTATTTGCTGTGTGGAAGGAGGCTAGAACAGGGATTGGGCAGATCTGGAGGGAATCTACTCCATGCTGTAGTTGGAGGGAGCAAGAATGTATTTGATAGCAGGTTAGAGTCACTTTTCTGCCAGATATGGAATTAGTAATTTAAACATATTAGGGAAACCTGTTTTAAGGACCTGTTCTAAGGCTTCCAAGATAATGGGAATCAGGTTGATAGATATCTTCATAACTGAAGGGTTGTTTAGCTCCTGTGGAAATAAGCACAAAGTTGCAAATGCTGGGAACAGCCTAATATCAGGTATATTGTTAGCGATTTCCATTTTGCACACTATGGGGCAGATTTACAAGCCCTTGCACCGGGAAACATCACTTACAACTCAACTTTTACCACGCGATGCTTTTACATCGCAACTTTTACAATGCAAACCATTACAACGCATTGCGCTGGGGGGCGCTCTAGGATAGGGAATATATTTAATTTACTATCCAACACCTTCCCTACTATCCACGGGGACTGGAGTTGGAATAGTAAATTAAATAATTCACTATCCAGCACCCCAAAGCACTATGCGTTGTAATGGTATGCGTTGTAAAACTTGCGATGTAAAAGCATGCGTGGTAAAAGCATGCGTTGTAATGTCGTACATCCTCTTGCACCACATTTGCCTCATCTTTACCATGGGAAAAGCGACGCAAAAGTGGCGCAAGGGGCTTGTAAATCTGCCCCTATGTTAATAAACTCCACCAAGACACAACGCCTCCTGTTTTAATCCCTCTTGTCGACAATCTAATACCTTTGACTGCAGCCCTAGACGAGATTTACCAAAAGTTGCTGTTTTGTTAACAACAGTCGCAGTCACCGCTAGGTTTCAGCCCACGTCTCAGTGGAGCTGTGAAGCAGCAGGTTTGAAACCGGTGGCACTTCTTCGAAGGGATCTCAGTCAGTGCCCCATGCACACATTTCATATTTTCAAGAGAAAGTTGGTGTTGGCAAACGGTTTTTAAGCCTCTGTACCTCCCAAATCATACTGAAATATGTACAAATTCACACCCTGGCTATTAATTGAACCTCGCGTCTCAAATTATCTGCATGTCGAGGCTGTTACCTTTTGCACCGAACCTCCACTACAAACTAGATTAATGCTTCCTGTATGCTTCAGCGGGGATCAGCCTCAAGAAAAATCAGTGACACTTTTAAAATAGGATTACCCATTGATTTTGCCCATATTAAAAGTGACACACTGGAGGTGTAAGGGGCTTAACTCACTCTCCTTTAAAAACATCTGACGTGAACAGGTTCAGACGTATTTAGGTGCGTCTGGTAGTGAACATGTTGTTTATGGAGACTGTTATCTGAACTAAGTATCGCTTTTCACTGAGGGCAGCCAATGCATTAACTGTTTGTTTCTGAATATATTTGCCTTTTTATGTGCATATTCGAACAGTAAATTTCACATATGAGGACGTTGTCGTATGTACTTTATTCGATAAAAAATTATCATAAGAGCATGTACATCCCAAATTCATATTTTGAATAAAATCATTGTACAATACAGCTTAATGAATAAATACAGCTGAACATTTTGCATTATAAAAGAAATCTATACTATAAAAACATTAAAATTGAATGATCATAAAAACAATGTATCAAAAGACGAACCTGGGCACTGCGTGGCTGCTGCTTGTCACTAGAAGCTTGGGGGCAGATTTATGAAGGTCTTGCGCCGTCGGTGCGTCACTTTTTCCCATGTTAAAAATGACGCACCGGCGGCGCAAGGCCTTCATAAATTTGCCCCTTAGATCAATTCAATTCAATAAAGACTGTATTTCGGTTATATTTCACATCATAAAAGTACACATATAAACAGTCCAAATAAAAATTCATTCTTTAACAGTCAAAATCACATAAAAATGAACATATTACACGTGTCTTATTAATGAGTAAGTAGACAAGATCAACATTAAAGTGCAAATAGTACTGGGTTTACAACATGATAAAAAGGTCTTTCAATAGATAAGATCATCATTCATTAAGAGATATAGAATCACTGGTCCAAGCAATTTCTCAGTTTGACAGTTAATTTTAAAAATTCTATTACATGAAGAACACTGTCACTATGCAAGAGCTGTAAATACATAAGTGCTGGTCTTATTTGATAAAATTTTTTTTTTTTAAAAGAGCAACAAGGTAACGTCTGCGCGGGTATTCATAAAACCTACATAAAAATATAAAATGCAGCATATCCTGTGGAGACTTCCCGTTACAGCCACAGGGAGCAGCAGTCTTATTAAAAATATCCAACTTTGGTCTAATTAAAAGATGATGAAAAATATTAAATCTAAATCTTGTCAACAGAAATTTTTCATGAGAGGTAAAAGTGCATGTTAAATATGGCTCCATATGTCACAAGTTTTTAGCATAACATATTTCCTAATATTGGGTTTCTTAAGCTCCTCCCCTTCTCTTTGGGCCATTCTGTCCATATAAAAAGCCCGCTTGATTGCTACCACATCCCCCTTTACAATCCCGCAAGGGTTTTCAAACAAATTCAAACAGCCAAGCCTTGAAAAGCAGGATTTCAGGTATTTTAACCAGGGCATGCACATTGAGTTATCCTGAGAAACAAGGTCTTTCACAATCAGGTGGGTAAGCGGTATATCATGGTTTAACCACAATTTTACCCAGCATGTCAGCGGCCCTAGGGCAAATATATCACACAAGTACTGTGTCCCCGGTTCTTCGTGTGCCACCAAATTAGGTGTGCTGGCCGGAACACAGAGAAGACGTTTTAGGAAGTTGTTTTCAGTGACCTGTAACTGTTCTCCAGCTACGTAGCCCCATAATACTCTGCCATATACAGCAGTAGCTATCGATTTAGCATTATAAAATTTAATCATTGCATTATGTGGCTTCTTCCCCAATTCTGTTGCAAAGTTAAAAATAGAGGCATTTACCCTTGTCAATTCCCCTTTCTTTCTAGCCAGGTGAGGACCCCAGCTAAGCTTAGTGTCAAATACAACACCAAGATATGAAAATGTTTGAGTAATGGGGATCAACACATCATCTAGTTTAAAAATTAATTTTTTTTTCAATTATCGGCCAACATGCATGATATATCATTTGGAATTGTTGACCATTAGGTCTCTGCTAGTCATAAAAATATTAAAAGCATTCAAAAGCGCCTGGAGACCCTTTTCCATTCTAGAAATTAAAACCGCATCGTCTGCGTATAAGAGAACTGGAATACCCCGCCTGCCAACTCTGGGGCAGTCCGCTTGTACCTCCTGTAAAACAGCATCTAAATCATTAATATAAAAATTAAAAAGAAATGGGGCCAGAATGCAACCTTGACGCACTCCCTTTTTAATGTTAAAATTGCCAGTAGTATCACCATTTGCTGAATACCTAACATTTGCACTGGTATTACTGTGCATGTCCACCAGAAAGTCAACAAACCCTATGTCCACACCTTTCTCCCTCATGGTCTGCCACAGCCTTTCCCTCTTAACACAATCGAAGGCTGATGACAGATCCATGAAGGCAAGGTGGACAGTTCCCTTCTGCACAACAGTGTATTTACTCAGTATAAGGAAAAGATTAAGGCACTGGGTTATGGTGGAACGGCCTCTACAGAAGCCGTACTGGGAGATGGACATAATATTGTTGTCCGCCATCCAACTTGACATTCGCTGCAGCAGGATTCTCCCCATAATTTTGACCATAGAGTCTATCAATGAGATTGGACGATAACACAGGGTGCTGCCCTTGTCTCCTTTCTTAAACACAGGGACGATTGTTGATAATCCCCAAGACAAGGGACAGCCCGCTATAGCGGCTGCATGAAATACAGCTACCAGAATAGGTGCCCAGAAACTTGGGTCAAATTTGTACAGATCCGGTGGGATCCCGTCGGGTCCTGGGGCCTTCCTGGCTGTGAGTCCTTCTATGGCCTCCATAACCTCACTTCTATCAAACTTAATGGTGCCTCCCCTAACATAGAGAGATGAATCAACTGTTACAGGGTCCACTGAATGGTACAGTTGTTTAAAATGAAGTTCCCACTCCTCCTTAGTTATGCAGCAATCTAGACCATCACCCGGGTCTTCAACCAAAAACGGTCTTTTACCTAACGTCCAGAATCTAGAGCTACATTTTAGGGTGGAGGGATCAAGTATCTCGTCCCAGGCCTCTTTTCTTAAAAACTCCTTATGGGATGTGATAACAGACTTGTATTCTTTCCGGCGCAATTTTACGTCCTCCTGAATTCTCGGGTTAGCTGACAGAGCAAACCTAAGGTTACGTGCTGCTTTGGAACAATCGTGATTAAACCACCTAGGCCCCCCTTTCACCAAGTTCTTTACGGGGACCATCATCAGCTCTGACACCTTCTCCGACAGGTTTTGATATGCAGTAAGGACCTGCCGGGATCTCCCCCCTCATATGTACAATTCTTAATATCCTCAGTGCATTTATCCACTATATTTTTATATAGTAGATCTGGGGTAACCATTGACCATTTAAGTCGCCCCCTCCCATCTGTTGTACATAGCCTACCTGAGCTACAGTTCTGTTTTCCCTTGTTAATCCAGGGTCCCTTCAGGCGAATTGTTAAAGGGTTATGATCACTGAATTCACTTTGAACAATGTTAAACGAGTCCAGAAAAATCTGCATTGTCAGTGAAAATAACATATGATCAATAAAAGTGCCCCTTCCATGCCCTTTAAAAGTAGGAGTATCAAAGCGTTTTAAGGGGTCCCTAAGTGTCATGGCCAGTGAGAGGTCCAAGTTATTCATTAAGTTATTACAGAGTTCCCCATCCACTGTATGTTCCATATGTAAACCACCCAAGCGCTTACACCGTAAATCTGTTAAGCATTTCTTCAAAGGATCACCACACGGATGCACATTAAAATCCCCCATGATCATGAGATTATGGCTAAAATCCTTCATAGAAGTAGTAATAAAAGCATTCAATACAGATATTTGATTAGACGCAGTACTAACATTAATGGCATTATAAAAATTCACCAAACCAGCCAGACAGTTTTCTCCATTTAAAACTAAGCCCATCACTCCAGAATGCTGTGATTCAATTATACGAGTTTTACAAGGGACTAGAATAGAAACAAAAATCACAAGTCCCCCCTTTGTTCTACCTCTTATTGATGATATACCTGGGACATAAAAGGCCTTATACCCTTCTAAGAAGAGATCGCATTCTACCGACCAGGTTTCTTGTAGGCAGATGACCTTGAATTGCTTAATATAGTTAACCCAGTTTTCATCAGCCATCTTAGCAGCCAAACCCGCAATATTCCACGAGACAACATTACATCCAGGTGTTATGTCCCGTGAATTCTCAGCGGATGCTGGTTCACCTAATACTGCAGTGCCCTGACCCACAGGTACCTCATGTCAATCACACATCTCAAGGCCAGATAGAGCATCATACCTATTCTGTGTATTGACATTAAACCCATGACGGTAGCGTCCAGCACTAGTAATCCTATTCTGAGTTTCGGCCACGTTTCCAGTCCCACATGGATTAGCAATGATATATAAAAATTGTGTGTCCATAACCGGGGTCTGAGGTTCAAACACCCGCCTAGTTATCCTTTGTTGTGGGGGGAGTTTGCACAAATGTGCATAAAAATACCCCAAGTGGACGCACACATATACTGTTCTCATTATATATTAGTGAAGATGCTCTTAAGAGGACAGTTGCCACATGTTGGGGATGTTTAAAATTTACAACAATGCAATCCCCACTTCCCAGGTTTTTGGACGGGCCTACCCAATTCACCCTCCTTACTACCATTATCTGATCTGAATATGAAATAGGGAAACCACAGTTTTTATTGAGCCAAGCGACTGTTTTGTTTTTCAGTGAGGCGTGACATTCACCATGCGGTGAGGCAGGGTGGGTACCGCAAGGTGGAACATTAGTCAAAACTGCCACAAACGGTGCACAGTCAGGTGGTAAGTTCAAATAACGATTACTCCTTGGGGTCCTTGAATCTAGTCCGCTCCTCGGAGCTGAGTTGGATTGTGTCATCAGAGCAGGTATTATTGGGACAACTGGTGTACTTAGTACCTCATTCACAGTAGTAGCTACTGCGGCAGTATTACAAGTGTTCTGAAGAACTCTGGTACTCGTCAGCTCCTGCCCTCCTCCCCCAGCCTTAGCCTTTACACTGTGGCTACAGCCAAGTGAGTGGACACCAAGCCGCCAAGTCTAGCCACCTCCGTAGCCAGAGTGTCTATCTGAATAGTCTGCGGTTTAATCATCTCCTCTAATTTTGCTTCTAATTTTACCTCTAAGTTTTTAATAAGAGATGCAAACTACTCAGCATTTATATTAAGACCACTTTCATTATTTCCGGTAAACACAAAGGGGTTTATGACTGGGCCATCAGTATCTGACCGATCCAATTCGCTTTTTTATTTACTGTGTTTCCCCCCGTTTTTGCTGTGCTTTCCTGCAGGTTCGCACCGGCCTTGAAGCAAGCGGAGCTTCTCCTAATTCCTCACTTGACAGGGCATGTTGATCTAAGTGAACCTCAACACTCACCGTAGTGGGCATCAACAAATCTTCTCTAACTACATCACTCATATTTGCCTCAGCCTCTGTGTCCACCCTTTGCGGAGACAACTCAGGCAAACACAGTACCGGAGTCCCCTTCCCTAAAGATGCGCGCCGTTCATTATTGATCTGGCTCACTTTCTTCACCATATAATTGTCAATGGTGCCGGGGCCTGTGGCCGGTTTATCATTTTTGGATTTAGACATCTTGTATAGCTGTGAAACAATATGAGCAATCGTCTATGAAACACTACTCACTCAAGAAAAATACACAGATAAAAAGAAATAAAGTCTCACGTAAGTAATAACCAGTTAAGATCCGGATAAAAGATGTATAGTCCCTGGCCCAGTCCAGTCTCCTCAGGCCTCTGAGGGCCACAGAGGGCCCGCCCTTTGCCCGGGCTTAGCCCCGGGCGTCCCGTTCGCGTCCCGCGACGCGAGGGGTATCTGCAATTTAAAGCGCCTCCTAGCGCAGTTCAGTGCGGCTTCCGGCCGCTAGGGATGCTGGTAGTTGAAGTCCCTCACACTGGTCCCCGCCCCCACTGCGGCCGTGCTCAGGTGTTTCAGAGCAGCAGCGGCGGGAGGAGACTTGCGTTGGCCCGCACTGCAGGACTGTGGCTGTGTCTACACCACGCCGGGTTAAAAGCCGGCGCTGCAGCAGAAACAGGAGGGAAATGCAGGAGAAGTGCGTCCCAGGAGCAAAGCAGCAACACCGTGTTAGAAAAAGAACCCCCGCTCTACCAGGGGTATCCGCAATTTAAAGCGCCTCCTAGCGCGGTTCAGTGCGGCTTCCGGCCGCTAGGGATGCTGGTAGTTGAAGTCCCTCGCGCTGGTCCCCCCCACTGCGGCCGTGCTCAGGTGTTTCAGAGCAGCGGCGGCGGGAGGAGACTCGCGTTGGCTGGCACTGCAGGACTGTGGCTGTGTCTACACCACGCTGGGTGAGAAGCCCGCACTGCAGCAGAAACAGGAGGGAAATGCGGGAGAAGTGCGTCCCAGGAGCAAAGCAGCAACACCGTGTTAGATAAAGAACCCCCTTAGATCGTATTAGCCAGGAGCAGCCCAAATATTTTGCTACACCACAGACCAAGGTGAGGGAGGAAGTATCAGATTTTAAAATACGTAGTGCCACCCAGTAGTTCTTAGAGCCAAGCTCTTTGCAAACAGGTTTGAGCCATTTAGTTCGGCAGACCTATAGGCTGGACATGCAAAGAGGAAGTGGGCGGTAGACTCGATGGGGGCTACGCAGCCAGGACAAGAAGCAGATGATGGATTATGCAGCTTCCAGGCTGCTGTCATTTCATTAGGGGAAGGATCCCGATTCTCAACTTCATATAGAGCGCCCTGTCCCTTGGAATTTGGATAAAATTAAGAAAAGGTTTGAGTTTCCGGATAGGTTTGTGTTCCAAGAACCGCTCGGTGAGATTCCCCAAATTGGAAGTACGCAAATTTCACATATGATGACTTTTACTAACCTTTCACACAACAATGCATTGCCTCTACATTTTCTGTGCACCTTTGTGCAATGGGGAACACAGAACAATGCAACATCTATAAAGATTGCCCTGATGTTGGTGTCACTCTGTATTTTGGTGCTTAAACAAGAGAGCCTTGCATAACACACTGCTTCGCATATGGGCAGAAGTGATTACGTGATGTCTTGCATAGATATACCATTCCAGTACAAATTACTAGGCGTAGCCAAACTCGGTTTCCCATGCACTGGATGTGCGCTGTGCATTGCATGCAGTGCATCACACTTTTGACATAATTAACACATTTCAGAATGTTTGCCTGTGCTTTAAGTATGCTTTAGTTTTTAATGTGAAGCACAGTCTGCCCTTTTCTAGAACATCAGACTAACTTTAAAACCTATGGTTGTTTGCACCAGTAATGACCCCTTGATGCACAGCAACACATAGTACATGTTTTGCGCTCTAACGGGCAGATTTACAATTACTGGCGCATCCCTGCATATCAGCAGGGATGCACCAGTAATTGTGCGCCGCAGCTCCGCCACCCATGATGCGCCGCATTTGCAATGCGGCGCACCATGGGGCAAAAACTGCACAGATGTGTGAAGCATCTGTGCCGTAAAGGCAGCGCATTGCTGAAGTTGCGTCGCAAGCGCGACGCAGCTCCAGCAATGCTCTGAGGGGGCCTATTATTTCAATGCTGCGTCAAGCCTTACGCCTGCTTCAAGCAAGCACAGGGTTTTGACGCAGCATTGGCCTAAAAGTGACTGAGTGAAATCTTGTAGATTTCACTCAGCCACTTTTAGGAGGCATTCCTGCGCCGGAACGCCCCCCTCTGCACAGGAACGCCTATATGTGGCGCAGGGCTTTAAAACGTGACACATCTCCCAGATGCGTCAGGTTGTAAGTACCCCGTGGCGCAGGATTTGCGCCGCCACTGCGTCACAAAAGTGACGCCACGGCGGCGTAAATGAGGCGCAAGGGGCTTGTAAATCTGCCCCTAAGATCTTTTTTTCCAGTGCAAAACTCCTTCTTCGCTGGATTAAAAATAGCATGCGCACCCACACCTCACTTTGCATTGCTCTGGGGCCTGCTTAATGCCTTACTAAATCTGGACCTCAGGGTTCCTAACACCGAGCCTTGCCTCCATGACATTGGAAGTCATCAGACAGCATTCTAGTCTAATAAAATGAGAGCACGCTTTGTTTTGGAGGATAATTATTTGTCATCACAAGTTTTTTGTGACATTCTTTTTTTAATTTAAATGTGTTCTCATCTGTGTGATGGGTTGTGTTAAACTGACTTGGCTGGCAGTATGGCTCCGAAAGTTGAACTATGGATGCAGAAAAACGATCAGGTCTGAAAGTCATGTGTGCTCAACCCACAGACACAGATACAGCTTTCTATCCTCCTGAGGTCAGTAAAATGAGAACAATAAGTTGTGAAATAGTGATAGACTTTATGTACAGCACATAGAAATGGTAGAAGTGCGGTTTGAAACCCTTTATATAAAGATCATATGTTAATATCAAACGATAGCATCCAGGTACCTGGTGCAAGTTTGTTTTGTTCTTCCGTACTTGGTAGAACAGTACGAGGCCAGTTCCCCAGAAATCACTGTCATCAAGGGTGCGGTCATCCTGATACCGATGCAGAGACACTGTTTCCCTTAGCTCTAACCTTGAACCCCTTGTTTTAGTTGCAGTGTTTTTTTAACTACTCAAAGACGTATTAGGATTGAATTATACGCCCACGTCTATGCTGTGTTTCAACGCAAACAAAACAAACACGCTTAACACAAGAAAATTGATTCAAGGAAAACAATCTTAATGAAAATAATCTAAAGGGAGACTGGAGAGTGATTCACAGAGTCAACGAACCAAAGGCTAAGCCCTTCTGGCCCGATTCACACATCGATTTGTTCAGCGCACAGACATCATTTACAAGTGCATGTTCAAGTATGTATTTCATAAGATGTGGATTTGCAGTCCCAAATAGGTATATTATCCAGTGGGTAGTTATAGTTAGGATCCTGTTTCCATAGGAAGTGCATGTTTGTGCTGCTAGTAACTTTGGCGACATTTGACGAAGATAGAGAAAAAAAGGGGGTTCAGGTTCCCAAAAAGCATTTTTACCAATCATTTTCCCACAGGAACTTTAGACACAGCTACAGCTTAAATCTCTGAACTGATTTACACCAAAGTTGGCAGAAAGCTAGAGCTAGATAAAGAAAGACTGCTTTTTGTGTTTAGGTATAAATCCATTCAGTAGTTTTTGAGAAATAATTACTCAAAAGCTTTGTATATCCGGGGAAGCAGAGGCTGCGCTTATCCCAACATGTCTCAAACTGAGATCTGATTGGCTGCCTCCACTTCAACCAGGAAGTGGTGGCATCTATATTAGGTCTTGAGACTCGGTCCCAAGCCCTAAATAAAAAAAATAAAAAGGGGGCAGGATAGGAATACCTTGACCCCTTAGGCCTGGTGTTGGAAACCTAGAGGGACCCCACTAGTGGTCAAAAACATTTCAAAAGTAATTTTGCTGAAAATTTGCTGAGGACCCACAAATCTGCATCAAAATTATTTTAAAAAAGCAAGCACGGTCTCCCACGCTTGTTTTTTTAAGCCACCCAGCATGGGCCAGGTCCTGAGGGAAGAGATGTTTATCTTTAGGGGGAGGAGCAGTGTATGACCTCCACTCCCAGGGCTGATTTTGGCTTGGGGACCCTATTCCCAAGGGCCAGGCCACATCATTTTTAGCATGTCAGAGCTCCCTCCTACCCTCCTCACACACACTCACTGACACTTACTCACACACCAATGACGAAGAAAGTCTCCTGGCCCTCCACCCTCCCATCGAACTTCCTAGCAGTGTTTCCCAAGCTGGTAATGGCAGTGATTTTAACTGGAGCAGAAATTAGAGGGAGAGCATGGAGACAGGAGGATCCTCCAACTGCTGCCCCAGACAAAAGGCAGGCATACAGGAAAGGGGCCCGCAGTCTGACAGACCTTCTCACAAACCCTCCAAACAGACTCAGCCTCTCATCTCCAGCGATGTATTAGGAGTAAACATTTCTCTAAGGAACGTCAGTTTAATCTGCTGACAGATAAATAGTGCAGTATCTCTGCTATGTGATTTTTTCACATTTATCATCTCAACTTCAAAACTTGTGACAAGTTTGTTTATCACACCCCTGGAGTGTGTTTTTTTTTTTAATTCATGGAGTCCTGTTGTAGACCAATTTAACCTTTCTCAGTGTTCTCAGAGAATTGTAGCAACTGAAGCCTCCCCATCGCACCATGATGTGACAGTATTTTTCTTGCTCATTGAACACACTACACTGGAAGAAGCAATCACGTGGATTCCTGGGGGCTCAAGCACTATATAAATAGCACATCTTACCCCCCCCCCCAAAGTGTACCTGTGGCTGCTAGTCTTCTTTCCGCATCCCACAGCGGCTGGTCATCCCTTGAAGGTTTCATGTCCTGTGCCCTGGCCATTGCCTGGCATCCCTCTCCCAAGTCACCGGAGGAGGACACAGCATGGGGGCCACCTGAAGGTTCGGGAAGCCTTGCTGTTTATCCAGGGAATTTGGGGGCACCGCTTGCTAGATTTACTCATAAATACAATGTGGTCAGATAAAGTTCAAGCAAAAGGGAGCCTCTGGCACCTTCGGTTCTGGCCTAGCTGAATACCCAGAGAACTCCAGTCAAGTTGGGGAGTCCAACTTGATTGGTAGGATTAATGCTGAGCAGGAGCCCATCGCTGGGGGCCTGAGCTTAGGACATTTATATAGTGCACTATACTACCTTACAGTTGTCTCAAGGAGACAAGAATTCTAATCGCCGCTTCCCAGCTTTACCACATTGTGTGATCTTGGGCAAATTATCTTCCACAGTGGAAAGTCATGTTGACTAGTTGTAAATGGTTTCCACTAGGTCCTGTTACCAATATGTTTTTGACGTCTACTGATATAATACAAGGAGGCCATGGAGAAGCTGTTAAAAAAATATAATATTATTGTACATTTTTTGCTGACTTAGGAGTTAGAGGGCGCTTAGATATTTCAGCTAAGAAGAAATACAGATCCTTTGGCGATTGCTACGCATTTTGGGTGAATTTTTAGTTCACTGTGAAGGGAATGCCCCATCTTGACCCTATGCACACATCAGCATTTACACTGATATGGCAACTAGCAGCGTGCCGTGCTTTAAAAATACATACCCTAGTTACTCACCACTATTTAAGTTGTATAACAAACTTGCACACTCATTAGATTATGTCATCAGTGATGGCATCAATGATGTAATATGAGATGTGATCAGTAATGTCATAGATTATATCATAGAACATGTCATACTTGAGGTCATAAGCAATGCATGATGGGAGCGCAAGTTATAGTTAACACTGCTAAATATATATAGTATAATGTGTGTGTGTGTGTGTGTGTGTGTGTGTGTGTGTATATATATATATATATGTATATATATATATATATTACCTACTGGCGATAGCCAGTAGGTATATATAGTTAGGATTTTTTTCCTATGGGATTTTTGAAAATTCTATGTCGAATAACTTTGGCGTTTGAGGACAGAATTGGCTGAAATTTTCAGGAAAATGGACCATTTTGTTTCTGAGCAGCCCCTGAAAATTTGGGGGGGTTTCGTCAAGGGGGGGCCGAGAAAAAAGGGGGGTCCCAAAACGTGTTTTTCCCATGCAATTTTCCATAGGGTGGTTGGCCTCACTTTTAGCCTGAACGGCTGAATGGATTTACACCAAACTTGGCAAAATTGTAGGGACTGGTAGCCCGATGTGCCTTTGCTATGTCTCAAGATATAGGCCTCAGTGGTTTTTACGAAAATTAACTTTGAAAAATATATATTGGGCTACATTGGGCTATATATATGTTGGAGCCCAAATGTAGCCCAATGTAGCCCAATGTAGCCCAATGTAGCCCAAAGATGGCCACCAGAGACAAAAAAAAACAAATGTAGCCCAAATATCAGCCAGATGTAGCCCAACTATAGCCCAATGACAGAATGTCCCAGAGTGTTCTAAAGAACAACTAGAGTGCTAACAGTCCTAGGGGCATATTACCAACAACTAGCGATAATTTTTGTCTCTAACTTGTTTAGAGACAAAAATTATCGCCGCACATCGGCGATTTTTATCGCAGATAAACCTTGCTATTAGCAAGGTTTATCGCAAATGCGATAAAAAACGCCCGCAATGCATGAATATCGCTGAAAAGTCAGCGATATTCATGCATTATCGAGCAAATGCTCTTAGCCATGTTATCCACCTCCCATTGGATAACATGGCTAAGAACTGCTCAGGGCAGGTGTTAGCTTTTGGAGATATTCGCGCTTAGCGCAAATATCTCCAAAAGTTGGTAATAGGAGATAGCGATGTTAGCGACTGTTTCCAGTCGCTAACATCTTGGCACGCCCACTTTGCATATCATTAGTGATAAATATCACTGACATGCAAAGTGGGGCCCATGATGGTCGCTATCTCCTATTAGCTGTCGCTAACTGGTGTTAGCGACAGCTTGGTAATAGGGAGATAATTTTATCTCCGCTTTCTTGGCTTTTAAAGCCAAAAAAGAGGAGATAAAACCCCTTGATAATATACCCCCTACTTATTACAAAGGTATGGCACACCTGAAGCCATCTTGATTGGAATAAAGTAGTAACTCTTAAAACATATAATTTAAAAAGGAACAAAATGAGGGGGTTCATTTTGCCATAGAAAGTATGATTAGCGAATATATGACGAAATCCCGCATACCATCAGTCCGCAAAAAAAATCCCGCATGTACTATTAGGCCGCAAATTAAAATAACGAAAACTTTTAGAACGAATATGCCTTTAGCATACACTAAACAACTAAACTACCCTAAACCCTAAAACACTACCCCCAGCATGACCCTACACTACACAAACAGTACAACACTACCCTAAACCCTAAAACACTACCCCCAGCATGACCCTACACTACACAAACACTACAACACTACCCTAAACCCTAAAACACTACCCCCAGCATGACCCTACACTACGCAAACACTACAACACAACCCTAAACCCTAAAACACTACCCCCAGCATGACCCTACACTACGCAAACACTACAACACTACCCTAAACCCTAAAACACTACCCCCAGCATGACCCTACACTACGCAAACACTACAACACTACCCAAAACCCTAAAACACTACACCCCAGCATGACCCTACACTACGCAAACACTACAACACTACCCTAAACCCTAAAACACTACCCCCAGCATGACCCTACACTACGCAAACACTACAACACTACCCAAAACCCTAAAACACTACACCCCAGCATGACCCTACACTACGCAAACACTACAACACTACCCTAAACCCTAAAACACTACCCCCAGCATGACCCTACACTACGCAAACACTACAACACTACCCTAAACCCTAAAACACTACCCCCAGCATGACCCTACACTACGCAAACACTACAACACTACCCTAAACCCTAAATCACTACCCCCAGCATGACCCTTCACTACGCAAACACTACAACACTACCCTAAACCCTAAAACACTACCCCCAGCATGACCCTACACTACGCAAACACTACAACACTACCCAAAACCCTAAAACACTACCCCCAGCATGACCCTACACTATGCAAACACTACAACACTACCCAAAACCCTAAAACACTACCCCCCAGCATGACCCTACACTACGCAAACACTACAACACTACCCAAAACCCTAAAACACTACCCCCAGCATGACCCTACACTACGCAAACACTACAACACTACCCAAAACCCTAAAACACTACCCCCAGCATGACCCTACACTACGCAAACACTACAACACTACCCAAAACCCTAAAACACTACACCCCAGCATGACCCTACACTACGCAAACACTACAACACTACCCAAAACCCTAAAACACTACACCCCAGCATGACCCTACACTACGCAAACACTACAACACTACCCAAAACCCTAAAACACTACCACCAGCATGACCCTACACTACACAAACACTACAACACTACCCAAAACCCTAAAACACTACCCCCAGCATGACCCTACACTACGCAAACACTACAACACTATCCTAAACCCTAAAACACTACGCCCAGCATCACCCTACACTACGCAAACACTACAACACTACCCAAAACCCTAAAACACTACCCCCAGCATGACCCTACACTACGCAAACACTACAACACTATCCTAAACCCTAAAACACTACGCCCAGCATGACCCTACACTACGCAAACACTACAACACTACCCTAAACCCTAAAACACTAGCCCCAGCATGACCCTACACTACGCAAACACTACAACACAACCCTAAACCCTAAAACACTACCCCCAGCATGACCCTACACTACGCAAACACTACAACACTACCCTAAACCCTAAAACACTACCCCCAGCATGACCCTACACTACGCAAACACTACAACACAACCCTAAACCCTAAAACACTACCCCCAGCATGACCCTACACTAAATAACCACCACAACTCTACACTACACTAACACAAAACTACACTACACAACACTACACTACACTACACAATCACTAACCCACGAAAAAATTAACACAAACCCACTTACCTCTCTCGTCATCGTGGTTTTCACAACGCAAATGCATTTACCATACATGCCTTTAAAACGTAATTCTTTGTAAAGGCATGCGCGATAAATGCACATGCGTTTTGAAAAAATGCGGGATAATGGTATGCGAGGTCAATGACCTTGCGGGATAATGGTATGCGGACTGAAAGTCTGCGGGATAAAAAATGCGGGAAAATGGCTGCAAACCATGATTAGCAGCAGACTTCCCTGGTGAGCACTAGCTTTACTACAGTGATCTAATGAGCAACTAGAGTGCTAACATTCAGAATTTATGGCAAATGTGTGACACATCTGAATGCCTTCTTGATAGAACCAAAGTAAAAAAGCATTGAAAATGCAATAGATCTCGCCCTCGTTTAAGTTAAAGCCATTCTGTTTGTAATGAGGTGGCTTTTTAGCTTTGCTTTTATTAGTGTTTTTAAAACTTTCATGTAAATAACATGCATATGTATGCATATATGTATATGTATGCATGCATTTATATTTATATAGATATGCAGATTATATATGTTTATATATGTATATTACCTACTGGCGATAGCCAGTGGGTATATATAGTTAGGATTTTTTCTCTATGGGATTTCTGAAAATTCTATGTCTAATAACTTTGGCGTTTGAGGACGGAATTGGCTGAAATTTTCAGGAAAATGGCACATTTTGTTTCTGAGCAGCCCCTGAAAATTTGGGGTGGGTTTCATTAAGGGGGGGCCGAGAAAAAAGGGGGGTCACAAAACGCGTTTTTCCCATTCATTTTTCCATAGGGCGGTTGGACTCACTTTTAGCTCGAACGGCTGAATAGATTTACATGAAACTTGGCAAAATTGTAGATATGGTTTGCCCGACGTGCCTTTGCTATGTCTCAATATATGTGCTCCAGTGGATTTTGAGAAATTAACGTTTAAAAAAATATATATATCTGTGACAGCGCTCCGGTTAGCGCCCCGGTTCGCGTACCTGACGCGTAACGGAACTTCGCGAAGCGAAGCTGATTGGCTCTCCGGTGTCTGTCAACATTCTAAACAGTCCGGAGCGGCCGCCATCTTGTCTCTCGGTACGATCGAGAGACAAGATGTGGTGAAAAACGAAGGGGGAAATGAAGGAAAGGGGGCAAGGTAGACCACTCCTGACCCCCTAGGATTGATGAGGGGGATATTAAAGTGCCCCGCGGGGCAAAATATAAAAAAAAAAGATTTTTTTGCGATTTTACGCCGTAGAGGCGCGTCCCGGTACGCGAACCGGGCAGCTCACCGGGCAGCTCACCGGGCAGCTCACCGGGCAGCTCACCGGGCAGCTAACCGGGCAGCTAACCGGCAGCGTAGCTGTCAACATTGTAAACAGTCCGGAGCGGCCGCCATCTTGTCTCTCGGTAGGTTCGAGAGACAAGATGTGGTGAAAAAAGAAGGGGGAAATGAAGGAAAGGGGGCAAGGTAAACCCCTCCTGACCCCCTAGGATTGATGAGGGGGATATTAAAGTCCCCCGCGATTTTTCGCGGTAGAGGCGCTTCCCGGTACGCGAACCGGGCAGCTAACCGGCAGCGTAACGGGAGTCCGCCATCTTGTGTTTTTGGAGCGTCCGGTTCGCGTACCGGGTAGCGTCCCGGTAAGCGTAACAAGGAGAAAACCAAGAGAAACAGTAAAAAAAAAATTAAGGGAATAGATTTCCAGCAAACTTGGCAAAATTGTAGGGACTGTTTGTTTGATGTGCCTTTGCAAGGCCTCAAGATATGTGCACGGGTGGATTTTGTCTAATTAAGGTTAAAAAAAATATATATATCTGTAAGCGTGCTCCGGCACGCTTACGTTACGGGTTTTGTTTGCGCTGCAGAGCCGATACGTCACGGTTATGCGACGCGTCATGAGGCGTCTCACGTGGCTACGTGATACGTCACGTAATAAAGAATATATTTTACAGCTATAGATATTAGCTTTTAAAAAACCAATGAAATTCACTGAAAAAACCATAGGTTATAGACCATATATAGTTAGGAATTTGCATTTACAAAACCTTGAAAATTCACTGAAAAAACCATAGGTTAGAGACCATATATAGTTAGCTGGACATTTTATTGACATAAAACCAATGAAATTCCAGATATAGTTAGTTGCACTAACTATATATCGCGCACCCGCAATCCACTGCTGATGATGTCACATATTACATCATTCATGACATGGTCAGTGACATCACTGATGACATCATCGATGACATCTCAAATGACATCACTGATGACATCACTAATGACATCTCAAATGACATCACTGATGACATCATGACACACCAATACCAGTTACTACATACGCACTCACTGATTCCTACGTCTACACACACATTCACTCATTCACCCATACAATCACTCATACATACAGTCACTCATTATTACAACACTATCATATGCACTCATACACCTATGCAGACACTCACACACTGCCACTCATCCATGGAGTTACTCACACACCTAGTCAGTCCTGTAAAGAATCAATCACACTTCCATTTCCTCATCTATACAGTTAAACACAGAACACCATACTTCAGTGACATCACTGATGACATCACTGATGGCATCTCAAATGACATCACTGATGACATCTCAAATGACATCACTGATGACATCATGACACACCAATACCAGTTACTACATACGCACTCACTGATTCCTACGTCTACACACACATTCACTCATTCACCCATACAATCACTCATACATACAGTCACTCATTATTACAACACTATCATATGCACTCATACACCTAGTCAGTCCTGTGAAGAATCAATCACACTTCGATTTCCTCATCTATACAGTTAAACACAGAACACCATACTTTTCACACATATACTAACACATACTTACTCTCTTATACAATCACTGATACAAGTACACATTGATATGCACAGAGTCACACACCTCCCAGCCAGCCACACACACACTCAGTCTTCCATACATCCACTCATTCTTCAATATGTAAAACATATTTAAACTTTACAAAAACACACAGACACTAGATGATGTCATCAGTGATGTCATTTGAGATGTCATCAGTGATGTCATCAGTGATGTCATTTGAGATGTCATCAGTGATGTCATCAGTGATGTCACTGACCATGTCATGAATGATGTAATATGTGACATCATCAGCAGTTGATTGCGGGTGCGCGATATATTGTTAGTACAACTAACTTTATATGGAATTTCATTGGTTTTATGTCAATAAAATGTCCAGCTAACTATATATGGTCTCTAACCTATGGTTTTTTCAGTGAATTTTCAAGGTTTTGTAAATGCAAATTCCTAACTATATATGGTCTATAACCTATGGTTTTTTCAGTGAATATATATATATATATAATGAATGAGACTCGTGAACAAGACACACTTCTGGTGTCGAAATGTGTAGAGTGTGCTGCTCATTAAACTAATGCAGGCAACTTACCTGCTGAGAGGGCGTTTGCCATCTTTCCTTGGAGACTGGAAAATGTTGCTGTTGAGATATATACTACCTACTGGCGGTCGCCAGTAGGTAGTTATAGTTTGGACCACGTTTCCATAGGAAAAGCATGTTTTCATGTGCTTATAACTTTGGGGTCTTTTGACGAATTCTTACGAACTTTTCCAAAAAGTTTTGTTTTTTAGATTAGCTTCTATCTTGAACGTTTAGGGGTGATTGGTCAAGTGGGGGCTGAGAAAAAGGGGGTCCCAAAACATGTTTTCTCCCTGCAATTTCTATAGGAAACTTTAGACAAGGCTACATGTCAAACTGCTGAACAGAATTATGCCACATTTGGCATAGAGAAAGGCC
Organism: Lissotriton helveticus; assembly: GCF_964261635.1. Classification (NCBI taxonomy): domain Eukaryota; kingdom Metazoa; phylum Chordata; class Amphibia; order Caudata; family Salamandridae; genus Lissotriton; species Lissotriton helveticus. Next base: position 1,868,094,351 of record NC_136059.1, read on the forward strand.
TTGGCCAGAAAGCACACTTTTGTTTAAATGGGGTAAATCCGGTCAGTAGTTTTTGAGAAATATCAAATTTTACAGATATCGATATTGGAGAATTCTGACATCTGATTGGCTGAGGGGTTTGCGAGCACAAGCTTGCGGGTCATTGGCTGTGAAAGGTTGAAACTAGGAAGTGTTGGCAGCCAATTTGTGACTCAGTTGCAAGGAGTAGGGAGAACAAAAGAGAACAATTGTATAAGAGGGTATAGTCGGAACACTGTGGAGCTAGTTTAAGTAGTCTGTACGGTGCAGAATGTTGCGTTGGCTGTGGAAATCATATGGGGAAAACAACAATGCGCCGTATTGCGGCCTTCCTTTAAAATAATGAGGAGTAATGTTTACTTATAATGTGGTGTTCACTTGTATCACGGACAGTGTCACTTTGTTAGAGGAAATTTAATATTAAGTGGGAGGGCGTGTTCTCTCCCTGTGCGCGGAACAAAATTAACGTTTAATTGGCTGAGGTTTTCCAACAATGAGCTGAATGTTCATTGGTTGTGAACCAATGAAAGTAGAAGTGTTAGCAGCCATTCCCTTCCCCTCCACGGAGTAGGAGGGACTTCTGATTGGCCGACATGTTCCAAGGAGGACCTTCCGAAGCTTAATGTTGATTGGCTGTAAAGCATTGAAAGTAGAAGTGTTGTCTGCGATTTCTTCCCCCTATCGGGGACATCTCATTGGGTAACGTGTTCCAAGCAGGACCTTCCCAAGCTTAATGTTCATTGGCTGTGAAGCATTAAAAGTTGAAGTGATGGCAGCCATTCCCTCCCCTTCTGCAGAACACCCTGGACATTTTATTGACTAAAGTGTCCCGAGTACAAGTTTGCTCCGTATTGTGTGGGAACGGTTCACTGTTGTCAGCCATTTTGTGATGCACTTCAAAGGAGTACGGGGAAACAAAGTAGTAGAGGGGAGGGGAGGAACACTATTAACTCTGTACAGTGGTCACAAGGTGGTGGACAGGGACTGTGAAGGTAAAAATAGTTTTTAATAGTTTTTAATATATTTTAAGAGCCATTTATATAATTTACGTGGGGCCTACAAATCATGTAAGGAAAATAACAGTGTGTTGCGGTCTTCTTTTTATTAAGTCAGCGGGTGGGATACTTCACAGGATCAGTATTTACTTATAATGTGGTGGTTACTTTTCTGACGGGGAGTTCTACATCTTTGGAGAAAATATTATAAAATGGAGGAGGAGGTTGAGAAAGAAAGCGCGCTGTTGTGGTCTTCATTTAAATAAGGTTCTGAGTAACCTACTTCTCGGGAGCAATGTTTATTTATAATGTATAGTTATAGTGCTGTGCCTACTTCTGTCGTGGGTAGTGCTATTTCCGTGCAACAAAATAGTAGGTGTGGTTGCACTGGAAAAATGTATGTCTAGGTTTGAAACAGTTTTTATTAAGCAATGACAAATATACTTTCTTAGGAAAGTGTAGCTGTATATATCAGAGGGGTGACAAATAAAAAACAATTCATAAAATATCCCTTAAGCATGGCCACACTCCTCCTTTTTTGTCGCCTATAGTTTGTAAAAGTGTTACCCTATATTTCTGTTAATATAGGCGGGCATCAGTTACTTTTAGATAAAGTAGAAAAGAAGTGCTACAAGAAACACTCCTGCACCACATCATCTCAGGTCACAACAACAATAACAAGTAAAAATCAGTTAAACATAAATGACGTAATATTACCTAGAAATGTACACTTCATCAAAACACTAAATAAACAATAAAGCACTATGTATACAGTTTTTAGGGACTACTATTTTATAAAAATATTAGCTGTGTTACAAACTGTGAGATAGTAAGTTATCAACGAAAATAACTGTAGTAAATGTTCTTAATATTTTGCAGAGATAGATCTCTAACCCCTCTGAAGTACTATAAGTTCACAGTATTAAAATATACATGGTGACTTTATAGTATTCCACAGGAGAAGAAGAATAAGGAGCACAACCAAAAAAACAAAATGCTTACAATCTCCATTCTGTAGAAGTCGGGAAAGTTTTGTAGTAGTGCTTAGAGGTCACCAACTGCTCTGTTAACAGATTACGTACTCCTTTAGGATATATAGAAAAGTAGTAATATATACAATATTATTCCTATATACTCTATAGGTAGAACAAGAATAGGAAAAAAGAAAAAGAGAAATACGTAAATATCAATAAAGAAATGTAGGGTTAATCAAAGGCATTCAGTAAAAAAGTATCTATGTAAATAATCTTTTTAAAACTGCAATTTCATAAATAGTCTCACTGTAAAAATATCTAATCAAGTAAGTTGTATTTGAGATGGTTTACTCCTGGCGGCGACAAATCTCCAATTCCTCTTGTGTGAAAATTTGATACTCTACTACAATATAGAGAGTTTCACTGATGCCACACAAAAAAGGAAAAGGGAAATAAAGGCATAAACACAAAACAAGATCAATATTGAAATATTTTTCCGCTGTGAATATGTTCAAAGCTGTCTTTTCGGAACTTCGAAATCTTTCTTCTTCATGTCGACGGCTCATAAACACCTCTCAGATCATAATGACTGTGAACCTTATAACATACATATTCACAGTATATTATCAAAGGGGGGAACAGAGTAAGAAGAAGAAGCTAAACACGTTACATATGAATCTTTAGTCTTCGTGTCAATGGGTCACCAACACCTCTGAAGTTCGCTATACTCTGATTATTACAATGTACATAGTCACAGTATATAACCTCAAAGGAGCCAGAAAAGCAACAGTGTTTCCTCTACTTTGGGTGTTTCTCAATGCAAGCTGCTGGCATTACATATAAATTACAAAAAGAACCAATAACACTTTTTTTGTAACACAAATCTTCAAATATTCACAAATAGCTACATATTATAAATGTCTACTCTGCCATAATCCAACAACTTACAACTCCGTAACATGTTTTGTTGTCGCAAAAGAAGAATCCGACGCTAGAAAAGGGAACCTGCATCACAGAATGGACACGTGAAAATAACTTTCATAAACGAAATTAATTGAACAACGGGTGTGGTTTATATACTTTTGGTTATTGAGTAGTCTATGGAAGGAAGATGCGGCCCTGCCCATTTAGATGTCACATTTTACAGTTGACACGTGCTCCCGTTTTCACTGTTTCACTTGTGCACATGTTTGGAAAAGTTACACAATGTGAAGCGGTAAATGTTTTACTCTCATCCCTCATAAGTATAAGTTCCTTAATATGTACATGCATTGGAGAGCTTAAAAACTGTTACCCGGCAAACCATGTCATTTCCTTTCTCGTGACTAAAAACATCTATTAATTGCTGTAATTCTAAATAGAAGATATAAAAAAAATATCGTTCAGAGTAGAAGAAAAAAAAAGTATGTGCTAATATTTCTCATCACTATGGTTTTAAATTAAAAAAATACCAGCATTTGTAAAGCGTACAGGTACCCCCGGAAAGGTGTGCCGGCGCTCGGGGAATTGGGAAGATTAAGCAAGGTGTTGCCCACAGTGACATAGTGGTCGGCTAACGTGCTGGAGCAGAGAAACGAACTGTGAACGCTGTTGTTCGATGTCTGGTATCATAGCAGCGGCGTCATACTTTTTCCACACTTATGTGTTAATTACTGCTAATTAGGTTTTAAACATTGTTAAATTATAACTTATAACAGACTACTGTTACAGTTAGTTTTCCACAAACAAAAAGTATGCACGTCTTTTTAAAATGTATTTAAAAACAATATAGGATTTAGGGACATTGTAGTTAGAAATTAGCATTGATAAAACCTTTGAAATTCACTGAAAAAACCATTGGTTTTACAGACGTTATAGTTAGAAATTAGCATTTAACAAACCTTTGAAATTCACTGAAAAAAAGATAGGTTTTCCAGATGCTATAGTTAGAAATTATCATTTAAAAAACCTTAGAAATTCACAGAAAAAAACATAGGTTTCAGGGACGTTATAGTTAGCTGGACATTTCACTTATACAAAACCATAGAAATTCCACTGTTATAGTTAGTTCAGCTAACTATAACTCGCGCCCCCGCAATGCACTGCTCATGACGTCACATATAACATCATTCAGGGCATGGTCAGTGACATCACTGATGACATCTCAACATCACTGATGACCTCACCGATAACATCATGCACGTGAACATCTGATGCACCTCCTCACAGTCTAATATAACCTTTGATACACCCACTGTAAAATACAGACTACCATTTTCGAAACCACCAATACAGTTACAACATTTGCACTCACTGATTCCTAGGTCTACACACACACCCACTCATTCACCCATAAAATCACTTATATATGCCGTCACTCATCAATACAACACTATCATATGCACTCATTTACCTATTCAAACACTCACACACCGCCACTCATCCATGGAGTTTCTCACACACCTAGTCAGTCATGTAAAGAATCAGTTCCACTCCCATTTACTCACCTATAAAGTTATACACACACCACCTCATTAATTCATACAGATAGTAATGCATACTTACTCTCTTATATAATCACTGATACAAGTATACACTCATCCATACAGCCACTCTCACAATCACTCACTCTGACATGTAGTTATTTATATACACCATCACTCACATATACTGCCTTTTACATATGTAGTTACTCTCATGTAAGACTGAGATATCTATTCACTAACCATCACACCCATACACATACTCACCCACTCATAGAGCTGTTTCCACATGCACTCTAAAACCCATACACCCAGTGGGTCAAATATTCACACATCTATGCACAGAGTCACACACCTCCAACTCACCCACACACACACTCAGGCACCCATAAAAATACTCAGGCAAACAATCAATAACCCATATAGACACTTGTGTAGCTACTGATCAACCCATGTGCCAGATTACACAACAACAGACAGACTGATACAGACATTCACAAAGTTTAGTCACTATCTCATGCATTCAATAAGACACGTTTAATCAGTCACTTATACAATCAGTCACACACCTCCTAAATCCTACATTCAGACACCTATACACCCACTCATTCTTCAATACATCTTTGCATCTATATATAAAACATATTTAAACTTTACAGAAACACACAGTCACTGGATGATGTCATCAGTGATGTCATTTGAGATGTCATCAGTGATATCATCAGTGATGTCACTGACCATGCCATGAATGATGTAATATGTGATGTCATGAGCAGTGCTGGGGTGCGAGTTATAGTTAGCTGAACTAACTATAATGGTGGAATTTCAATGGTTTTGTATGAGTGAAATGTCCAGCTAACTATAACGTCCCTGAAACCTATGGTTTTTTCATTGAATATATATATATATATTTATTTATATATTTTCACTGAAAAAAACAAAAGGTTATAGGGACGTTATAGTTAGCTGGACATTTCAGATTTCATTCATACAAAACCAGTAAAATTCAGCAGTTATAGTTAACTGAGCTAACTATAACTTATGCCCCCCATGCACTGCTTATGACCGCACATATTACATCACTCATGACATGGTCAGTGACACCACTGATGACATCACTGATAACCTCTCAAAAGTCACCACTGATGACATCCTCCATTGAGTGTAAGTATTTTGTAAGAGTTTATGATCGTTAAACATATATACTAAGGTACTACAAAAGTTAAAATAGTATACTAGGTGTACTACTAATGAGTGATACTACTTTTAATATATATTATGTGAGAGGCTGTGTGGCTGTATGTATCCTTGTGTGTGTGAGTGAGTGAGTAGCTGTATGAGTGGGTGTGTGAGTAGCTGGCTATATTAGTGAGTTAGTGGGTGTATCAGTGGCTGCATGGGTGGACAAGTGGCAGTGTGAGTGTCTCTATGTGTGGGTAAGTGGGTGTGTAGTGACTGTATAGGTGAGTTAGTGGGTGTCTCATTGGATGTATGAATATGTGACTGGGTGTGTAAGTGGTTGTTTGGGTGAGTAAGTGGTTGTTTGAGTGAGTGTTTGGCTAAGTGTTTGTGTGTAAGTGGCTGTACTGGAGAGTGAGTGTCTGTGTTAGTGGCTTTATGGGTGAGTATGCAGATGTTTGAGTGCTTGTATGGATGTGTGAATGGGGTATGTAAGTGGTTGTGTGAGGGCTTGTATGGGTGACTGAGTAGTTGTGTTGAGAGGCTGATTGGGTGAGTGACTGGGTGTATAAATGACTTTGAACATAAACAAGTGGGTGTGTGAGTTGCTGTATGGGTGAACATGTGATTATGTGACTGGCTGTATGGGTGAATGACTGGTTGTATGAGTGGCTGTATAGGTGAGTGAATAGTTGTGTGAGTGGCTGTGCAAGTAAGTGAATGGGTGTTTGAGTGGCTCTATGGAGGAGTGAGTGGGTGTGTGAATACTGGTATAGGTCTGTGACTGGGTATGTGAGTGGCTGTGTGGGTGTGTGAGTGGACATATGAGAGGTTGTATGGGGTGTGAGTAGGCGTGCGAATGGTTCTGTGGATGTCATCAGTGATGTCATCAGTGATATCATTTGAGATTTCATCAGAGATGTCACTAACCATGTTGTGAGTGATGTAATATCTGTAGTCATAAGCAGTGCATTGTGGGGTGTATGTTATAGTTAGCTCAGGTAACTATTACTGCTGAATTTCACTGGTTTTGCGTGAGTGAAATCTGAGCCTAACTATAATGCCCCTGTAACCTTTGTTTTTTTCAGTGAATTCCTAAGGTTTTTCAAAATCTAATTCCTAACTATATTATCCCAGTAACCTTTGTTTTTGTAATGAATTTTGAAGTCTTTTTGAACTAGTAGTCGTGTTTGCAGAGTAGTGGAGAAATGTGATGGGCCTATGACCAACTCTCAGGCATCCTGTTGTGTTGGACTTACTAGAGGAAACAGGAGGGCTTCTGGTCCCCCAAGAACCCTCAATATCCAAGAGGACTTCATCCAGAAACCAGCGGTGGTCCAGGAAGCACATTTGCAGAGTGGTGGAGAAAGAGGACATGGCCATCAAAGACCACTCAGCAATTTTGCTGTGTGGGACTTACTGGAGGTAACAGGAGGGTTTCTTGGCACTTAAGGACACTCTGAAGCCAACTGTACTTTATCCCCCAACGAGCAGTGCACCAGGAGGTGCGTTTGCAGAGTGCTTGAGAAAGGGGGCATCGCCTCTGAAGTTCCCTCAGCAATCACGCTCTGTGGGACTTACTGGAGGTAACAAGTGAGCTTGTTAGCCCCTAAGTAAGTTATAGTTAGCTCAGATAACTGCTGAATTTCTCTGGTTTTGTATGAGTGAAATGTGAGCCTAAATATATCAATATAACCTCCTTGTAACCTTTGTATTTTTAGTGAAAAAATATATATATATACTTGTATACGTGTTACATTGCTGAATAGGTGTGCGCATATGCATGTTTTAAACCTGGGGGTAAAAGAAAGCTACGGAGTTTCAGGAACAGTCCTAATATTCCTTGCAAATGCCAAAAAAAGTTGTACATTTGCTCCAAAGAAAGGAGTAACCAAACAGTACCAAATATCTGACTTAGTGCCTGATAACATTCTTGGAGAATGGGATACTCTGTGACGGATGTTCCGTCTGTCGTATTACGATTCCGTTCTATCCTATGTAACTTGAAATACGGAGGCCGGGGCATCCATCACGTTTGTGATGGAGGATCCCATCAACAAAGTTCGTAATCAGGACTTTACACTTTTTATCGGGAACCTTACAGGCATTTCCCTGCATTCCTCACTTTGAAACTCCCCACCTGGGAGAGGGTATTAGAAGAATTAGACAATCAGAGGGTTAGATTCACAAAGGAAAACTTACACTTTTGTATAGTTCACTAATTTTGGGTAATCACAAACTACAGGTTTAATTTTACTAATAATTTTACAACTACAGAGACTCTGCAGCTGGGCTGGGCACTCCACTTATAAAAAGATAGGACAGGCCCTAAGATAGCACATTACACAATTATGTTGTCCTAAACAGAGAAGCGCTATACATGGGGGCTGGTTGCTACGCCTGTTACACCTGTTAATTACCCTGAGTGTCCGGATACCCTGCCTGGATATTTTCAGAAGCTTAAGAGTGGATTATGGTGTGGCAGATAAACAGCCCTAATTTGCCCTCTCCTTTAATGTAGTCCTTCTTTCCCATTTTCAATTAAACTTGCCTATGTACTGCCATGTGATTGTCAGATGGCTCCATAAACAAGTTAGTACGACACTCGTATAACACAATTTAAACACTGTTTTTCTAGGCTCTGAGGCGCTACTGCAAATAATTTAACGAGCCACAAGTCATTAGGTATGCTATGGAACCTCTGGTGGGTAGGCTACAACCTTAGACATAGACCCATTGTTCCATAATTGAAGAACCAGCCCAGAGATACTCCCCTCAATCAAGGCTCTTTGTCATAGAGTGGTAGCAATTAATATATGCCAGATGATCATAAATTAGGGGTTGATTGAGAAGTGAGGAGTTTCATGCACAAGTAGCAGAGAAAGGACCATACAATGTTCTCTGCACTATACAGACATTTTTAAATGGTATCCCATAATTTCATCCAGTGAAGATTTAATGACCAGATTGTTTCAGGAAACAAAACTAAGTCCCTCTCGTTAAATCTGTGCGCTACCTCAGACCGTTTAGCAATTGGCAAAGCTTTCAGAACTTTCCTCTCTGTTGATTGGCTGTAGACGAGACTAAGTTAGATGGGTTGTACTCTGCTGAGAGACCTAAGGTGAGGACTAAGGGCCTCATTTACAAGAAGTGGCACATCGCTGCGTGAAAGCAGCGATGCGCCACTTCTCAGTGCACCCTCCTGCAACACCAATGATGTGTCATATTTACGATATGACACATCATATCGCAAAGAAGGACAGATGCGTCAGTATAACTGACGTATCTGTCAGCGCAAAAAGTGGCGCTTTGCTGGAATTGGTTCAGAAGCTTGACGCAACTCCAGCAATGTTCCTTTCACATGGGGCGAGCCTCATGTGAAAGGTCCTGCGTCACCCTTGCGCCTGCCATGAGGCAGGCGTAAGGTTTTGAAGCACTGGCGTCCTAGAAGTAGCGCAGCGAAATCTCATAGATTTCGCTGCGCAACTCTTACGACCCTTTCTTGCGGGGGTAAGCTCACCCTGCATACATTATACCTGGCGCAGGTATAATGTAGCACAGGGGTTTACGAAAGGACGCATCTAACTAAATGCGTCACTTCCTAAATATGGCACAACATGGTGCATTTTTTATGCCACTGGTGCGTCACAAAAAATTACGCACTAGTGGCGCAAAAATGATGCAGGTGCTCATAAATAAGCCCCTAAGACTTTGGAAATGACCTCTAACAAAAAAGATACAAAATAGAACATATGCTGGAGGGAAATACAAGTTCAGGAAATGCTGAGTGAGCTACGGTGTTAGCCTCTCCAAATGCCAATCTGCGGGCACTTAGGAGATAGGCCCTGCCTACATAAAATGCCAAATAAGTGTATCCTCCAAGGGCAGCCATGCAGGATGCAGCTAGCAGGACTGCTCCTCACTGCTCAGCGCGGGTGACGGGAAGAAAACAAAACAAACATCCCTCATATTTCAGCTTACAGAGTAGTTACTGTAGCGGTTAAGACAGGGAACATTTCTATCGCATTAAATGTTGTCTCGGTCTAATCTAAATGCAAAGCTGCTCGGCAAAGTTCTGCTCGTCTTTTATTAATACGCACTGAGTATCCTGTCATTATGAATTCCGCCCGCACCGCGGTGCACTCTGAAAGCATTGATCCTAATGAATTCCTCTGGTATTCTTGGAGACGCGCTGCTTAGTTTCACATTCTTTCCACTTTAATTCAGCATGAAAGTCATTTAAAAAAAAAGTTAGCCAACGCGGATCCGATCATATCAGGGCTCTAATGTGTTCAATTATGGGTATCAAAACAATTTGAAGATGGCAAACCAATTACAGATCCCGCAGCAGCCACGGGGTGAGGTCTCGTTGTCGGTGTCCAGCTTCTATTTCTAACGGTTGCACAAATTTAATAAGAGAGTTGGGGAGGAGTGAATGCTGTGCGTCTTCTTGGTTGCACTTACCACTGGTGAAAATTCCAGCTGGCCAGTTGCAAATGGTTTCCACAGGATCCAATTCCTGGTTTTTGGAATTCTGGATATAGAATAATCTTCTTTGAAGAAATATCCGTTTGATTTGAGTTCTATTTTGGACACAGTTACTGGTGTCAATTATTCTTCAATTTTTTATGGTACTTGATTTAATCAGCAGACACCCAATGTTTTTGATTCTGACAATTAAGAAGCTCAATTCCCAAATACCAACATACCATGTGGGGCATCGAACAGAAACAGTTTACTTTGTGGGTTCTTAACACTATGCCACACGCTGAGATGGCTTCCAGATAGGGAAGGGAGTTGTATGTCCTCACAAACAACCCCCTAAAAGTCCTAGGGCTTCAATTGGAGGCGGGCGGGTTTTGGACTTCCAATAAAGTTTCAAGAGGTTACATTTGCCCACTGCTCAGCGCCGCCACTATCAGGTACACTTACCATGTGGACTTGGTTTCTTCTTAAATCGCATTAGAAAGGCCCATCTGATATCATTTCCATTATGGTCTGGGTTCACCATCAAATAAATTGGTGGCCCTGAACACAAAAATCTTTAAAAATGTCCCCGACACAATCCGAAGACATTAAGGGTGTTTACTACATTGGTCTTGATAATGGAGTCCCACTTTGAATGGCACGCCCTGATATTCCACCCGGCTGTAATCCTAAGAAGCAGAGCCTGCCAAACGGAAAACATTTTAGATAAAAAATGTCAGCTGCAATGGCAGGCAACTTTAAATGTATTGTAAAAGCCCGGCTCCCACAGGTATGATGGATGTAATACATCTTCATGCCAGTGGTTCACTGGCTGGGCTGACAAAGCATAAATTAGGCCCATTTTCATTAATCCAACTTCTTTAATAGCAGATGTATGGCTTGAAAAGTGTATTGCCAAACTGGGTCTCTTTGATCTGTAAGACATGTAGCCGGGTGAAAGTCAGGATGTATTTTTTAAAGAAAGCACCGTAGTAAGATTTCCACATCTATGGGTGCAGCACATTCTGTTACTTACACATTTGTTTAAAAAAAAATATCAAAGTATTGCAAATGCAAAGTTATGCACAATTTTTGCCAATTTTTCCGACAGTTATGCTAATGAAAATTTATGATAATGTGCAAGAGTACAACTCATCTGATGGGTGTACAGAGTGTGGAGTAAGACTAAATATTGGGGACTCTTGGGGATGCAGAAAGTAGCATTTTTTTTTTTTTTTTTAGCAAAGATGGATCCCCACCCCAAATAGGCTTGCTTGAAATGAATGAGCAATTCAAGCAACGTCATTAAGTTTAACTCAATTAGAAAGCCAAAAAAGTGATATATGGAAATGCTAATAATTATTTTGGGTGTGTTCCATTCCATCATGTTTTGTCGTCCATTAGAGAAAGGGACATGGCAATGCTAATTAATCCAATCCCGCTTAGAAAAAGACAGCATGTACTGAAGCGATGCATTTTGTGTACAGTGAATGAGAATACACGTAGCCCAGGTGCATAGATACGTTTCAGCCTTGTTTGACCTCGTAATTGCCACTTATGACAATTTACTTAGGCAGTATAACTATGATGTTTGGAAATGCTTAAATTAACGTAATCTACTGATAACTACTTTTGACACATTCCATTCCAGCATGACTTTAGGTTTTCCTTGCCTTTATGGCCTTGGAACTACCATTTATACGAATATAGGACGTTACAATGCAAACAATTACAATGAATGCTTTTACATCGCAGTTTTTACAATGCAACTATCATTACATCGCATGATTTTACAACGCATACCATTACAACAGATTTTTTTTAACTACCATTACAACGAATTCCATTATAACGCATACCATTACAACGCATTATATTTTTAGTGCAACAGTAGGGTAAGGTGTTGGATAGCGTAGGGGTAACATTTACTATTCCCCCTCCAGTGAGTGCAACAGTAGAGAAAGCGTTGGATAGCGTACGGGTAAAAATTACTATTCCCACTCCAGTAAGTGCAACAGTAGGGAAAGTGTAGGATAGGGATGTATGACATTACAACGCATGCTTTTACATCGCATGCTTTTACAACGCGGTTTTTACAACGCATACCATTACAACGCATAGTGCTTTTAGGCGCTGGATAGTGAATTGTTTAATTTACTATTCCAACTCCAGTCCCCGTGGATAGTAGGGAAGGTGTTGGATAGTACATTAAACCTATTCCCTATCCTAGAGCGCCCACCTGTGCAATGCGTTGTAATGGTTTGCGTTGTAAAAGATGCATTGTAAAGGCACTGCATGGTAAAAGTTGCGTTGTAAAGTTTGTTTACCGTAGGATAGCGTAGGGGTAAACATTACTATTCCCAACTATCCCAAAATCTATACCCACCCTTAAACTTAAAAATCTCCATTACTAACCTTATAATGCATTGTGATGACATGCATTGTGATGGCATGCGTTGTAATGGCATGCGTTGTAATGACAGGTGCTGTAGTGGCATGCGTTCTAATGGCATGCGATGCAAAGGCACTTGCGTTGTAAAAGTAGCGTTGTAAAGGCATTGCAATGTAATGCCTGCGTTGTAATGGACGTTTCCCCATATATACATCCGTCTTGATATTATGTCCTAGCTGGAATAAGTATGCCCCATTCCCTCAAAAAGGGGTACAAGAAACCCTCTGAACAGAACAAAACATTATCTTAGATTAATTGCAACATTTTTGGACCTCATTGGTTAAATAGGTTTTGAGTCCGTATGGCAGAAATGTCTCAAGTTAGTGCAAGTGGTGACTAAGCACATTTTGGCATTTATATGATCGGGAATAAATGATGTCAATATCTGGGTGTTTTAGAAATCACTTTATTGAAGGATAGCTATGCTGGCAGTAAAGCAAGCACCCGCTGCCATCCTTGTCTTTTTTGTACGGGGCTTACTTTGCTACCAATTGAGTTAACTTTTATGTAGCTGATATCCTTTCATTTAACGTTCTCAGTGACAGACTGACATATGTTTTTCTCTTATGTTTTGGTGGGACCCTTGTACTAATACCACCATTGGTCAGAATGTTTATATTAAATATAGGAACTGGTTTGGTAAAATTGACACAATATCTTTAAATGGAGAGAAATTAATCTCTATTGTATTCATCTCTTTAATGTCCTCCTGTATTACTTTGCTTCACTGAGCAGAAAATGTTCAATCACAAAATCACAATGCACTGAACCATCAGCACATTTTCCGAGCCTAATGGTACCATTTGTTCAGTAAATCAAGTCACATGATATTTTCATACATTTGTTTATGCGGGTCACATTTCGAAGTACAAATAATTCCAAAGCAAGAGTAGTTCTGGCTAAAGACAACTGCACAGGTGCTAGTTCCACAAGGAAATAGTGCTCTGCACTCACCCTCTAATGGTCAAAGTATTCCAAAATCATAAATACATTAAACTAGAATAAAACACACAAAAGGGAGTGTCTCAAGAATCCAACAAATGTATTGTAAAGTTTGCTCTCTTTGTTTCTTATCTACTCCGTTCAAGTACACATAGTTCAATGGTATCAATATCAATGTACCCTTCTCTAATATCAGAATAACATGGGAGCCTTGATATGAAGTCTCAAAACAATTCTCTTTATTATTCTTTAATACATCAAAGAAAAGAGTCCAGCCAAGGTGTTTCGTCCTCCGAGAGGACTTCATCAGGGTTCAAGTATTTCTTTACAGCAATGTCACATCAAAGAAAAAGTGCAAAATGGATCAGTTCTCCATGAAATTCTTGGAGCACTAGTACTGTTCCTTTATTGTTGCAGGGAAATACCAGTTGACACATATAAATATCACAGCTGTAGATCCATTTTACACTTAGACTTCGATGTGTCATTGCCATAAAGAAATACATTAACCCTGATGAAGTCCTCTTGGAGGACGAAACACATTGGCCAGGCTGTTTCTTTGATGTATTGAAGAATAATAAAGATAATTGTTTTGAGACTTCATATCACAGCTCCCATGCTATTCTGATACTGGAGAAGAGTACCTTGATATTGACGCCACTGAACTATGTGTACTTCATGAAAGGAGGAGAGAAGAAATAAAAAGAACAAACTCTACAATACAATTGTTAGATTCTTGAGGCACTCCGTTTTGTGTGTTTTTTCTGGTTTCACATTTCTCAGTATTTTGATTTTTCACTATTCAGCTAACTCACCAAATATTTACTGACTCTTTATGTCTAACAGATATGTTTACCTGGTAATCTGTAAATCCATTATTTGCTCTCTTCAATGACACCTTGGGAACCATTTGTTTTACTTTTTCCAGATACACTCAGGTTCATATAGTTAAAGCCCTATAATTTCCCCCCTTAGGTCAGCACTTATTCAATAATCTTCCTGTCACAGTGAAACTCAGAGCACACCTGTTCCCACCCAGAGGATGTAAGCAGGCCAAAGGATTTGGGGAAGACTACCCTTAGGATGACAGTTCTGGCACTGGTCGTTCCGAAACCAGAGTATCAGCAGTGTATTTGCATGCCTGGTTAATTATTCTTGCCAAGGCTGCACTCCAATATGTCAGAGACTACTTACACAGTAACATGGCTCTACCTCATTCTTTTTAAATCGACTTACTTTTTTCGTTGTTTTTTCTCTTTGAAATTTTGTTCTGGGGTCAGCTTGCCCTAAAGTCCTGGCCACGTCCTTGGCTCGGTTTGGCATTTTTCCAGTGACTGGTTAGCTCTAAGGTGTTCACCATTTACTGGCTGACCTGATCTCCTTTATTTTTAGCACAGTCCTGAGACTCTTTTAAAGATTAACTCCTTTAAATAAGTCTGCACTTGCACCTGTACGAGGAGCTATTTATTAGTAGATACATTTCAGCTCTACGTTGTTGAGAATAATTCCACATTCATTCACTTTTTTGCTCTCTGCTGAGTAGCTGGTCCTTAAGAAAGACTCAGTCCACTAGAATGTCCAACTGGCTCAAATCACAGTGGTAAATCTTCGAACAATACAGGCAACGTTCTATGAACATTCAGATTATGTGACCATGACTTCTTTCATGATCAGCAATTACTAAAAAAGGAATGGCTATTTAAACAAATACTCATAAAAATCAGATGCATAAAGGAATGACATATTTCTAATGCACTTTAAGTAAAAAGAAACTTTATCATCACATAAACTTTATTCGATATTTAGATAAAATTTATAAAAGTATATCCAACAAACAACATTTGTGTAGATTGGGGCAAAATATTTCATACAAAACAGTGCAACAAAATACATAAGATAAAAATAACAGTAAAATGTTTGTTCAACAACCCGAGGATAAAGAATGGAAACCTTACAAGAAATACATATTCACAAATCTTGCAAAAAATGTAAGTACAAATGCTGAAAAAGATGCCTCCTACCAGCAAAGAATTAAAATTCTGGAGCTAAAAATTGCAGCTAAAAACCATGACACATAGAAACATATTTGGGAGAAGTTAAGAGCTTCTGATAAAGGAACACAGTTCTGGCTTGACTTAACTAGAGAGTTGAATTTAGGGCAGATAAGGACAATATGCATGTTGTCACATACCGAGGCCTTATCACACTCACTTGCCAGTAAGTTAGATGTTTTATACCAAACTGCGTTTGGGCACAACAACTGATGGATTATGTCCATTCTAAAATAGGTCAACAACCAACAATGGTGATTAGTAATCTCCATAATAAGATATGGCTCAATTCCCATCACTGACTTCACTATAATGTACTGGTGCATCAACCGCTTGATTAATGCAGAAGTCTCCTGCTCTGCTGCCACCCTCAGAGAGAATGTCTGCTTCACCTAAGCAAGATCTTCTTCAACAATGACGCTGGGGTCAGATAAAAGCTCAGGTTTCCACTGGTCTTTCAAATTAGACATGATGTAGCGCAGCCATGGTATGTGAAACTTATTATCCAGGCTTTTACAATCACGGATGGTTATTCTGTAGAGCTTTACCTCTTCCTTAGCCAGATTGTGCTTCATTGTTGAAGAGGTCGGAGGAGTATAATGTCAAATATATAACCAATGCCAAGTGCCTCATGTACTATCTCTGAAGGAGTTTCGAGCACAACCCCTAAGAAAACTTGTTTTTCATTACCTGAATCGGGGCAGCGGAGGCATACACCCAGATGTCACACCCATATGAGGCTGCAGGGATACATTGTGCTTTATATACATCTGACAGTATCTTGATTGACTTCTGCTCTAAACGTCACAGAAATATCATTAAGGCTTAATATTCCTCTCTTAAAATGTACCTTGTTTTTCTTTAATAAATGATTCCATCTAATTCCAGAGTCTAATAAAATGCCCAGATAAGAATATTTTCCACCTTGCTTATGTCTGTCCGTAGGCCACCATAACATGGGATTTTTTCAAATTGATCGACAAGTCAAGACATCCCATAAAATCAATACAAAGATCTAAAAGACATTGGAAGCTCCTTGCCATGCGTGCTATCAGGACGGCATCATCTGAATATACAAGGGTGGGGATCAGCCTTCCTCCTACCCTCGTAATATCAAGGTCCTGATCATATAACACGTCCTCACGACGATTAATGTATATAATTAAGAGAAAGGGGGTCAAGCTGCAACCCCAACAGAATCCTCTTTTCAAATTAAAGTGCTGCGGGCATTCCTCGTTGGTGCCATATCTGACTGATGGTGTGAGGCTATAATGAAGATCTTTCAAAAAGGCAATCATTGGAGGGTCTACCCCAGTGGACCCCAGCTCAGCCCTGAGCTTATCTCTATCAACCTTATCAAATGCTGAGCTGAGGTTCATGATGGCCAAATATTCTGAGCCCCTCTTTGCTTTTCTATATTTAACTGTTAACAGGTGCAAGTTAAGATTCTGATCAACCATGCCCCACTCCTGTCTACATCCATACTGGATGTTTGACAAAATGTCATGCTCATTGGAGAGATACTGATACTGATTGGAGATACTGGAGAGACTAACCCAAAGGATTAGTCTCTCCAGTATCACCAGCCCAATGATTTTGACCCCACGCATCAACGAATGTAATGGGTATAAAGCAGGCAGGGTCAGCTTTGTCCCCCCTACTTACACTCTGGGACTATCAGAGAGTGATGCCAGCACCCTGATAAAGTACAACAAATAGCAGGATTTAAGTAAGGAGTGTGGATAGGCGCTCACAGTTCCACTAAGGGCTTATAAGGCACTTGGGCATTGTCATAATGAAAAAGAGTGACACATAAGGGGAGAAATTCAGTATATCATCATTAATGTTTAGCAAATACTTAGAGAGTTCATTGCAGGTTGGTGGAAAGAGGGCACTGAGTTAAATCAGGAGTGCGCTTGCTCTGCCAAACTTGTGGTTTTCCTGCTCTATTTAGAGCTGTGTGAGGTATTTGATTTTTTGATGACAAGATTTGTCCTGCTTGCCTATCTACCACAGTGCCATCTGTTCACAGTGATGGTTGCCATGCCCTATTTAGGGCAGGTCAACCATCACTAGTTTTTAATTTCCAGGGACCACCCAGCAAGTCATTGCAATCCTCAGGAGGGAATTCCCACACAGCCCCAATATGCAGGGAGAAAACTCAGAGTAGATCAGGTTCACTGTTTGTTTTTAAGAAATACATTCCTTGAAAACAATGATTTTTTGCTATATTGGCGCAACAAAACAAGGCAGCCGCTCAGCAATGTTCAGTGCCTTCAGCGGTGCAGCCACACTGGCAGAACTGCAGTTGCCATAGAGAGCCACAATCCACACTGATTGGCAGGGATTTTTACATTTAAAAGGCAGGGTAGCACAGGAACGGAGGATATGGGATCTGCTCATCTGACAAGGTGATAGACCTCCCAACAGGGTGTAAATGGAGCCTGTAGTCAATGGTCCTCACATTTTTTAGGGGTGTGAGAGCCACAATATTAATCCAGCAGCCACAAATGCATACACCAAGTGGATGAGTGTTTTCAAGGTGCAAGATTACAGTACAATTACAAGCAATTCCATGAAAAATGAGGAATAATCTGAGGAATTGTTGCTCTTGCACTGATCCCATGGCTTTCTCCTCTTTTCTAGATCTTTTTCCTCACCACACTCGTTTTGGCAGATTTTTTTCCTGCTGATATGTACATAGGAAAACTAATCAAAAGCGCATTTTAAATGTAAATCTGGGCTGTGAACTCCGCCTCAGTCACGGAGGTTGCAGAGTTTTTTCACACTCCGCGTTATACGGAGCTCGCGGAGTTCCCAAGAATTCCACTTCGCGATGGGGAGCAGAGTTTTTTTCCTTGCTTGCGTTTCTCAATGTCAAGTTGGCGAGCGCGAGCGAGGAAAATCCACCTCCCGGCGAGATTTTTCCTCGTTCCTGATCGTCAACATCAAATTGGCAAGCGCAAGTGTGAGCGTGGAATATCAACCTCCCAGCAAGATTTCTCAACATGGGCGGTCAGCTTTCTCATTGCGAGTGGTCGCGTATGCTCGCGACCGCTAATGTTGAAAAACTGTCCGTTCGCGTTGAGAAAGCTGCTGCTCGAGTAAAAATCTACTCTAGAGGCAGAAAGGAAGCAGTGCCCGATTGCGCTGTGCATGGGGCTGTTCTTAATTATGTGCGAACAAGTACTTGCCACTGAAAATCACAGCAAACTGCATTTATCTAACGCACTCGGCTGCTCGTGGAGCTCCGCATAGTGCAGAGGAGTCTTTTTTGCACTTCATGGAGTTCAGCATAGCAGAACTCTGTGAACTATGCCAAGGCTTATTCAAATGCACAAGTTGTCATTTTAGTTGCAGATATAATTGCCTTTGTTTGCCCAGTTTGTGAGCATCATGAAGAAAAAATAAGGGAATTTATGTAACTTGGTATCAAAAGTATTGCATGTAGGATTATATTTGGAAAGATCTAATGATTACTGACAATGATTTCGCAGGATTTACTTTCTGATTCCGCCATAACCCAACCCACAAGGAGCAATACAATCGAACGCACTTTTGCGTCTAATTTTAAATTGGGTGTCCAAATGTGTAAATTAGAAAGGACGAAATCTCATTTCAGGTGGCCAGAATCAAGAATTTACCCTTCCCAATAGGATTTTTTCCACTATGGTGGAACTTCTTTGTGAATTGGTTTACTCCCAGGAAGAGATTTAATATGTTCTTGGTGGTGTACTCCAGGAAAAGATTGTGAACATTCAGAAACTCACGTTAGTCACTACTCATCCATCTTTTGCAAGTAATTATCCACTCTAAAAAGGCTAGAAAATGTACATATGTGGAGTGCAAATGTAATTGCATTTTCAGGATCGGAATAAGAACGGAGCATCCCCAAAGGGATTTAAACAGTGGAAAAAATATCTTTCGGCCAAATCAACAAAAAAGTTTTAATCTCCAAATGCACATTTGCTTCACATTTCATGTGTGTAAAATAGTTGTTCACCTCACTTTTTGTTATAGCCCAACAAGAGTGTATTTCCGAATTTTCCCAGCAGGATCTTGGAATCTGGCCCTTTGAAAAAACGTTTTATGGAGATATCAAAGCTTGAGTGTCATAAATCCTCAGCGGGTGACATCATTCATGGCCACGCGTAAATCATCTGAAGTTCCCTAGCTGATATAGCTGCAGAAATCACCGATGACCTCCGACATGCCATGATCGATAACTTCTGAGATATGTTTATGATCAAGAAAAATGTGCCTTTGCCAACCAGCATTTTAATGTTTTAGCATGCTTGCAGCGGGCAAGCGATTTTCCACATTTCCTGGGGCAGAAGAGACAACTTGTTTTAAATAAGGTTGAGCCTTCTGGAAACGAGCTGACAAAACGCCATTGGGGCTGTTACCAGTCACAGAGTGTAGCAGAGAAAGATCTTGTGCGTGTGGAAGTGTGTTCTGCCCCCGGAGGCATTTTGCTTGTTTCAAAATATTCCTGTCTGGAATTAACATTAGGACGCGCTCGAGGCCTTGTGAAGACAGAGTATATCCATTGACTTTCTGTGCTATACATTTACATGGCAGATTTACATGATTGAGCCATTGAAATTGATCCGTTTTCTGAGATGCCGAGTTCATACAAACCCGAGGCTAGGTACATCTTTGAAAGCTAGTTTGATAATGTGCCGAGCATTATTTACTGTCGGCATTGAAATTGATTGAGCGTTACCTCACAGACGTCCCTTGCTTTGATCTAAAAAAAAAAAAGAAGTCACATCGTGATGGCTTACCTATAGATATGTACAGTAAGTACGTTTCAGATTTCTATACAGGCTGCACTCCCACACAAGTCATAGAGGCTTTCACTTTTGCAAGGTTATTTGGTTTTCGAACGAATAGGGAACAATTTGTGATATGTCCCAACATGCACCAAAATAAAATGAGATAAGGAGCTGCTTTATTTACCATAATATCTGCGGTGCTGGGTGGGTCAGTGGGATTAGAGAAAATGGCTGACATATATGGGGCTAGGGAGGGCTTTTACGTGCAACGTGTGTAGAACGACAGGAGGAAGGGCGTGCTATTGAGGATACCATTAAGTATGGGCCGAAAATTCGTTCCGCTTGCGGAATTTGTGGTTTTTCTGCAATTTCGTGATCCGCGAATCTCGCGAAATTGCGGCAAAATCTGCGAATCCGCGAGCGGGACAAATTTTGTTCAGGAAGCACAGGGTTACAGCAGGTGCCCAAGTTGAAGCTGATTTCTTTGTAACCATTTACAAAAGGGTTACAAAGAAATTAACTTCAACTTGGGCACCTGCTGTAACCCTGTA
The DNA here is from genome assembly GCF_964261635.1 of Lissotriton helveticus. Taxonomy (NCBI): domain Eukaryota; kingdom Metazoa; phylum Chordata; class Amphibia; order Caudata; family Salamandridae; genus Lissotriton; species Lissotriton helveticus. The sequence continues at coordinate 1,868,115,220 of NC_136059.1, forward strand.
AGTGCTTCCTGAGTGGCGCAGCGTTGCCTACTTGCAACTATTCTCTGACCCTGCTCTGACCCTCGAAGCAGGGTCAGAGAATAGTTACAATTAGGCAACGAGGCGCCTGTCCCAACAATTAAACCTCAGCAGGAAGCACTTACAGATATAAATCAAGCAGGTGCCCGAGTTGAAGCTCAAATTCAGTAACGCATTATTATTATAATCAGCCCAAGAATCTTGTGAGCACAGTCGATGCTAGTCAGGTGTGCTTTCTCCCCAAATCTACCATCTACAAATAGCTGTAATCCGTGATGGAGCTCTAGGCATCCACGAGTTTCTCGAGCGCAATCCCCCTGTACTTCCAGTGACCAGGAGGCTGCTTTCTCCTCATCTGCTGCGCTGATCGGTCTCTGACCTTTATAAACAAGAGGCATGTGAACGCCTAATCTTCCTCGCTAATAGCACTTTTACAAAATATATACATCTCTATATTCTGCTCTCCCAATCTTTTTTTTTATAAAGAAACGGGCATGGGGTTTACAATATGGGTGGCCCTTAACTTTAAACTCGAACACTGAAAGAAAATGAAGAAAACCTTTGCCCTAAGACAGGACAGAGGACCCCCAGCTAAGGCTGGGAGCTGCTGCTGATGGGCTGCGCCGTCCCCGTCCCGGGCCCCCCTCCCTCTCACGGCTGTCCGAGGCAGCCCGGGAGCAGGGGGCCGCTGAGACAGAGAACCAGGCCGGTGACATGAAGGGCCTTTGGCCCAGGCACTACTCGGACCCTCGCCTCACTCTCTCTTCTACACGCAGGCACAGAGGGGCGGGGCATAGACATTTGCACCATCCTCGGCCTCCTCTGCTGCAAAGCGCCTAGACGCCTCAGGGCAATTGTGCGCAATATAAATCCCATTCAAATTCAAATTATTTGCCTATGAGGGCCCTATCCTTGATTTAAAAAAAAAAAACACACACACACAGTAGGAGATTTGCAGCCACCAGTGCTTTAGGGTGAAGAAGTTGCTTCCCCAGAGTTGGGGTGAGCTGCATCAGCTGCTGAGCGGGAGTCCCTGCAGCCCCCAGGGGCAGGTAGAGAAGTGTCCCGGGCAGAGTGCCTCAGAAGCAAGGCTAGGCGCTTGCTGCTGCTAGTGCCGGCCCCTTAAGAAGGGAGGCCCCAGACTGTGCCAAAGTGTCAAATAAGCAAGTGCGAGAGAGGGCTGTGCTTGGCCATGTGCCGGAACTATGAAAGGGAGAGCAGATGTGAAAGGGAAATGTGCAAATGTACTTGAAAGTAGCCTGGTGACGACACTGCGCGGGCTGAGTCTGCACAAGAGGTGCAGTAGGCATTTTGCATCTCGATGACACCAGGGGGTGCTCCTCTGTTGCACAATCGCACACAACCTTTCTCGCTAAAGGCACTTCCGTTTTTTTTCTTCTTTTTTGCGGGGGATGTATTCTATTATTTTAGTTTATCTTTCTTAAAAAAGGAAACGCCATCTAGTTCTCAACACGCAGGGCCCGTAACTTTACATTCGGAAATTGAAAATGCGCCTGCACTTTAAACCGGGGCCAAAAAGAAGAAAACCTTTGCCCTAGGCCAGGACAGGGGACCCCCCTTTCTCCACATCTGCTGCGCTGATCGGTCTCTGACTTTATAAACAAGAGGCATGTGAACTCGCACAGAAGCCCGGCCCCACACACACTAGGCTATGCAACCTCTTCCCGCCGTTCCCCTACTGTGATGGACAGCTCACTCAAAGGGACCTCTGCGCCTATGGGCGCGGTGGCAAAGTTACAAACACACGGGGTCACTGGAGACAACTCTTCTGGGCCTTTACGCAGCTGTAGTGTAGGAAAAGCACGATACATTTACCCAATGACGTAGCACTTACTGATTAGCCAGTAGAAAGTACTCCAGTTGAGTATAGTGCAATTGCAAAAAAATGCGCAAATTCGCTGATTTTTTTGCCAATTCGCGAACCGCCCATACTTAGATACCATTAGGTAAAGGTGATCTATTTTGTTGAGAACATGGGAATAATGGGTTTAACGAGTATCAAGACAATAAAACAGCCATTGTTGTTTATTAATATTTTGTTTTCTTTCTAACTGCAAAATATTACTATGTCAATAAGCATACAAATCCTACTTCTATTAACAATACTAACATTAAATATTATACTAATAAATGTGAGTTCAATATAAGCGGAATAAATACATAATTAGTGATGACAACATTACTACTACTACTATGACAACTACTACTACTAATAATAATATTAATCAATTGAGACATACACCTTGAAATGTGACATACTCCTGGAAATTTGTGTCTTGAAGTACTCTTGGAAACATTTGTGAACCACAGAAATTAGGACATTTATACTCAACCACAAGTATTAACTAAATTAATAGGATGGCCCAAACTCCCTCTTGTAACAGTGGTATTCCTTTCCAAATCATATGGCAGTAGAAGGTTATGAAATAGGCAAGTTAATATCTCATTCCAATATTCTAGTTATGTGTTTCGTGGCAGTCAAGCCTGTGTAGCCATGTAATAGCATTTACATTGGTTGAATTGTTCTTTAAAATCCGCCTAATACAATATACCCCTTTAAAAGGGCTTTGAGCTTCCTCTCTAAAAAGCTATTAATTAATATTTATCTTATTTAAAATGCCACTCCTTCAAATCTCCTAATTAAATTTCAGAATTTTAAAAAGTAATCTTGGGCAAACCCCATAAAACATACATATAATCAAACAGATTACAAATACAAGTATAACATAGAATTAAGAATCATAAATATATCTATGTGTACAAGTATGCCAATAAAATCAATCACATCTCTAGTCTTTTAAAAAACACTTAATCTGTTATCAATTTTGCATATTTGTTTCTGCTGGTGCCATATTGCAAATAGATAAGGAGTTGCACTGAGCACAATTGACTCACTGGTATTAAATTTGAGTACATGTAAGGCCAACATGTTTTGGGCTAAAGCTAAGAGTCTGCAAACTGATATTACCAACTTCCTCCTTTGCTTCACATAACAAGGGCAGAAAAAGAGAAAGTGAGCGTTCACTTGCTAGTAGGCACATATGGCTGGAGGTAGGGTGACATTAGTAGACCATTTACATGTGAAGCTCCTTAAAGGTAAGACTCCATGCCTGATTTTTATGTACAACTATCCTGCTGTGGGCAGAGTAATTTCATCTAGAAAGGACTCAAATTCCAATTCACTATTAGGGCTCAGGCAGTGGTCAGCGCTGCTTCCTGGACAGACTGACGGACACCAAAACTCATTGTAATGAGATCAATAGCGTTTTTTAACGGATTCCCCTTCCCTCTGATTACATAATTAGAATTAGACTACATTCAATTCATCCCCAGGGTAAGCAACCAGTTTTTCCAAGTTTTGAGCCAAGGAAGGGTACAAGCGCAGTCCAGTTTCATTATTTCCTGCAAATACAACCTTTATGGTTCCAGCTCTTCGTAATGTAACATTTTATACTAGTATCAGATAGGACTATATTTGAATATATCCTCTTCACTCTTCATACACATGTCAAGATGTAGTGCCACAATGGGAGAGCTTTGTGGTAAATTTACCATCAATCTTAAAACAGATTGGTCTCTGCTCTGGCCAGGGCTGGGGCTAGGCATGGGCAGTATTGGCTGGTGCCAAGGGCCCAGCTCTCAGCCCACCTGCATGGGGCCTCGTAAAAGTGTTCCCAAATTCTAGGCCTCGCACTTATAATGCACCACTGCCAGGCCCAGGGAAGGGATGCCTCTCTCCTGGAACTCGCAGGCACGTGTAGCACTGCGAGAAATAGGGGAAGAGGCTCAACTCCCCTGTATATTGCAGTACTGAACCATGGCTACTAAACCCCAGGGAGAGGCCCCTTCTTTCCTGGGCTTTGCAGCCCCACGAGTAGGTATGAGGTCTGTCTGCAAATGCCAGGTTTGACCTGCAAATGGGGATGCTGTCCAGTTCCCACTCAAATGCCCATTTTGGCGCCTGGCAGTTTTAACCATTTGAAAAGACAACCAGCTCTCACTCTTTCAGATGCCGATGAACTGTGAAAGAGATGTTTGTCAGTGGCAGGTAGGGAGGCATTGCAGCACAGGAGTGTATTGGAGGGCTTTACATGAGCACCAACTACATTAAACACGGGCCTGTTCCTTTTTATCAGGTAAGGAGAGAATAAGTGTAAAGTCTCCAGTTCTGACTTAATGTCACATCTTCTCCCCTCCACTCCCCATGCTGAGGACCTGTTTGGGCAGTACGCTCCTAATGTCCATTTCTTACATGAAGTATGTTTAATGCTCCCAAATTGCTGAATCAGTGGACGAGGCACAAGGAGAAAATGATTTGCCCAGGGTCAAACAGTTGGTTAAATTAGTAGACCCCGGACTGCAGTGCACTCCTGCTTGGGGCATTGGCAATATATTTACCACTCTACTACATTTATGTTACTATACCAAGTGACTGGACACCTCGCATCTCCAAGGCAATATCCAGTCCATTTATTAGTTTAGTTTAGTAGTTTTTAAATTGAATCAAAATACTCCCAATCTTGACAAAAAGAGCACAGCAGAGCAATACGTTCAGAAAAGTGATTGTTCAAGACCACACAATGGGAGCTTGGATTAAAAACTGCTCATCCTGGTTCCATATTTCCAACTAGTCCACCAGACCACAACTGGGCTGTCAGTGATTCTGATGGGAATGCAAAGGGGCTGCCCTCACAAGGAATTGTCACTTTGTTTTGGGCTATGCCCAGCTTTACAAACCAGTGTTTATTTCCATCATAAAGCTGAGATTAGAGGTCAAATACCCATTGCTAAAGCGTACCTACTGGACCAGTTCCTGTGTAAGAGAGGGTACTTACTGGATTTTATGAGTGGTAAATACTGGTATTTACCACTGGTGTTTCAAAACTTAAGACTATTTCATTCCATTTGGATACCAGAGTTTATTTTCCAAACTTGTCACACAAAATCTGCAATAGCGAGTAGTCAGGGCTTACTCTAGGAGGTGGTAAAAGGTTTAGAACTCAAATATAGCATGAAGAGTGACCAAGCTTGGCAAACCCAATCTCCTGCTGAGTTATCTTTTAATATACCCTGCTTTAGAAGGAGGGATTTAGAATACAACTCTCAAAATCCACTATGTGACTCATAGTTCCCCTGTTCCCCAATGCACACCTTCTGATGCCTCTGCACCCGTAATGTGTCTCGACAGGTGCAGTGTGTCACCAAAGGCATAAATTGTCCCGTGAAGTGAAAATGGGAAATTGACCACTTTGCCTGGCCCTCACAGCGATGGCTGGGGACTAAGACTGAGAGGCCCAGTGAAGGAGATTCTCCTCTTCTGGGTCTTGCAGCACCAGACTTTGGATGTGATGCACAGGGCAGTAGGCTACACGTCATAGGCCTGGCATCATTATACCACAGCTGAAAGGCCACCTTCCCCTGGGCCTTGCAGCTCTGGATCATGGTGAGGTGGACCAGGGGAGGGTACACCCTTACCCTGGGCTTGCAGCGCTACCTTATTGATGCAAAGCCCATGGAACAGAGCTTCCCTATTCTGGGTCCCCTCTCCTAGGTCTTGCACCACTAGACCATGGTTGCAAGGCCTAAGCGGCTGCAGGCCCCTAACCTATGCCTTGAAGCATGGTGTGGCACCGAAAGGCCTTGCAGAGGGCCCCCTGCCCTTGGCCTTGCAGTCATGTTAATTGCTGTTAGGCTCAAGGGTCTTCCCAATCTTCTGAATGCTACATCATTATGTAGAGACCCAGGAGAGGCAGCGACACGAGTGGGCCCCCATCCATGGGCCCAACTAAATTTGTCACACAGAGCTGTACCCTTGCCCTGTGCTTGGGTCTCTGACAGGGCAATAGCAGTCAGAAGTGCAGCAGGTGCAGTGGCACAAGGCTCAGGGGCATTAAGAGCCCAATGTTCCCTTAACATGGCTTTACTGTATTGTGCACCCTTTGGGAAAGGTGAGGAGATGTCTTTACGTTGCACCATGGCACCATTGCTGTGCTACTCCCCTCTCTTCCATGGGCCTCACAGCCAAGTTCCAGAACTGTGAGGCCTGCAAGATCTCCCAGCCATGGTTGGGAACTCAGGGGTGGAGGCATCTGCCTATAAGCTGAGCAGCACTGGAACATGGCTATGAGGCCTATGGGTCCTCTCTCAGGGTGTAGTTAACAAAAGTGCAGCAGGCGCAGTGGCACCAGGGCTCAGCAATTTTAGGGACCCAACTCCCAAATTATGGCTGTGCTTTACTGTCTGGCGTCATTTTCTTGTATCAGGTCCCTTGGCACCCTTACTATGCCACTGGCTCCTTAACCCATGCACAGCAGACTCACGATTGAGAGCTGAACAGCTCATGCCAGGCCCAACCTCCCCTACCCTAGGCCTCACAGCCATTTTTTAGTTCTGAGAGATCCAAGGAAGGGAGTCCTGTGCTCTGGGCTTTGTTGTAAAGATCCATGGATTCCATGCCCAGGGCAAGAGGCACCCTTTGATAGGCATACCTATCAATAGTGTAGGAAGTGCAATTGGACCATGGTCTTGTGGGACTGTGGGTCCAATGCACCCACATTATGGCTGTATCTTACAGTCCAGTCAATGACTAGAGGGTAGTGGGAGGAACAATTTACCTTTCTTGCACCAGGGCCCATGGCAGCAATGCTACACCAATGACCCCACACACCTGCCCATTACAGGCATGATCCAGTTCTGTAAGGATGAGGAGAGTTCACCTCTCCCCTGGAACTTATAGGCATGGTCCAGTGTTCTGAGGCCTACTCAAGTAGGGTGGCAGGGTGCAGGATTGTTCTCCATTTTAGATGTTTGTCCTGGTTCTTGTAGCAAGCTCCTGTTGGATGAAAATGTCAATTTGTTTTGCTTGCCAAGGAACTGATGTAGGCAAGCAGGCTCATCAATAGGGGGTGCAAAACAAATAGTTTAGCTGGAAAGCATGGAGCATCCCATTGAAGTAGGATGCCACAACACTGACTCTGGGAACAACCACTGTACTGAGGTGGCCAGCATTTGCTACCATGGCAACTGGGAGGCAAGCCTTGCACCACAGGATTAACAATATAACATATTTTCATGTAGTAGAACTTTAAAATATATATACTTATTTTATTAGTTTTAATATTTATGTTTTTATTGTTTTGCTGATATCCAGAACAAGTAAGTTGATTCTTGCAACTTCTCTCAATAGTAGTCAATTGTGGTACTTCCTGTGATGTCATTTCCTGTCATTTCACTCTGTATGCAAATTAGAAGGGCCTCACACATTACCTTTCTACCAAGGGCCCCAAAAGTCCTAGGACTGGCCCTGACTCTGGCTCCAAGCTTTGTGTATTGTTGCAACCCCACAATTCAGTGCCATATAATGCAGCACCCAAGGCATTTGCCTTATATATCTCCAGTGCTAGTGAGGCATATCTATAACTTATAGAATTGAAATATTTTTGAATTTCTGATGCATTACGTTGTAAGACTCATTGACTCTTGGTAATTTGTGCTGACATATTGCTAGTCAATGCTACCCCTAGGTATTCTTAGTGTGTGACTCTCTCAATGTTGGAATTGCCCACGGTCAGCTTTCGCCTTTGTTATTTATGTATTTTGTGAGGACTATAGATCATGTACTTAGTCTTCTGTGGATTCAACTCCAGACGCCGATTCTTACAGAAAGCCACAAACATATATATCAAGGACTGAAGCCTCATGGGTGTTTTCTAAATAAGGCGCGTACCGTCAGAAAAGAACAAAGCTGGAACCTTGTTCCCGGACACTCTTGGGGCGTTTTTTGTGCTGAAGGTGAGACAGTCAACGACCCATTTGACATGCATGGAGAAAAGGGTGAGTGCAAGCATATAACTTTGTATTTACCCCCATTGTCTACTGCAATACGGTCTGTTAGGTTCCTCTCTTTCCCCCAGTCCCACTAGGCATAGTTGTAAGTATGAAGGCAGATGAGTAAAATATTATCTGGCACGCCCTCCCTTCCAGAACTGCCCAAAGTTTAGGTCTGTGAATCTTTACTGGAGTTCAACAAATGCCACATGCTGCTTCCCCATTGCAGAGCCACTGTCTTTCAATATATAAGTAGAAATTGGAAGATCTGATCAATTGTGCTGACCTTTTCCCTAAACCCAGCTTGCAAATGGGTGAGTACATTACTCTCAGTCATCCATCCCTGAAGTTTACCCAGGACCTACCTGTAAAAAAATGTCGGCAGTGCATCAATTGGACTAATTGGGCAGTATTTGACTGAATCCTCTTTATTACCTTTTTATAAATCCGGACAATTATTGCCTGTGCCAACTATCAGGAATCTCTGTCCCAGTTGCTGTGGCATTTCATACCAGTTGGACCTGGCAGCCTTGGCGTGGGTTTCCCCTGCATTTTATGCTTTTACCTCCTGTATTCTTACCTTCGGATGGAATTTGTTTTGCTCGTCTGGATGCTTTGGGCACTTTGTCACGGCTGATCAGTGCCAAAGTGCAAGTGCTACCTTTGTAAATTGTTGTTATGGATTGGTGTTTCCATGATTGGTCTATTTGGTTTACTGTTAGGTCCCCAATACAGTGCAATGTGGGTACCCAGGGCCAGTAAACCGAATGCAGCTAGTAGGCTTGCAGCACTGATTGTGCCACATACACAAGCAGCCTTGCAACAGCGTCTCAGGCCTGCCATTGCGGTGCCTGTGTGCAGTCTGGTACTGCCATGTCGACCTGGCAAGTGCACCCACTTGCCAGGCCCTAACCTTTCCCTTTATTACATGTAAGTCATCCCTAAGGTAGGCCCAAGGTACCCCTGTAGGCAGGATGCAGTGTATGTGAAAGGTAGGGCATGCCCTGATGTGTGGGGTGTGTCCTGATAGTGAAATGCTGCCAATTTTGTTTTTTCACTATTGTAAGGCTATCAGTCCCATAGGATAGAATGGGGAGTTTACTTATAACCTCTTATTAGTATTACTGCCAATGGGAACAAAACAGGATAATAAAGTTTGATATGCCTGAACTCAGAATGTTAAGATGCATCTTTTAGTGAGGGTGATGTATACATTCTGGGTTTGAAAATACTACTTTTCGGTGGTTTGTGTATTAACTGTCTGGCTTTGCAGTGACAGGGGCTGGGGATGTACATTCTGTTTAGACAGCCACTTGTGGGGGGTTAGGTGCGTCCTGCCATTCCAGGGTGAATCAGGGCTGGGCTGAAAGAACATGGGCTGCATTCAGAGTAGGGGGAGGAGATTTCTTTCACACCTGAATGGGCCTTGTCTGCCTTAGACAATGCTGTTTCCACCTCCTGCCAGGAAGCTGCACCAGAGAGGACAGAACTGGTTTTGGCTGGGCAAAAGAGATTCTCTGCCACAGAGAACAAAGGATTTTGTATTATAAAAAGAGTGGCCCAGACACCAGACCTTTAGATTACTTCTGGGAATCCATAGGCTTCTTTGCCAAGGAGAAGAGCTGGAGAAACTGAGGAGGAATACTGCCCGTGCTGTTTGCTGTCTGGGGTTGGCCTGCAGTGGCTACTTTGTGCCAAGGAAAGGAGAAGGACTTTGCTGTGTGCTGTATCCGCTGCTTTAGGAAGATCTACAAGGGCTTGAAATAGAGCTTGGCTCTTGTTCTTAAGTCTTGGAGACACAAAGATTTCACCCCTTGTTTCCACTGAACCCCTTTGCTGGGAATTCTGACTTGCTGTGTGGTGCCTGCCTGTGTTCTGGACCTCTGGAGTTTGTTTTGGGTCTGGAAACTGCAAGAACTGTGAAAATCGACGCATCGCCTGTTTCTGACGCATTGCAGTGGTGCAAGAAGAATTTTCCGATGCATCACCACCGCCAAAGAATCGTCACAGTGCCTGCTCGCAACTGAAGTGTCTGCCGTGCGATGAATCCTGTGCACCGATGTCTGATGTCCGAGATCACCGCACCAATTCTGACACAGACCCTGTTGGGGAAGAACCAACACATCAAGGGGACGCTGCTGAAATCATGGCAGCACATCCTGGGTCTTCACGCATCGCATTGTACCGGATCGTTGCACCTTGCATCAAAGCATCAAGTCTGTTGCATCATTGGGGGACGCAGTAAGAAACCGACGCATCACCTCCCCAAGCAGTAAGAAACCATCGCATCACCTCCTCTCCGGTAAGGAACCAATGCATCATCTACCCTGCGCAGCAGTAAGGAACCAATGCCTCACCTCCCACGGAGCAAGGAACTGAAGCATCACCTTCCCTGAGTGTAAGGAACCGACGCATTACCTTCCCTGAAAATCTTTTTGCTTGCCTTTTGTCACGCGTCTAAGGTGCTTTGTTTAAAAGTGTTGCATCCCACATTTTTTTGGAACAGAACAGTTTCTACCTTTTAAGAATCATATTTTTAGTACTGTATTGTGGATTTCTGTCATTTTGGTCTTGTTTGGTTTAGATAAAGATGACTTATTTTTCTAAACTGGTGTGGTGTCCATTTGTAGTGTTTTCACTGTATTACTGTATGTGTGCACAAATGCTTTACAAACTGCCTCTGAGATAAACCTGTCTGCTCGTGCCAAGCTAACCAAAGGGTAAGCAGGGGTATTTTAGAAGTGTATCCCCCTTACCCTGACTAGGAAGAAGGGTCCCTACTTGGATAATGGTGCAAACTATTGCCAACTAGAGACCCCCATTTCTAACAATACCTTATTAATGTACTGGGCCAAGATATTCAGTACTGAGAGGTACAAGTCTCTGTAGATTTTAGCAGGTCAATGGGCCCTTTCCTGCTTTAAAGAGCCAGTTGCCAAAATGGTGATTGCAGTGTTCAAACAGCTCCCTCTGTGCTATATGTTATGCTATGGCTAATCAACACCGTATTCATGCCTTCTGTGGGGTGTAGGATTGAACATAGGTCACCAAAGAGTTTCATCCAGTGGTGTGGCTGTATGTACTCCTGCTTGAGCCTGTTGACTACCATGGACTACAATGTGCCAGAAACCATTAAGTCCTTTCTTATTAACACTTCAATGAGGTTGGGCCAATTCATTTATTCTTTTGTCATTTTGCTTGGGAGCCAATTGGTTCTTATAGTTAGCTCGAGCAACTTTTATTTTGTCCCGGTTCCCCTTTTTGATTGCCTCAACTAAGACATATTTGGCCTCTCTGCAATCTCTCAAGAATCAGGGATTGGTTGCCTTCCTTGTTAGATTAGATTTAATATCTCTAGAAAAGTGCTCTCTTAATGAGCTAAATACCTTAGCCAGGACTGAGTTGACAAATGGCCTTCGGGTAGGCGTGGTTGGCTCCTGTAACAATATGTCCATGGTGTCTGTGACATCCTTATAAATACTTGATAGTATTTCAGGGTGCTCAGTTATGAGCATCTACTTTATGGCTCTTCTGTTATTAGTGACTGTTAGACCTGGCACCTTGGCGTGAGTCTCCCTTCCACTTTTTGCTGATCTGCATCAGATGTTTTGCTGGTATTCGATGCTCAGGGCACTGCACCACGGCCAATCCGTGCCGCAGTGCAAGTGCTCCCAATGTAAAGTGTATATGTAATTGATTTCCACAATTGGCTTATTTGGTTTACTGTCAGTCCCCAGTAGAGTGCACGAGGAGTGCCGGGGCTTGTAGATACAAATGCTGCTAGTGGGACTGCAGCGCTGGTTGCGCCACCCACAGAAGTGGCCTCGTAAGCTGTGTCTCGGGTCCGCCATTGCAGACCCCGCGTACAGTCTCGTACTGTCACGCTGACTGCGCAAGTGCCCACACTCGCCAGTCCCTGAACCTTCCCTAACCTTCATATCAGTCCCCCCTATGGTAGGCCTACGGGCAGGGTGCATTGTAAGTGTAAGGTAGGACAAGCCTAGTGTGTGATCATAAATGCTTAACTTACTATCGCCGTGAAGATTAGCCTTGTCTGCTCGCGCCACACTACCTAGAGGGTGAGCAGGGGTTATTCGAAGGAGTAGTTCCCTTGCCCTGACTGGAAGTGAGGGTCCCTGCTTGTCACAATTACATACCTGTGCCAACCAGAGACCTCCGGTTCCAACATTGGCAGCAGCGGAAGGATTTCGGATTTGCATTTATGATTCATGTACAGTGAATTACTGATCACCACGTAGTGAGAGCAGACCTATAACAAAGCCACAGATTTACTTTCTTGCCGAGAGATCTCCAATCTCCAAACCATGCCTGGTTCACTCCCCGCGAGAACACCCTCTGTTATCTCTGGACTCGATGATGTTAACTGGGAAGACCTTGAAAATTACAAAGCCGAGCAATTGAAAGGTTTATGCTCAAAATTCCGAGTCTCCCACACCGGCTGCAAAAACAAAACCCAGACCATCAAGGCACTGAGAGCCTGGAAGGAGTCAAGAGAGCCAGAAAACCAGCTGGTGGTGGATCCACCAGATAGCCTTGTCGAGGTGCAGGGAGGCCTGTCGTCAGAAGAGCTGGTGGATAGGGCCATAACCAGAGCGCATGAAGTGGAGATGGCCAGATTGAAAGGACAAATGGTGATGGCGGAGAAGAAACTCCAGCTAGAGCACGAAATACGCATCAAAGAATTGGAGCTGAAAGCAAAGAGCTTGGACGCAGCTCCTGGTGGCAGCACAACGCCAGCCCAGGTAGAGTCAAGGATCTACGTACCGAAGGATGTGGTTAAGGGGTATTTTAAGGGGGAGGACATAGGGCAGTGGTTCCGGGCCTACGAGGTAGCCATGTCCTCCCACCGGGTTCCTGAGCGAGATTGGGGAGCGGGGTTGTGGGGACGGTTCCTGACCGAGGGGCGGGATACCCTGTTAGATCTTCCCTCTGAAGAGTCCAACTCCTACCAGCACATGAAAGATGCCCTGATGAATAGATTTGGGTTAACCCCTGAAATGTACCGACAGTGGTTTAGGAATTGTGTGAAGATTCAAGGGGGTACGTATGTGGAGTATGTGACCTTTTTCTGCAGAGCGCTGGATGGTTGGGTGAAGGGCAGTAAGGTAAATGATTTTCAAGGGCTGCTTGATTTATTGGCATGGGAGCACTAGTCACTTAATTGTTTTCCTGAGTTACGCCAGCACCTGATCGATAGCAATCTGTCCAACCCGAGGAAGCTTGCTGAGGAAGCGGACCGCTGGCTCAGCACCAGGGTCTACAAGGGTCCAGTGGGAGACTCAGCCAAAGGTGGGCAGGGTCCCCAGCAGAAGAGTGGGGAGGACAGGGGAAAACAGAAAGGGTTCCACAAAGGCCCCCAAAGTAATCCCCAAGGGAACCAAGGGAAAGGTTCTCAGCCTCCTCCACCCCCGAAACTGACGGGGCCCTGACAGGTAAACCTATTCAAAGAGGGCCCATCACCTGTTTTAGGTGTGGCGAACTGGGTCACGTTGCCTCTGAGCTTAAGTGTCGCATGTTCGCAAAACCCGCACCCACTGGTGCTCCACCCCGGCAAATAGCTAGTGTTAATTTTGGGGAGGAAGTAGCCGTCCAAATGGGTGGGGATCCCGTACAGATTACCCTAGTCTCGCTAGGAGACAATGAGATGGTCCCCGAGAACTGCCTACCCAGTAACACTAAGAAATATGGGCAGGTAGTGACCATCAACGGTAAGAAGGCGGAGGCTCTTCGAGATACAGGAGCCAGTGTGACTGCAGTGAGGCAGCACCTGGTGTCTCAAGAGCAGGTAGTACCGCACGCCTACTGTAGGGTTGTCAATGCTAACAATTCTGAGAGCCAGTGTCCGATGGCTCAGGTTCCCTTTGAGTGGGGGGGGTGTCTGGTACTCTGCAAGTCGCTGTGAGGACCTCCATGCCTGTAGATTGTCTGCTAGGGAATGATTTGGAGAACTCCCCTTGGGGAAAGGTGGAGAAAATGACCCATCTACGGATGGTGGGTCTACCCAACTGGGCATGCGTGACCACGCGGTCCATGGCAGCTAGTAGGGTGTTGAAGAATTCCTGGAGCCTGAAGGAGAGGCCCAGGAACCGGCCTTAGAGAGAGGGCACGGGAGGCGCGGACAGCCGGCCCCCGAAGTTCCCACGGCCCAGGAGGAAGCAGACCTCGAGGGGGATGCCCTGGAGCCTACCGGGGAACAGATCGCCGAACTGGGAGACCTGCCTGAGCTGACCCATTGGCAGCAAGAAGGAGGCCCCTCCAGGGAGGAATTCTGCAAGGAGCAGAAAGAATGCCCTTCTCTCGTGGGTATGCGGCAGCAGGCTGCAGACCAGGCCAATGGTGTTCAGTCCGGAAAACACTTGGTCTACTGGGAGAACGATCTCCTGTATTCAGAGCCTAAGGCTGCTGAACCTGGGTCAGCCCGTGCGCTGGTGGTACCCCAGAAGTTCAGAGCCTTCCTACTGGGTTTGGCTCACGATGTACCTTTAGCAGGACATTTGGGGATGGACAAGACCTATGACAGGCTTGTCACCCACTTTTATTGGCCCCAAATGCACAGGAGCTCAGACGCTCATTGTAGGACCTGCCAAACTTGCCAGGCAAGTGGTAAGTGTGAAGGGAAGAACAAGGCTCCCCTCCAACCATTCCCCGTCGTCAGTACCCCATTCCAGCGAGTGGGAATTGACATTATGGGGCCTGTGGACCCCAAGACAGCCAAGGGCAACAGGTTCATCCTGGTCTTGGTGGACTATGCCACCTGGTACCCTGAAGCCATCCCTCTGAGGACAGTGATGGCCCCCGTGGTGAGACGAGCACTGATGGGAATTTTCTCACGAGTGGGATTCCCTCTAGAGGTGGTGTCTGACAGGGGCACCAATTTCATATCGAAATATATGAAGTCCCTTTGGCAAGAGTGTGGTGTAACGTACAAGTTCACCACCCCTTACCTCCCCCAAGGAAACGGGTTGGTTGAAAGATTCAACCGAACCTTGAAAGGCATGATCATGGGCCTAGAAGGACCAATGAGGCGTAAGTGGGACGTCCTCTTACCATGTCTACTGTTTGCGTACCGAGAGGTGCCGCAGAAGTCGCTCGGGTTCAGTCCCTTTGAGCTTCTGTACGGTCACCCGGTCCGAGGACCTCTGAGTCTGGTTAGGAAAGGCTGGGAGCAATCTCCCAGGAAACCTCCCCAGAATGTATACAGTTACATGCTGGCCTTCCGAAACCAGACCAGGCGATTCAGGCAACTTGCTGAGGCAAACCTGGAAGCTAGCCAGGAAGAGATGAAGCGGTGGTACGACCAGAATGCCACTGTGGTGGAGCTTTAACCTGGACAAAAGGTGTGGGTCTTGGCCCCAGTGGAGCCCTGTGCACTTCATGATAAGTGGACGGGTCCATTTGAGGTTGTGGAGCGCAAGAGTCCTGTCACCTACCTGGTGAACTTGCAAACTCCCAGGAACCCTTTGAGGGTCCTACATGTTAACCGCCTTAAGCCCCACTTGGAGAGGTCCGAAGTGGGCATGCTGTTGGCAACCGATGATGGAATGGAGGAGGAGACCGAGCCTCTTCCGGACCTCGTGGTGGCCTCCGAGTGAGACGGTTCCGTGGATAGAGTTAACCTCTCACCCTCCCTGAACCCTGAGCAGCAGAGTGATTGCCGCCAGCTGCTGGGGCAATTCTCTGACTTGTTTTCCCTGGTTCCGGGTGTCACAGATTGGTGCGTCTATGATGTGGACACGGGAGACAGTTTGCCGGTAAAGCACAAGGCTTACCGCGTGACTGACAGGGTACGAGCCTGCATCAAGGAGGAAGTCTCGAAGATGTTTGCTGTTGGGGAGATTGAGTCCTTCAGGAGTCCTTGGGCCAGCCCAGTGGTCTTGGTCCCGAAGGCTGCAACGCCGGGAGCCACACCCAAACTACGGTTCTGTGTGGACTATCGAGGACTCAATTTGGTCACGAAGACTGATGCGCACCCCATCCCCAGAGCTGATGAGCTCATCGATCGGTTGGGGGCTGCCCGGTACCTCAGTACGTTTGACTTAACGTCTGGGTACTGGCAGATCGCCTTACCTGGCGGGGCCAAAGAGAGGTCAGCGTTTTCAACCCCCGATGGGCACTACCAATTCCGGGTCATGCCACTCTGGATGAAAAACGTCCCTGCCACCTTCCAGAGGTTGGTCAACCAGGTGTTGGTTGGACTGGACGCGTTCAGTGCCGCCTACCTGGATGACATTGCAGTGTTCAGCGGTACGTGGGAAGAACACTTACGACACCTGTGGGAAGTGTTGGCGGCGCTGCGCAAGGCAGGCCTCACGATCAAGGCAAGCAAGTGCCAGATCGGGCAGGGTTCGGTGGTGTATTTGGGACACCAAGTTGGGAGCAGCCAGGTGGCGCCCCTTCAACCCAAAATTCAGACCATCCTGGCTTGGGAAGCCCCCAAGACCAAAACGGAGGTGAGGGCCTTCCTCGGACTCACCGGGTATTACAGGAGGTTCGTCAAGGGATACGGCACCATCGTTGCTCCCTTGACAGAGCTGACTTCGAAGAAGCAGCCACGGAAAGTGATCTGGACTGACGCCTGTCAGGTAGCATTCGACACCCTGAAGACGGCCATGTGCACGGCGCATGTGCTCCTGGCTCCTGATTTCTCCAAAGAGTTCTTAGTGCAGACAGACGCTTCAGAGCATGGGATAGGAGCTGTCCTTTCACAGACGACTGAGGAGGGCTGGGATCAACCTGTGGCCTTCATCAGTCGGAGGTTACTTCCACAGGAACAGAAGTGGAGTGCGATCAAGAGAGAAGCTTTTGCTGTGGTCTGGGCCCTGAAGAAGCTAACACCCTACTTGTTTGGGTCTCATTTCCGAGTTCAGACAGACCACAGGCCCCTCAGATGGTTGATGCAAATGAGGGGTGAGAACCCGAAACTGTTGAGGTGGTCCATTTCTCTACAGAGTATGGACTTCACGGTGGAACACCGCCCTGGCATAGACCACGCCAATGCTGACGGTCTGTCAAGGTTTTTCCGCCTTAGTGATGAGGAACTCCCTGGGGAAGGGTAGTTCTCCTCACGTTTCAGCTGGAGGGGACACGTGTTAGATCTGGCACCTTGGCGTGAGTCTTCCTTCCACTTTTTGCTGATCTGCCTCAGATGTTTTGATGGTATTCGATGCTCAGGGCACTGCACCACGGCCAATCCGTGCCGCAGTGCAAGTGCTCCCAATGTAAAGTGTATATGTAATTGATTTCCACGATTGGCTTATTTGGTTTACTGTCAGTCCCCAGTAGAGTGCACGAGGAGTGCCGGGGCTTGTAGATACAAATGCTGCTAGTGGGCCTGCAGCGCTGGTTGCGCCACCCACAGAAGCGGCCTCGTAAGCTGTGTCTCGGGTCCGCCATTGCAGACCCCGCGTACAGTCTCGTACTGTCACGCTGACTGCGCAAGTGCCCACACTCGCCAGTCCCTGAACCTTCCCTAACCTTCATATCAGTCACACCTATGGTAGGCCTACGGGCAGGGTGCATTGTAAGCGTAAGGTAGGACAAGCCTAGTGTGTGATCATAAATGCTTAACTTACTATCGCCCTGAAGATTAGCCTTGTCTGCTCGCGCCACACTACCTAGAGGGTGAGCAGGGGTTATTCGAAGGAGTAGTTCCCTTGCCCTGACTGGAAGTGAGGGTCCCTGCTTGTCACAATTACATACCTGTGCCAACCAGAGACCTCCGGTTCCAACATTGGCAGCAGCGGAAGGATTTCGGATTTGCATTTATGATTCATGTACAGTGAATTACTGATCACCACGTAGTGAGAGCAGACCTATAACAAAGCCACAGATTTACTTTCTTGCCGAGAGATCTCCAATCTCCAAACCATGCCTGGTTCACTCCCCGCGAGAGCACCCTCTGTTATCTCTGGACTCGATGATGTTAACTGGGAAGACCTTGAAAATTACAAAGCCGAGCAATTGAAAGGTTTATGCTCGAAATTCCGAGTCTCCCACACCGGCTGCAAAAACAAAACCCAGACCATCAAGGCACTGAGAGCCTGGAAGGAGTCAAGAGAGCCAGAAAACCAGCTGGTGGTGGATCCACCAGATAGCCTTGTCGAGGTGCAGGGAGGCCTGTCGTCAGAAGAGCTGGTGGATAGGGCCACAACCAGAGCGCATGAAGTGGAGATGGCCAGATTGAAAGGACAAATGGTGATAGCGCAGAAGAAACTCCAGCTAGAGCACGAAATACGCATCAAAGAATTGGAGCTGAAAGCAAAGAGCTTGGACGCAGCTCCTGGTGGCAGCACAACGCCAGCCCAGGTAGAGTCAAGGATCTACGTACCGAAGGATGTGGTTAAGGGGTATTTTAAGGGGGATGACATAGGGCAGTGGTTCCGGGCCTACGAGGTAGCCATGTCCTCCCACCGGGTCCCTGAGCGAGATTGGGGAGCGGGGTTGTGGGGACGGTTCCTGACCGAGGGGCGGGATACCCTGTTAGATCTTCCCTCTGAAGAGTCCAACTCCTACCAGCACATGAAAGATGCCCTGATGAATAGATTTGGGTTAACCCCTGAAATGTACCGACAGCGGTTTAGGAATTGTGTGAAGATTCAAGGGGGTACGTATGTGGAGTATGTGACCTTTTTCTGCAGAGCGCTGGATGGTTGGGTGAAGGGCAGTAAGGTAAATGATTTTCAAGGGCTGCTTGATTTATTGGCATGGGAGCACTAGTCACTTAATTGTTTTCCTGAGTTACGCCAGCACCTGATCGATAGCAATCTGTCCAACCCGAGGAAGCTTGCTGAGGAAGCGGACCGCTGGCTCAGCACCAGGGTCCACAAGGGTCCAGTGGGAGACTCAGCCAAAGGTGGGCAGGGTCCCCAGCAGAAGAGTGGGGAGGACAGGGGAAAACAGAAAGGGTTCCACAAAGGCCCCCAAAGTAATCCCCAAGGGAACCAAGGGAAAGGTTCTCAGCCTCCTCCACCCCCGAAACCGACCGGGGCCCTGACAGGTAAACCTATTCAAAGAGGGCCCATCACCTGTTTTAGGTGTGGCGACCTGGGTCACGTTGCCTCTGAGCTTAAGTGTCGCATGTTCGCAAAACCCGCACCCACTGGTGCTCCACCCCGGCAAATAGCTAGTGTTAATTTTGGGGAGGAAGTAGCCGTCCAAATGGGTGGGGATCCCGTACAGATTACCCTAGTCTCGCTAGGAGACAATGAGATGGTCCCCGAGAACTGCCTACCCAGTAACACTAAGAAATATGGGCAGGTAGTGACCATCAACGGTAAGAAGGCGGAGGCTCTTCGAGATACAGGAGCCAGTGTGACTGCAGTGAGGCAGCACCTGGTGTCTCAAGAGCAGGTAGTACCGCACGCCTACTGTAGGGTTGCCAATGCTAACAATTCTGAGAGCCAGTGTCCGATGGCTCAGGTTCCCTTTGAGTGGGGGGGGGTCTCTGGTACTCTGCAAGTCGCTGTGAGGACCTCCATGCCTGTAGATTGTCTGCTAGGGAATGATTTGGAGAACTCCCCTTGGGGAAAGGTGGAGAAAATGACCCATCTACGGATGGTGGGTCTACCCAACTGGGCATGCGTGACCACGCGGTCCATGGCAGCTAGTAGGGGTGTTGAAGAATTCCTGGAGCCTGAAGGAGAGGCCCAGGAACCGGCCTTAGAGAGAGGGCACGGGAGGCGCGGACAGCCGGCCCCCGAAGTTCCCACGGCCCAGGAGGAAGCAGACCTCGAGGGGGATGCCCTGGAGCCTACCGGGGAACAGATCGCCGAACTGGGAGACCTGCCTGAGCTGACCCATTGGCAGCAAGAAGGAGGCCCCTCCAGGGAGGAATTCTGCAAGGAGCAGAAAGAATGCCCTTCTCTCGTGGGTATGCGGCAGCAGGCTGCAGAACAGGCCAATGGTGTTCAGTCCGGAAAACACTTGGTCTACTGGGAGAACGATCTCCTGTATTCAGAGCCTAAGGCTGCTGAACCTGGGTCAGCCCGTGCGCTGGTGGTACCCCAGAAGTTCAGAGCCTTCCTACTGGGTTTGGCTCACGATGTACCTTTAGCAGGACATTTGGGGATGGACAAGACCTATGACAGGTTTGTCACCCACTTTTATTGGCCCCAAATGCACAGGAGCTCAGACGCTCATTGTAGGACCTGCCAAACTTGCCAGGCAAGTGGTAAGTGCCAAGGGAAGAACAAGGCTCCCCTCCAACCATTCCCCGTCGTCAGTACCCCATTCCAGCGAGTGGGAATTGACATTATGGGGCCTGTGGACCCCAAGACAGCCAAGGGCAACAGGTTCATCCTGGTCTTGGTGGACCATGCCACCTGGTACCCTGAAGCCATCCCTCTGAGGACAGTGATGGCCCCCGTGGTGAGACGAGCACTGATGGGAATTTTCTCACGAGTGGGATTCCCTCTAGAGGTGGTGTCTGACAGGGGCACCAATTTCATATCGAAATATATGAAGTCCCTTTGGCAAGAGTGTGGTGTAACGTACAAGTTCACCACCCCTTACCTCCCCCAAGGAAACGGGTTGGTTGAAAGATTCAACCGAACCTTGAAAGGCATGATCATGGGCCTAGAAGGACCAATGAGGCGTAAGTGGGACGTCCTCTTACCATGTCTACTGTTTGCGTACCGAGAGGTGCCGCAGAAGTCGCTCGGGTTCATTCCCTTTGAGCTTCTGTACGGTCACCCGGTCCGAGGACCTCTGAGTCTGGTTAGGAAAGGCTGGGAGCAATCTCCCAGGAAACCTCCCCAGAATGTATACAGTTACATGCTGGCCTTCCGAAACCAGACCAGGCAATTCAGGCAACTTGCTGAGGCAAACCTGGAAGCTAGCCAGGAAGAGATGAAGCGGTGGTACGACCAGAATGCCACTGTGGTGGAGCTTTAACCTGGACAAAAGGTGTGGGTCTTGGCCCCAGTGGAGCCCTGTGCACTTCATGATAAGTGGACGGGTCCATTTGAGGTTGTGGAGCGCAAGAGTCCTGTCACCTACCTGGTGAACTTGCAAACTCCCAGGAACCCTTTGAGGGTCCTACATGTTAACCGCCTTAAGCCCCACTTGGAGAGGTCCGAAGTGGGCATGCTGTTGGCAACCGATGATGGAATGGAGGAGGAGACCGAGCCTCTTCCGGACCTCGTGGTGGCCTCCGAGCGAGACGGTTCCATGGATAGAGTTAACCTCTCACCCTCCCTGAACCCTGAGCAGCAGAGTGATTGCCGCCAGCTGCTGGGGCAATTCTCTGACTTGTTTTCCCTGGTTCCGGGTGTCACAGATTGGTGCGTCTATGATGTGGACACGGGAGACAGTTTGCCGGTAAAGCACAAGGCTTACCGCGTGACTGACAGGGTACGAGCCTGCATCAAGGAGGAAGTCTCGAAGATGTTTGCTGTTGGGGAGATTGAGTCCTTCAGGAGTCCTTGGGCCAGCCCAGTGGTCTTGGTCCCGAAGGCTGCAACGCCGGGATCCACACCCGAACTACGGTTCTGTGTGGACTATCGAGGACTCAATTTGGTCACGAAGACTGATGCGCACCCCATCCCCAGAGCTGATGAGCTCATCGATCGGTTGGGGGCTGCCCGGTACCTCAGTACGTTTGACTTAACGTCTGGGTACTGGCAGATCGCCTTACCTGGCGGGGCCAAAGAGAGGTCAGCGTTTTCAACCCCCGATGGGCACTACCAATTAGGTCATGCCACTCTGGATGAAAAACGTCCCTGCCACCTTCCAGAGGTTGGTCAACCAGGTGTTGGTTGGACTGGACGCGTTCAGTGCCGCCTACCTGGATGACATCGCAGTGTTCAGCGGTACGTGGGAAGAACACTTGCGACACCTGTGGGAAGTGTTGGCGGCGCTGCGCAAGGCAGGCCTCACGATCAAGACAAGCAAGTGCCAGATCGGGCAGGGTTCGGTGGTGTATTTGGGACACCAAGTTGGGAGCAGCCAGGTGGCGCCCCTTCAACCCAAAATTCAGACCATCCTGGCTTGGGAAGCCCCCAAGACCTAAACGGAGGTGAGGGCCTTCCTCGGACTCACCGGGTATTACAGGAGGTTCGTCAAGGGATACGGCACCATCGTTGCTCCCTTGACAGAGCTGACTTCGAAGAAGCAGCCACGGAAAGTGATCTGGACTGACGCCTGTCAGGTAGCATTCGACACCCTGAAGACGGCCATGTGCACGGCGCATGTGCTCCTGGCTCCTGATTTCTCCAAAGAGTTCTTAGTGCAGACAGACGCTTCAGAGCATGGGATAGGAGCTGTCCTTTCACAGACGACTGAGGAGGGCTGGGATCAACCTGTGGCCTTCATCAGTCGGAGGTTACTTCCACAGGAACAGAAGTGGAGTGTGATCAAGAGAGAAGCTTTTGCTGTGGTCTGGGCCCTGAAGAAGCTAACACCCTACTTGTTTGGGTCTCATTTCCGAGTTCAGACAGACCACAGGCCCCTCAGATGGTTGATGCAAATGAGGGGTGAGAACCCGAAACTGTTGAGGTGGTCCATTTCTCTACAGAGTATGGACTTCACGGTGGAACACCGCCCTGGCATAGACCACGCCAATGCTGACGGTCTGTCAAGGTTTTTCCGCCTTAGTGATGAGGAACTCCCTGGGGAAGGGTAGTTCTCCTCACGTTTCAGCTGGAGGGGACACGTGTTAGATCTGGCACCTTGGCGTGAGTCTTCCTTCCACTTTTTGCTGATCTGCCTCAGATGTTTTGATGGTATTCGATGCTCAGGGCACTGCACCACGGCCAATCCGTGCCGCAGTGCAAGTGCTCCCAATGTAAAGTGTATATGTAATTGATTTCCACGATTGGCTTATTTGGTTTACTGTCAGTCCCCAGTAGAGTGCACGAGGAGTGCCGGGGCTTGTAGATACAAATGCTGCTAGTGGGCCTGCAGCGCTGGTTGCGCCACCCACAGAAGCGGCCTCGTAAGCTGTGTCTCGGGTCCGCCATTGCAGACCCCGCGTACAGTCTCGTACTGTCACGCTGACTGCGCAAGTGCCCACACTCGCCAGTCCCTGAACCTTCCCTAACCTTCATATCAGTCACACCTATGGTAGGCCTACGGGCAGGGTGCATTGTAAGCGTAAGGTAGGACAAGCCTAGTGTGTGATCATAAATGCTTAACTTACTATCGCCCTGAAGATTAGCCTTGTCTGCTCGCGCCACACTACCTAGAGGGTGAGCAGGGGTGTTTCGAAGGAGTAGTTCCCTTGCCCTGACTGGAAGTGAGGGTCCCTGCTTGTCACAAGTACATACCTGTGCCAACCAGAGACCTCCGGTTCCAACAGTGACAGTCATGGAGAGATTGCTTAAATGATGCCAGACTGGTGTAATTTAGTGGACCGATTTGATATATCGGGAGGGCCTTTTAAAATGTAATCAAAACCACCCTGGTCTGTACCTTTAAATTAATTGGTTTGAATGTATGAAGTTACAAGCATACATTCACAATGGGGTATTTTACATCGCGTTCGTTGCAACGACTTGCGCTGGAGGGCGCTGCACTTAGGAATAGTATGATTTACTATTCCAACTCCAGCCTACGTAACAGCAGGGAAGGTGTTGGAATAGTAAATCATACTATTCCTTAGCTTAGAGCGCCCTCCAGCACAAGTCATTGTAACAACTTGCGTTCTAATGCCCGTGATGTAAACATACTGTGGTGTAATGACCACGTTGTGAAGGTCCAATTGATTTAGGCTCTCCTGATGTACTGTGTGCAATCTTGCACTTTCATGTTGGGGTTTTGTTATGTGTGTTCAATGTCTATTGCAGATACGAAGGTACAAAGTCCAATCTAGTCACCATTGATATAATTAATGCTTATCTCCAATCTCTATTGGCTGGTATTTTCACAATGGTTGTGGGTGAGCTTAACTGCAGTTTTGACCCCCTTGATATTGCCCCTGGCATATTAGTTGAGAAGATACTGTGGATACTCCCCTTCTCTGCATAAAGAACAGTCATCCAGGCCATGATACTATCTAGACTTGATTATGGCAATGTCTTATACCTGGGGGCAGACCAGGCTACCTTAAGATGCCTGCAGCTTCTTCAGAACTATGCCGCCAGGCTCCTGTTCTAACTTCCAAAAATCTCTTCAACATCTGCTCCTCTTCATCAACTCCACTGGCTCCCATTGAGTAAGCGAATAGAGTTCAAAGCATCGTGCTTCAATCACAAGATCCGCTCTTGCTCAGGAACACAGTACTTCCACATACTAGTGAATCCAGACTATTTGGCTCGCAATCTGCACTCAAGCAGTGGTTTCCTGTTCACAGTTCTGACAGTCAAATACACCCGCCTGGGTGGGCGATAATTTTCCTTTCTCGGTCCGAGGCTATGGAACACTCTTCTAGGGTCCTTAAGATGCTGTGCCTCCCTTTCCACCTTTTGCAAGGAACTAATTCAGGAAGCAAGGGCATTTTACAAGGCCATAATAGACAAGGCCAAAGTAGGAAATGGCCAAATGGGATTCACTACTGCCGGCAGTAAAAGGGAATCTCTGCTGATAGTTGCCCAGAACCTGCTGCATCTTTAACTTGTCATATAATTGCTGCCTCCTGGGTCGACCATTTTACAGGTCTTTTTGCCTGTGACTTTCAGTCAGATGAGCTGGACAAATTGCTAGTCACAGAACCTACTGTGAGTTCACCTAGTGCTTTTTCTGGGACAGCCCTCTCTAGATAGACTGATTGTGTTATTTGCCTGATCACTGTGAGTGAAGTTGATAAAGCAATAGACTGGATCACCCCAGGGAAAGTGCCAGGGCTGAACAAGGTTCCAGGGAATGTTATTTAAAGCTGAGAAAGAGATATGGAACACCTACTTTGCCCTGTATTTTAATTGTATAATGGATGGGCTACCAAAGCCCCATACATGGGCAGGGGCCCAAGTTTATCCCAATTTACAAAAAGGGCCTAAGGTTGCTTCCATCCAATTATCAGCCAATTAGCCTCATCAACAGCTCACAGAAGTTTTTTAGACAAATCCTGCTAATTAAACTACAATCTTGGATGGAGGATTCTTGATGCCCCTGCAAGCAGGGTTTGGGGTAGGGACTAGCACTACTCATCAAGTGCTCTGAATGCAAATAATGTACTATAAACATGTCACACGGGGTGGTCACATCAATGTAGTCTTTGCAGAACTTCGATCGACATTTGTCCTTGTCCCAAGGAGGCCCTGTGGAAAGTCATGACTGACCTCAGTGCCCCGAAATATCTCATAAATGTTATTAGTAGGTTCCACTTGAAAAACTATGCACAGATCAGATGAGGTTCTCATGGGGAGTTGACAGACCGCATCCCAGTAAGTCAGGGTGTAAGGCTAGGTGTGTTCTAGCTTTGACCCTGTTTTTACTATATATTAATGACCTGGTGACTTAGCTGGGCTATGTGTGCACGTAACCACGAGTTTGGCCAATAGGAAGGTCCCGGCGCTCCTATTTGCAGACGACACCTTATTGATATCAAAATCTCCTTTGGGTATTCAAAATTTGTGTGACCAATTTAGTGCCTTTTGCAGGGAGAGAGGTCTGGAGATCGGCTTTAATCAAACCAACTACATTGTCCTGAACCCCTGTCATTCAATGCAATCACACCCAGTTTTCAATGGTGTCTCCCTGGAGAGAGTACATGCATTTAAATACCTGGGGTACACTCTCAATGAGCATTTTGGCTGGTCTTCCCAGGAAAAAGAACGGCAAACTTAAATTAGAGCCCTATACAGGAGGTGTTTGGAGGGCCTTGCAAGGCTCCAAATTTCAACCGATAACCCCAGCCCTCCACATTTATAAACTACAACCCCCAGGGGGTCTTTATATGGTGGTGATCCTTGGGGGCACAAGAATGAATGTGATATGGAGTAGGTGGAGAACCGTTTTATGTGACTCCTCACTAACCTACCCGCTAGTACCCGACTCACTCCCCTCTGGTTGGACCTAGGTCATAGATCTCTTGTCCGCAGAATTGGACTTAGACTGCTGTTGTATTGGAGGAGGATCTGGTCCTCTGCAGACTTAGTGCCCTATCGTATGTGTTTAGCTGAAATTCGAAAGATCCCAGTGGCAGCTAGGATGCCATGGTTGAAGGTTTTCTAACCTGGCCTAACAAAGATTGGGTGTGAGGACGTTTGGGTAAATCCAGAGTCTGCATGCTGTGTATCAAAGTCCACACTCAAGGAGATTTATTATAGACACATGGATGGTGGACTCCACAGGACTGGGAGGGTGAGCTATTTGACCTCAGCCTTTCTTGAATTCAAAGACTTTTTCTCCCTTGAAGAATACATAGATACGATTGAGCCCCCACTTGCTAAAACTCTGTATATTAAATTTCGGCTTGAGACTTTGCTGCTACGATCATTCACTGCTAAATGGCATTGTTCCCTACCGACTTAGATTTGAACTGCTGTTTCTGCCCGATACAAAAGAATGTACTGACTATGTTCTTTTTTTGCCCATTTTGCCACACTTATCGTAGGAAATGGATTATGATACAGTGTCACAATCTAGGAGCCAGGCACTATAGTATAGGCTCTAGGATTTTTAGATCTAACACAGCACAAACAATTGTATTCGCTGTCTCCTGCTTCCTTCTACATATGTGGAGATGTAGCCAGAAAAGGGCAGCTCATTTGTTCCTACACTAGGTGTGGGGACTTGTAGGCAGCCTATGCCTGCACTACATAATCGGTGGTTATCATATGAACTACATGTTCATTTTTTTAATGTGATTTTGAATTTTTAGTACTATGCACTATGTATCGAACTTTACATATGCAGCTATTTACTCGATTTTCTCAAACCTTTTATTGCGATGTTTTTAAATGGTTCTTGATGTTTTGTATTTAATGTGTTTTAGATGGCAATTTTTGCTGAATAAAGGATTGATTGAGTATTTCTTATCCAAAAAATGCCCTTATTATTAATAAATCTTTATCTTTCCTAGCCTGAGGGGAAGGTTTAGGGACATTCATCATGTACCTACCCCACATTTATGTAAGGGACAAAGTTTCCAAAGCATATTTGGTGTATTGGTTTTATATCGCCGCCTGATATAAATAGACCTCTACCCCTCTATGTTAAGGTCGTTAGTCGAAATGGGTCTACTAGGAAAACTAGTTGGCATGGTTTCCGTAGATGTTTGATCCATAGGGTCGGTGTCAGGGCATTTTCCATTCCTTTCCCCAAGTCGTGTCCCTGTCTGATATATGCGTACTTGCAAGACAGGTTTAGATGGAAGTAGGTGAGCTAAATCTGCCATTGAATTATTCACAGGTTATACTTCATTTAAGGAATTAGCTCGTCTTTTTGCCTGTTACATGTTGTGCCATGGTCTTGAGCTCTGCTACTTCTGCTCTCAATGAATGCACTATTGTGACAAGATTCTTTACCTGTGTTTGGGCTTGCACCATAATCACAGCCTGTTCTTCTGCACCCTTGGCAACTACAGAGGACTGTCTTTCTGGCTGAACAGCGTCACTGCTTGGTAGAGAGGCATACCTATTACTGCACACTGCATTCAGACTTAGAACAAGCAGTTGTTGGTTCCTTGTTTGTAAACAGCCTTCGGTATGAAATGATGTTTTCTGCAGGGGAGTTAGACAGAGTAACAAGGTCTATTGTGCCTGTTAGATTTTTTGATTAACATTTGTGCATTGGCATTTTGCAGCACACATAGAAAGAGAAATATGCCTCCCAGTATTGTGTTTGTGCAGGAAGGTGGGCTCAGTATCCTGCAGAAAAAAAGCCCTGCATGCAACACAGGGCCCCTTGCACCATGGTGGAAGGGGGCCTGCGTTGGCACCACTACCGTAACAAAACTTGAGGAGGGCCTCCTGCAAGGCAAGTGGAGATTCCCCCTCCAGAACCTTCAGAAGATCTCTGGTCAGAGTACTGTGTTGAGGGGGGCCCTCAGGGCTTGGGGACCCACGCCCCACAAGGGCTGCGGGGGCAGTGTTACAACACTGGTTGGTACTAGGCAGCCAAAAGCGCACCAGTACAGGGGAAACGACAGGAATGTGCCGTATTACCTTAAATACAGCACATTCCTTCCCTTTCCCTGTCATGAAGTGCAGAACAGCAAGGGGACTTGCTGTGCTGCACTGCATGATTTCCCTATAAATACATCCTTAAAAGTTTCTGAAGTGTACTTATGAATGAAAAGCTTCCCCACAAAACATACATCTGGAATTCATGTAGCAGTAAATGAATCGAAAGTTAGAGAATGGGAGACAGATGCAATATTGTACTATTGTGATTCGCACAATGTCAGATGAATTCTGAGTCAAAGCTGATGAAGATGAAAAGCATTAAAAAAAACTAGAACACGGACCATGTCCATATTGTGTATAACCGAACCTTCACACAGTAGAATTAGCATTTGACACATTTCAGATAGCAGCCTCCCATTGACTGAACTCAAAATTCTTCCGTGACATCCCAATATATCGACCCTTGCACATCTTAAGAACACAAAAGTAACCAAAAAGTGAGACTCAGCGCTACGCTATGTGAAACTTGTTATCAGTAAATATAAAAATTTGCTATTCACTATGATCTCAACATATCAACAAAGGGAACAATTACAGGAACAAGTCATTGAAAAGATTTAAAGAATTGTAGAAGTGGCTGACTGGTGCTATTTTATAATGGGCAAATAGGATACACACTATAATGTAACATCTCTAGTGTCATTGACAAATTCTAGCATAAAACCAAACCAGTATTGTGTTCACTGTCTCTGTTAAATCAAGATACAGTAACATGCTATTTTCATACTATCAAAATGACTGTTAAAAAATTGCATTAGAAAATCTAGAAACAAGCATAACATCCTGTGTCCTCCTTTTATCCAATTCCTTTAATTGAAATGTTCACATTCATACACTTAACAGTACTGGATATTGCCAAGAGCTGACCCTTCTTATTGTGGAAAGATGTGAGTTTTTCCCAATGAACCATGATAGTTTTATTCAATATGTCCCCATAGGCAACATACATGTTCAAACATATTGTAATTCATGATAGGTTGTTGTGCTTTCTTTTGAACTTATCATCTGGGCCCTCATTATTGGCATTATGTACACAGATTATCTCTCTTGCTGCTCTTCTACCAAAAGATGTTATATACAGATTGATGAGGAACTATTCAGCTCAAATCTTTCCCACTGACTAATGGATATGACAAATCAATTTACATACAATGTTGATTTAGACTTTGGGGGTCTTAAGACAAAAAAAGTGAATTTCCAAATCAATGCCAAGTAATGGGTTATGTTTTGTTCCCAGCTCTCCCTCTTTGACAGTACGCCGTATTATTTTATTAACTGATTGAAGTAAGGCTAATGTTGTTTTGCTGGATAAAGCTTATAAGCAATGCATAATGGTGAGGCAATTGAGGTTCTGTTCATATTTCACTCTTGGACATGATAGACTCGTGTGATTCAAACAGGTGACCAATGAATCATACTTTGCTCAAAATCTGATTTTTTCATAAAGATTAATTTCTTGCCATTGTGTGATACCCAGTTCATATAGATTTTGGAACTGTTTTTGCACAAAAAACCGACAAAATATAGCTTTCTAAAGAAGTACCAACAACTTTTTGTCTGTTTTTTTCAATTCATTCTTTTCTTTGAAAAAATGAATGCAGAAGTTATATAATTGTTGTGTATTAGTGATAAGGAAATTCACACTATGAATGCATGAGATCTGAAGAATTTAGAGGTCTAATGTCAGAAAAAAACTCAAATTACAAGCAGAATTTATACAGTCACAAGTATTTAACTGAATCATAAACAATGTTGACTATCAGTCAACTTTATCTTTCACTGACAACCAGTCACAATTTTCTAAGTATTGCTAGTATGGTTAAAACCTTGTTATTAGTACGGTAAATAAGTTGTTTGATGGCATTTTAGATTCCGAATGGATTTTCCCGATTCATGCCCTTATATAGGTACAATTCACGTTGCCCTTATATTGGCATAGAAATCAAGCCCTTATTTAGGCATAGCCCATGCAACCCGAATACAGGCATGGCTACCGCCATCTGTTTACCAAACGTCACAACGATTTCTTGGAAAACCAGCTTAAGCTGTTAGGGACTTCCCCTTGCTTGAATATTGATTTCTCCAAGAACTCAGTTAGTTTTACAATGAACATCTATTTCTTTGGGGTTCATTCATGACGTTCATATGCCCGACTTTACGTCAAACATGGCATTCCTAAACAAATTCAAGGTATAAATATACCTTCACTTGCTATGGCAAAGCACAGTGGTTCGGAGCAGTTCGACGACCTTCTTGCTCAACGCAGCTCGCTACAGCCAGTGCCGAAGGAAGCCGACTCTCCAGCTGACGTACTGATCAGGAAGCTCCCCTCCTCTGCTGAGAAATCCAGCTCCAGTGTTTCTGACTCCCCTTGCGGGGTGTTGGGAAATCAAGTCCCGAGACAGAGATACCAGACCTCCTTCATTCTAAGGTATGGAGGTGATTAGAACCTAGAGAAACCTTTGGTAGATTCTTGGCAAAAACTAAACCTACGCTAAAGACCATACTTACTTCTTCCCTCGTACTAGACCTAGGTTAGGTACATTGGGGTAGGGATATTTTAGAAGTACCAGTTGAGTATTTTAGCCTGTGTTATTTATGTATGTATTTTTATTTGGCTTAGAAACCATACAATGCTATTACAGTATTACTTCATAATACTATACTCGCTGTACGCATTATACTTTGCATTGTGTCTAACAATTGCAGCAGTTCACCTCTCTTGCATGAGAAAGACTGTTCAATAAATTCTTTTATTGAAAACGCCTGTCTCACTATTTCTCTGCAACTCTGTAGAAACGAAGCATGCACGATTGACTGAGTGAAATACTTATCTATTGTTTCTACGACTCTGAAGATAGTTATTCCACTCCTAGGGAAACAAAGTTGTCATGTTTATGCGGTTGTCAGAGACTAATCCCTTCTTGTGAATTCGAGAAAGTTTCTAGTGACCTCTGAGCTAGCTGGCACTCACAATTAAGTAGATATTCGATAGAGACCTACCTACCTAAGTCCTACGTCAAATCTATAGGATATAT
The DNA here is from genome assembly GCF_964261635.1 of Lissotriton helveticus. NCBI lineage: Eukaryota > Metazoa > Chordata > Amphibia > Caudata > Salamandridae > Lissotriton > Lissotriton helveticus. The sequence continues at coordinate 1,868,146,208 of NC_136059.1, forward strand.
TATTCCAATGCGCAGAGCCTATTGGGAATATAGGAACTACACTACAAAGTGTTAAATAATTACATTTACCTCACCATATTTTGTAAGGCTCTCATTCAGAGTCTTTAGATTCTGGTTTGACACTTGTGATCTCACATCCTCATTCGTTCTAACAAACAAGGTAACCCATTTTATTTCTGGTCATTATTACAGCCATCTTTGGAGTGACCAGCTCCAGCCTCTGTAATCTTCAAAGATTTGCTTTGAATGGGTTTTGCAATTAACATCCTGATAATTTGAAATGTCATACTTGCACAAAATCACATCATCATTATGGATACAACTTTCCTTAGTAGCTCTTTTATTAACTTTTCTTTGAAGCGATCAGCCACTTGCTAATGCTTTAAACTCAGCATGTACCAACATTTGTGAAAAATTAGGCATCATGTCTTGGTCAACTAATTAGCATCTATAGTTCACAAAAACACTATACTTACTTGTTATATCCGTGTATGGACATAACTGGGAAACAAATTCACAGGTGGTTTTCCAAACATTAAATGCAGTGTTTTAAAATCCAAAATATCTTCGGTATTCATGTTTTATATATTAATCATTTCTTAGAAGCTGAACAACCCTCAGAGTAATGGTTTGAGGTGGTTTAAAGAGAAAACCCCCTTTGCTATAATTTAAAATGTAACAAGTTTGAAGACCCGTGCTTTCGCAAAATTACACAGAGAGTCTAATATATTACCATCATTTTGATGTACTGTTGTGGAGAATCGAAAAATGTCACCTGAAAATGAGTAATTGGAAATACCACTGTTGAATTCATTATTCTTAATAAAAGTGGTAAAACGTGCCAACTATGTAGAACGCTACTTTTAGTGAGGACGCAGAGTTAAGTTGAATGCCAGAATTCCTCCTTTTAAATATCGCTTTTACTTTACTCAAAGTGTTGTCATAAATGATTGCAGTTGTGCTGACTGCATTTGAATAAATAGCGTACTTGCAAGCAAATATACTATATTAAAGGCTTGCACTAAACATTTATTTAATTTTCAGCAGCTTCGACATTTTTCCAAACTACTGTTTTGAACCAAATATTAGCAATAAAAACACTTTGCCTTGCTTTGGTAGGTATTATTTCCTTTGAACAGAACAGCAAATGGGTGTTTTAAAAAATGCATACTTTTGTCTTAAAGTTATTGCTCTCCCCATAAATACTCTCATCACTGAATCAACAACATAAAGAGAAGTGCAATTTATGAAAGTGTGGGCTTCCTGTGTATAATGTCCTCAAACCTAAATTATACTACATTAAGTTGATCTCAGGGAGTGTCCGTGAAGTGGCCAAAGACACACAAACGGGGAAGATTCTCAAAGGACATTGTAAATGTGTTATTTTATGTTTAGGACATGAGTTAGTAACAACATGAAAAGCATTAACTCATGATTTGAGCCTGGCTATGACAAGGATGTAAACAATGCAGCAATTTAATCTGAACCCTGGATTGAGGAAGGTGGAGTTGGATGAGATTAGGTCAGAAACTGAGGTACTTCCAGTAAGTGGGATGGAGTTGAAAATTATTTTTTCTTCCATCAGTCATAAGTTAGGGGTTTTACGTGCTCAAACATGAGAAAATATTGACTTTTTGCCTAATCAACGTGTGCACTTTTGGAAGAATAGGAAAATACATCCTCCACAGTTTTGTGGTTGTGCCTGTGGCCAAAATGATTTCTGTTATTTAAAAAAATATATCGTATAGACCATGAGTATTGCCGTAACTAGATAGAATAAAGAGTTGGAAAAATAGAGCGTTTAGTGGAGAAGATAGGTCTGTAAGGCTTTCCTGAAGAGGAAAATTCAGAAACTTGCTATAGAGTGGGGGCTTGTTCCAAAGTTGTGGGACCAGCACACTGAAAGACCTACTGTCACAATGGGCTTTCTTGAAAAGGGAAACAGCAGCCTGTTAGAAATGGGAGTCATTAATTGGTAAGCCTGGGCATAGTTTGCAGATTTTTGCCACCTGGAACTTTGTGAAGTTACAAAAAAACTCCATGAAGTTCCGCAAGTGGCGGAGTGTTGTGCGAACTGCTGTTCGCGCTGGTCTTTCTGAAGCTCGGGTAGAAATTCTACCCGAGCTGCAGCTTGTGTTCGCAAACTTACCATTTGGGAACAGGGAAAAAACTCTGCTGCACTACGAAGCAGGCTTTTCTTGCACTCCGCGAGTTCCGTGGAGGGCGGAGGGCTGTAAACTTTGCAAACTCCACAAACGGAGCAGAGTTCAATGCCAGGCCTGCTAATTGGCAGAGGTGTGCAACTTTGGCCAAGTGGGGACCCTTCCTTATAGTCAGGGTAAGTGAGTTACACACTTTAAATAACCTTGCTCCCCCTTGGTAGCTTGGCATGAGCACATAGGCTTATCCCATGGGCAATGTATAAAGTATTTGCTCCCAAACACATATGGACACCACACCAGTTTAGAAAATACAGTGCTCCCGCACATGGAGTTACATGGACCCCTCAAACAACAGTACCTTGGAAATAAAGTCACTAGACAATGCACAGCATTGTGGATGTGAGGCTTTAGTGTCAGGGTGAAGCCAGTTCATTTCTGCCATGGGGAAGACAAGGTGCTGAGTCTGTGAGGAGGCGAGGCATTGAATCCAGGACAGGCAATTTAGGCAGTGGCAGCGGTGAGACGTCGGTTCCAGTGAGGCGATGCAACATCTAAGCATTTGTGAAGTCAACCTCATCGGTTAGTGGATCTAAGATAATGGGATGCAGGCGCTGGCGGTGATGGCATCAGTTTGATCACTGGCATCAGGACGGCTGATAATTGCAGGCATTGGCAGACGTCGAAGGGCATCGGAGCTGTGGAGCAGGTGGGGTGGTACGTCGTGCACTTCACGAGCGGTGCCCCCAACCTCGGTACAGGTCACAGCATCACTGGCGGCATCGCTGACAGCATCAGACTTGTTTTTCTTGCTTTGCAGCCACAGCCTCAACCACACAACTCCACCAGTGGTTGTCTACATTGAATGCACATCCTCAGCTCCTGTCACTTCAAAACTAGAAAGTCAATACACAAAACAGCAAAGGCACACAGAGTGGTTAAAAAAGAAAATGTCTATGTTCTAAAAAAGGCATTTTCAAACACTCAATTTAAAAACCATCTTCCTAAAAAGATATGTGTGGTATGCTGCATGCTGTAGCATGCAGCTGGTTCTTTTGCTGATGTCATACTGGTATCCCAGGTGATGGAATGTATCAGTTCAAGTGACCATGACTGTTTTCTTGACTGGATGGGTTTTTCTTTAGGGAAATAAACCTGAGTTTCTCTTGCATACCTGCCTCCTTGCGTGATCCTTTCGGCAATTTGGGATCTTACACTGGCGCAGTCGGCTACAGGATACAGGATACAAATTTCTCCAAGAATTTCCAAATTGGTTGGCTCCCGTGGTCGCAGCCCACAAGGCCAATGGATCCCTTCGTCTATGTGTAGACTTGAGACAACTCAATAAATGTGTAGTGGTGGATCGTTATCCACTACCTAATATTTCTGAGCTGTTGGTATTATTGGCAGGAGCTAAGGTTTTCAGCACCATTGATTTAGCTGCGGTTTATCATCAAATTGAACTTGATGAAGCTTCAAGAGACTATACAGCATTTATAACACCTTTTGGGACATTTAGGTTTGTTAGTATGCCATTTGGTCTGGTGTCGGTGGCATCCGTCTTTCAGCGAGTTCTGGACAAGCTTCTTAGAGATTGAAAAGCTGTATGTGTCTACCAAGACGATATCCTGGTGTTTGGGAACAATCATAAGGTACATGAGGATGGTCTGCTCAGGGTTTTGGGTAAATTGAGTGAAGCAAACCTCACTATTAAAGCAGAAAAGTGTCAATTTGCAACCTACTCTATTCACTATTTAGGACATACAGTCTCAGGTGAGGGTATTGCCCCAAGGCTAATCTTTTTGAACCATCACTCACGCGTCTGTTCCTACCTCTAGGGAGGAACTCATGAAGTTCTTTGGCATGTTGAATATTATAATACATTTATTGAGAACTTTGCTGAGAACAGTCTTTGTATGAGATCTATCTTGAGAAAAGGGGTAGATTTCAACTGGTCTAAAGAGTGTAGTCTTGAATGTGAGGTTCTTAAGAAAAAACTCAGTAGTGCCCCTAAACTGAAAAGTTTTGATCCCTCTAAGACTTCTGTGATCACGACGGATGCTAGTCTTAGAGGTTTGGGTGCTGTTCTTCAGCAGGAAGGTGAGGGGGGAATGCAAACCATTATGTTTCTCTCTCATTGTCTCAAAGATGCTGAATCTCGCTATCCCGCTATTGAACAGGAGGCCTTGGCAGTATTCTGGGCTGTAAAGAATCTTAAAACATTTTTGTGGGGAACTAAATTTTTGATAAGGACTGATCACAAGCTCCTCGGTGAAACCTTCAAGAAGAGGGGGATAGATATGGTGTCTAGCAGAATAACAAAGTAGGTCATAGCTCTCCAGGAGTATGATTTTGACATAAAATACATTCCTGGCATAGAGAATGGTATAGCTGACACCCTCTCTAGACTTGTAGAAAAGGTTGAAAATGACACACAAAATTAGGGTTTTGATGATAATGATATTCAAGTTTGTGTTGTTGAGGATGGGATTATTGATGAACATCAATGGCGTATAGAACTATCCACTGATCCTGTCCTTTCTGAGGTTGTGTCTCTCATTCAGAATGGTTGGCACTCTAAGAATAAATCCGGAGAGGCTAGCAAGTTATAAGGTATTAAAGATGAGATGTCTGTGTGCTATGGGGTTCTTCTACGTGGTACAAAACTGGTTCCTCCATTTAAACTTCATCAAACTTTAATTGACCTGGCACTCAAGTCACATGCTGGGATGTCAAGAACTAAGGAAAGACAACGTTCTTCCTTTTGGTGGCCAAGACTGGATTTACATGTTGAGAGAGTTATTAGGGATTGTATTGTGTGTTCCATGAGTGATAAGTCAAAGAGTACAAGGGTTCAACCTATGGTGGTGAGAGATCTTTCCTCTGAGCCCTGGAAGGATGTTGCATTGGATATATTTGGGCCAATTCACTCTAATGGTCAGCAAATGTTTATTTTGGTCCTTATGGATCTTTTCTCTAGGTGGCCTGAAGTTCATTTTACTGTTAATATAGAGACTGGACAAGCTATCAAATTCTTAGAATCTCTCATGGCCAAAGAGGGTTATCCTGAAACCATACTTACTGATAATGGTGTTCAATTAGTTTCACGTGAAATGGAAGCATTTCTTAAAAGTCGTGGGATCAGGCACAAGAGATGTTCTCTTTATCACCCAGAGACAAATGGAATGGTAGAAAGGTTCAATAGGGTGTTGAAGAAAACTATCTCTTGGGCTAAGAGTGCTGGTCTTAATTGGAAGGAAGAAGTTCTATAAAAAGTTGAAAATTATAGGCTGACACCACACAGCACTACTGGAAAGTCACCTTTTGCTCTCTTTAGAGGTAGGCCTCCAGTGTACATTGGTTGAGCCCTCTTGAGTTAGACACCTTGCAGGTTCTACCTCTATCTCCTCATCTGAGAAAATCATCCCTGACTGGCGCAAAAGAGAAGAAACTAAATGCTTATCCAGAAAGTCATACTTTGACTCTAAGAATTCCACTATAGAAACCAAGGTCTCCTTTGGTGACTTGGTTGTCATCAAGCAACCTAGTACCAAGGTAAAGTTTTCCAAGCTTATTTAAGTTATAAAGGTGTTCAAAAATGCTGTCAGAGCTCGAGACCATAGGGTTTGGAATTTAAACAGAGTCTGTTTGTACAAAGGGGGAAAAGAATGTGGCGATCAATCGGTAATTTGTAAAGATGCTGGTACTTTTTCTGGTTCTCCATGCATCCCTTCCAGGAATGTTAAAAAGCCAAGCTATTTAAAAGATTTTGTATCTTGTCCTTCTCTCTGGCTCTCTTTCTCTCTATTTTTTTGTTAACGGGGGAAGGTGTGTGGTATGCTGCATGCTGCAGCATGCAGCTGGTTCTTTTGCTGATGTCATCCTGGTTTCCCTGGTGATGGAATGTATCAGTTTAAGTGGCCAGGACTGTTGTCTTGACTGGATGTGGAGCTGTGGATGGGTTCTTCTTTAGAGATATAAACCTGAATTTCTCCTGCATACCTGCCTCCTTGTGTGATCTTTCGCCAATTTGGGATCTTACAATGTTTAATTAAATTCTGAGTTCAGAGATCCTAAACTCCATTTCTCTGTTTTGTCCCAATAAAAGTTATACTTCTAAGATGTTAGAAAGCAGCTCCCATGTTAGCCTCAGGGATAGATAGCCTTTCAATAGTAAAAAACTAAATTGGCAGTATTTCACTGTCAGGACATATAAAGCACACCAGTACATGTCCTATCGTTTACATACACTGCACCCTGCCCATGAGGGTACCTTAGGCCTACCTGAGGGGTTCCTTACATGTAAGAAAAGGGAAGGTTAGGGCCTGGCAAGTGGGTGCACCTGCCAGGTCGACATGGCAGTATAAAACTGGGCACACAGACACTGCAGTGGTAGGTCTAAGATACATTTACAGGTCTACTAATGTGGATGGCACAACCAGTGCTGCAAGCCCACTAGTAGCATTTGATTTACAGGCCCTGGCACACACAGTACACTTTACTAGGGACTTACCAGTAAATCAAGTATGCCAATCATGGATAACGAATCATAATCATAATTTACACAGAGAGCATATGCACTTTAGTACTGATTAGACGTGGTAAAGTGCCCAGAGTCCTCTAACCAACAAAAACAGGTCACAAAAAATAGGAGGAAGAAGGAAAACGTTTGGGGATAACCCTGCAAAAAGGGCAATTTCCAACACAGCCAAAATAAGAAGACATCTCAAGTGAATATAGAGAGTGCTTATGCTGGATATAAATCATTGATCAGTCAGATGGCGGGCCCTGTGTACAAATTGCCTTGATGTGAATCCTTTGTGAACAAGAACTTAAACAGGTTATATGATCAAAAGTGCGGATGTCATACAACAGTGCAACCACCATGTTCTGAATTTTCTAAAACTTTCTCGGCTGACAATCTGGTAGAAATACGTCAACACAATTTTCAAAATCTAAAAAGAACAAAATTATGGCACCCAAAACATAGGGGTATCTGCCTTGAGGAATAAAAAGAAGTACTTGTGTGAGTGCCCTAACAGTTGAAATACAAGTTACCCTAATTCATTGAATCTGAGTCAAAGGTGAGTTGCTGGTTGAACTAGATGCCTACTTTTTTTTACTGAAACAACAGGGGTATGAAAGATTCCTAAGGAGTTTGGCTACAACGTTCCTGTGAAGACCAGCTGGTCACATCCAGCCAGCAAAATCTCCCACTTTTCCCTATTAAGATTTAAATCTGTTTTTGGACATCCACTCCTGATCTGCATGAGGCACTCTCTGGAGCATCCTATGATGTCAAATGCAAGGTGTTCAAACTTTAGCAGAGGTTGCCTTAAAGCCAAAGCGCCTGATTATTTCAACCAGTGGTTACACATGTATATTAAACAAGATGCGTGAGAGGGCGGAGCCCTATGGCACGCCATAGGTGACTGGCATCTCCTTGGAACTAAATGGAGGTAACACCACTGAGTGTGCTTGCTAAAGGAAGACAATCCATTTTAAGGCTGTACCAGTGAATCCTATTGTGGCAACATAGTCAATAAGACTGGCATAGTATCGAAGGCAGTGGAGGGTTGCAGGAGGAGCAACCCAGTACGGAGGCTCTGGTCTCTTGTGCATCTGAAGCCATCAAGAATGGTCAATAGAACAGAACCTACCTGGTTCAATCCAAGGCTCATGATAATTCTGTGATGCAACCCAGCCATTTCACAAGATGTTGCTCCATTGCTTTGGTAAATGCAGGGAGGAGCATGGTGGGCCTATAGTTCTTCAAAATACCTGGATCTAGATTTGCCTGTTTCAACAGATGCACCACTATGCCTTTTTTGCACAAATCCGGCGCATAACCTTCCGACAGTGAGTCAAATATTAAAGTCTTCCAGTGGAGCAATTAGGGATTGGAGCGCACATGTAAACATCAAGACTAGTCGGCGATTGCTCAGGAAACCAACCAAGCAGCCCTGAGTTTGGCATGGGTCAACACATCACAGTGAGTATGGTCACCTTCTGAATGGAAGGTTCCTTGCCTTGGCAGGCCGAGCTCTGCTAATTATCTTGTATATAGCAGAGACTTTATCGACAAAAAAGAAGGCATGGTCATCACAGTGTTCTTCAGAGTTTTTGATATTTTGTAAACAGCAAGTGGAAGAAACAAAAGAGCACATTACAGGGAAGAAATACCAAGAAGGGTTTTTACTATACAAAGGAATTTGCAATGTAAAGTGACATACATTAAAATAATACCGTCGTATCAACATATACCCATGTATATGACCACTATGAAGCTTTCAGAAAACCTCTAAGTATCTGTAAGAATCAATTAGTAGGACCCATTTCAAGGGCAGTCCTGTGTATGTTCTATGTATGTATCTGGTTTAGGTTGTCCTCACTAATGCAATTTATTCTTGGAAGTAGAAGGTAGCAGGGGTGTTTGTCCAATCTCATGGAAGCACAAGCTCCACACAGGAGAAAATATTGCCAAAGGTTTAGTAAAAGTGAATAGTGATGGGATCAAAGTAGCATATTCCCCTGGTTTGGTTTATCACAGACTAATATCCTGAGAACATTTCTCTTAAGTAAGTAGGTCAGTGGTGCAGTCAGAGGAGAGTTCCACATCACTACATCAATTTGGTAGTTGGTTTTGTAGCTTGGTGGCAAATAAAACACTCCACATAGGGGGTAGTGCAGTTGGAATCAGTATGTGTGGTCCTTTGATTGATACAGCATTTTTTGGGTTCTTCTGTGGGTGCAAAGGAAATCTTATATTGGAATAACTGCACTAGCCATCCTACAAAAAGTTGTTGTCTTTGCTTTGAGTCTTTGACTTTGCCCTTCTGTTCATGGACCAATATAAAGTCTGGTACAGTAATTGTCCTGGCTGAAACGTGGTAAGTGATAAGCTAATGCTCTTTCTACATATGAAGCACATTACTTCTAGGCAGGGTGGCTTATTTGGGCTGTTCCACTATTCTTTACCTTAACCCTCTTTGTTCAAGTTAGTAAACCTTTCCTCATATGAAGAGGGTACTGTGCACTGAAGCCACCAAGTGCTGCTTTTTGGGGCAAGTCCAGTGCTTAATTTGTGCTGGTGCTAGGCACCAGCACTTAATAATCAGGGCCAGGTCTAGATGCATCTGCTGCATGTCACATACTACCTTGATGATATTGGTATATTTACCTCACCACTGGACTCGGAGTCAGCGCTAAGTGTTCTTCCAGTCTCCCTAGTGAGTCCAGTGAAGAGTGTTGAGGCTGTGAGACTGAGCTTGAGCCAAGAGGAGATTCATATGCAGTACTAATCATATGCTATGTTGATGGCAGCCCTTAGTTCAGTGTTGCCGGTGGGCGGGACACTGATTGGTCTGGCTTTTGGATCTGCGGGGGTAGGGGCTGTGCAGCAGCGTGCGCAGATTTTTTAAAGATTACCACGCCCCAGCACTTCCGCACCCCATAAGTCATTCAAGTCAACCCGACAAGGTTGAGGGTAGGCAGCAGCACCAGGCCTAATCAATTAATAAAGGCAGGCAGTGCAGTGTCCCGGCCGCTTGCTTGGCCCACTACGAGTAACAGTAAGGTAAGTAAGTACTAAGGCAACCATAAATGGTATTTACGAGCCCACTGTCAGAAGGGCCCCTTAATGAGGAGAGGGAGGGATGTAGAAGTTATGTGAGTAGATAACACACAATAGACTGTTGAAGCAGCCAGAAGCCAGCTATTGCAGGAGTGAGCTGAGTAGCCAACTTCATTCCGTCTTGGTTTTTCAGTTGGCAGGAGACAGGCGATGCCAAAGAAACAATGCTCCTGTAACTGAGGTACTGCACCGAATTTCACTTGCTATTTTAGCCAGACATTATGTGTATTCAAACTAAGTATCTTCTTTGTGTTAGAGTGGAGAGTGGCCCCCAATTTACTCATCGGATTGCCTGCTGAAAGTAACTCTTAAAAGACATGTTGCAGAGTTTCACTCCGAGGGATGCAATATTTGACTCAAGTGTTTCCAAGCACAGTAACACCAATAACAGTTTAAGAGAGGCTGCGCTGGGTGAAGGCCTAACTGTGGCATAAAGCAAAATAATGGGGCCCCTGCAGTATTTTTTGTGGTTGCAGTTTTATGTAGCGCGAACTCGACCCGAAGGTATCGGAGCGCTTTACTTGAGCACCATTTGCATTGGAGACGGACCCATTTATTATTAGGCACAGGGAAATTAAGTAAATTGCCCAGAATCACAGAATGTTTGAATCTGCCGCTGAGACTCAAACCCGGTTCCTTAGCTTCAAAGTCGGCTGCTCTAGCCCCCAAGTTCTGTATCTCACAGATATTCATTGCTCCCCTGTTACACCCCTGAGGCTGACGTCCCTCAAAAACTGTATCACAGTTGTGCAAGCATGAAATCCTGTTTGGCTTCTCCCTTTCGCAACCATATCTACCTGCAAGAGGAAAGTGGGGAGGCTGGGACAGGTGAGCAGCTGCAGGGCAAGACCCCACCACCCCTCAACAACCACATCCCATAACTCTTAGTGATAAGCGGAGGGGGGCTCTTGGTACGATTCTCTTTTTCATCTAGCTGCGAGACTGAGCCTGAGCCAAGAGGAGATTCATATTCAGTACTGTTCATAAGCTATGTTGATGGCGGCCTTTAGTTCAGTGTTGCCAGTGGGCAGGACACTGATTGGGCTGGATTTTGATTTTGCGGAAGTAGCGGCTCTGCGGCAGCATGTGCAGAATTCTTTAAGATTGCCACGCCCCAGCACACCCTCACCCCATGAGTCATTCAAGTCAGCCCGATGAAATGGTTGAGGGCAGGGAACCTTCTATCAAAACCTTACTATGTTGAAGGCTCCCTTGCTGAAATTCAGATCGGGTATTACAACTGACTTTTAGCAGTGCCAGTTGAGGATGTGGGTGTAGCTAATAGAGTAAGTAGGTGGAGCCAGTGGAGGAAATGGGTGGAGCTGCAGAAAAGTAGTGTGGCCTCCAACAAACAAGAAAAAGAGGAAAGGTGGAAATGAAATGGAGAACCTCTCATTGAACATGAAAAAGATTCAGCAACTGTGGCCTTGTAGATTTCTAATGCTTCAGCAGAAGCAGTTGATCTCCCTCACTTGAATTTGAGTTTTTCATTGAAACACAGCAAATAGTTGGTGGAATGTTTGCTAAAAGGGGAAGAATTGAGATTACATTATTGCTTTCACAAACTTTAGAATCAGTCCAGCAGTGGACCCTGATCCAGGCTCTAACCAAAGTAGTAAGTTATATTAGAAATTAACTAGAAGACATACGGAGAAATTGTTGCAATTCTTGCAACAGCTTCAAAAAGAGGGTCTAGAATCTAAGGATGAAAAACAATGTTGTTTGAAGTGATGGATTGGAATTTTGCATAATTATGTGTAATTTCACGTTATTTGGTGTACTTTTGCAAAACCACCACATTATTACGTGAAAGCAAATAATGTTAATTTCTCACAACCCTAGTGCCAAGCTGGGTACTGTAGACCCAGCGAACAAAGGCTTCTCTTCCCCACATCCGCCTTTGCTCTTGACTATGAATGGTAGTGTGTCCCTCTGGTCCTTTTCAAAATAATAACGTATGTGAACTTCCCCAGTCGTACTTCATGTGCTGAAAGGAGTCACATATGTAATGACACACGAAAGATACCAAGGGTCTTTTAATAATAATATTGTAGTCGGCACCTAATTGTGGTGTCCGGACTAGAACATATCAAAAGGTTATCAAAAAAGTTACAGAAGAGAGAGGATGGGGTGTATTTGGGGTGTCCCCGGTAAATTCCGATTTGCAATGCTATATATTAAAGGTTTGTTACTGATAGGTTACGACTCCTCAAAGGAGGTGATAACCTATTTGTAAGGAGGACGTGGTCACCTGAGGACCCTTTGTTATTAAAATAAAAAGTTTGTTTGGAAGTGGACAGTGGTCCAGAGAACCCTGCCAACTTTTTTTCTTAAGTGCATACCTGTTTCCTTTAAGAAAAATGAGCTGTATTAAAAAAATTTACCTTATTTGTAGGGTGGCCAGCTGACCCCAGTAGGCCAACATCTAAGTGATAGCATCCAAATAGCGTGACTCACCCTTTGTGACCTACATCATGAGCATTGATGAGGTAGGTCGACCTGCAACCTACTGAGAATGGTTATTTTGCAAACTGACCTATTAGTACATAGGTTGCTTTGTAAAGTCTGATTTAATTCGCAAACAGTGCATTCACAATTTGCAATTGCTTCTTGTCAATTATAAATCTTAGCGCGTCAGGCCCTGCGTCACAACTATTCAACCTCTGACTCAACTTCCTACACTTTTTGAATAGAGACCCAGACAGGCTTAGGCAGAAATCTGTGCCTGCACTTTAGTAACTTACATTTCATGATACATGAAGTAGTACTACTGGAGTACTACTTCACATACTCAATCATGGTTTAGTGAAGTGGCCCTTATCACTGTGACACCGTAAGTGTTCTCTTTGTGTAAGATATGCTTTCCAAATAACCAACAAGAGAACCCTCAACCATAATCATCCTCGAGCATCCCTTTGCTTTCAAAATGAATATGGACTTCTCGCACAGGGTACTTAGCACATGCAGCAAGAGAACAATGCCTCGTTAAATTAACCATATCACTGCTGGAGTCTGGCAGTGCCCGGAGCTATTCCCAGTCCCATTTAACCTTTACAGTGAACCTCTTGACAATGCACAACTCTAAATGACAAAATGCATTGCAACAATTCCTGTTGACTGTCAGCATTCCTGGCTTCTCTTGTGAACCCCTGCAACAGAGAATGGATGGAAACCAACCGTGATCATATCCTTGATATATGCAAGATATGATTTACTTAAAACTGTCTGATAGTCAATGATGTAATACATATCTAAACACATGACATGGAAACTGCACCCTTTACAGTCCACCAGAACCTGGGTAACATCTCTATACTTTTAAATTGAACCATGCTGACAAAAGTCCAAAGTAATCCCCCAAAGCTAGCAAATCACCATATGCAGCCAGACCCCGATTGGCCTACAGGGTTTGATCACAAAACTGTTGGAATGCACAGAGGTGCTTGGTTTATCGCCAGATTACAACAAAACAAAAGTCAAATTCCAGCACTCACAACAAAAAATACAAATGGTTCGCTGTAGAGAACATCATAGAGCAGACTGGCTCATACAAGTATCTAGGAGTGGTGATTGACCCTAAATTCACACTCAAAGACCATCTAGTCTATAGACAAGCCCAGGCGAACATACTGTGTTTTGCATTAAACACACAAGATTGAAATTAATGTGCCCATCTAATTCCCGTCTTCTACAAGAACTTGCTGCTAAGCTATGCCCAACGCTTACCTACAGCTCTGAACTATTTAAAGGCAAAGGCGCAAATTCTTTGAATTTACAACAATCTTGTCTCTTTAAACAAGTTTTTCGGATTCCGTAATTTACCTCGCAAGCGCAGGTTCGCTTACAATTTGGATTACTCAACCAACTCCTGGTAAGGTCAGCAGCAATACTAAAACTGTGCTTGAAGCTGAGAGCAGCACAAGAAGAATCCTTGTTAGGCCCCTGCTGACGGAATTAAAGAACCAGCCCAAAAGCATGTAAGACTGGCCTACCGCGCTTGAGCAAGCATTAACCACCCAAATATGCATGATGGATGGGGCACGAACAACAGCTTCTCAGTATTAAAAAAGAACTGGTAAATACTGCTGCTAAACACAAAGCTTGGCTACTGAATAAAGCAATGCTAGCAAAGAAGAAACATGTATGGAGGGTTTTATCCTCATATGGGGCCCGGTCGCCACAGCCGTATCTTGTACACCACATATCCCCAACAATACAGCGCTTACTGCTCTTGATTTGACTGGGAGCCTTTTGCTCAAAAGATCAAGTTCCAACATGGAGACAAACTTGGCTGACCAGTCTGTGTCGGCCAAGAGTCAGTCTTACATTTCTTGTGCAACTGCCCAGCCGTCAATACATGGAGAATGCACTTTTTACTTCCACCCCTTCATTGCCTTCGGATACGATCATGCCAACCCACCGTAATAGCATTACTCAACAGCCAGTCGCTACAGCTTGCATACAGGACAACAAAGTTTTTGCACCTTGTCAGCAAACTGTTACAGGCAACATCAAACTCACATTCAGACCCAAGAACTCGGACATCTAGCACTTTTTGTACATAGACCAAACTCTACTGTGTTAGACGGAATTATGCTCCACTCTTAACTTTAAGATCATTACATGACTCTGCACCCTCGCATATCAATTTCAATCTTGTGGCAGTCACAAATTGCACAGCACAGATTTGCAAATAATGGGACTGAAGGACAGTGAATACTTGGCATGCACTTAAACATAGACTGCTTTCCCACTGATTTTAGATGCATAATGCATTCTTTTAAGATTAGTGTTTAAAAATGAAATTATTTATTAGCAGGGTTGCTTTTAAAACCAAATAGGCAATTTTTGCACATGAATCCCTAGTCCAGTGGCAGCCTCAAATTGAACAAAGCATCTGAAACTAGAGAACACTTTGCACATTATGGACTCAAATGCGTCGCCTTGGTTTTAATGGAAAACAACTGTTACAACGCATGCGTTACAACACATGCCATTACCTAGCCTGTCGTTACAATGCAAATGGCTTGTTGCAGGGGGGGGAAGTGTTGGATTTAACACCAACACCTTCCCTACTGTTGCACACACTAGAGTTGGAGTAGTAAATTATACTATTCCAACTTCCAGTGCCCCCCTGACAGCAAGTCAGAGTAACAATATACATTGTAACGGCATGCAGGGTAATGGAATGCGTTGTAATGTCATACAACCGGGTTTTATATGTATTATGTTTAACAACCTATTTTAAGAAGGTTGAATGAAATCGCTATTTTGCAAATCAAAACCTTGTCTCGATGTAGCCACAAATGGCAGTGTCCATACATAGTCACCTAAAGCCACAATAGTGGCGATTCTGATCTGTTTGCATATAGACCCCACTTCACT
Organism: Lissotriton helveticus; assembly: GCF_964261635.1. Taxonomy (NCBI): domain Eukaryota; kingdom Metazoa; phylum Chordata; class Amphibia; order Caudata; family Salamandridae; genus Lissotriton; species Lissotriton helveticus. Next base: position 1,868,161,385 of record NC_136059.1, read on the forward strand.
GCTTTAGACGTAACATGCATAATGCTTCACTGGAGATTTTGACCCAACAATATTTTAGCATCGGCCGGACAATATTATCTGTTATTTCAAACTTTGCAATGGTGAGGAAAACCAACACATAAGGATATATTGCTCCATGTGTTGTCAAGTAAAAGTAACTCAAAGTGTAAATAAGTATGTTGCCATATTTGGCATATTTTATGCTAAAATTGTAATGGTTTCAATTAACTACAGAATAAAGTTGTTTTCCATACACTTAAAAAATTGAAACAGGATACAAAATGTATGTGTCAAAATGAGTAAATAAGGTGAAAATGACCTTGGTATCCATCATGGTTGCTCGCAATCTATAAAAGTATGGGGTATATTATCAAGAACGGTATTAAAATTATCGCCGCTTTAGCGGCGGGAAACTGCAGCTAAAGCGGCAATAATGGGCTTGATAATATGCCCTTGTGAATTCCCATAGAAGCCCAAGTTCACATCAGAACATGGGCTTCTATGGGAATTCTCAAGGGCATATTATCAAGCCCATTATCGCTGCTTTGGCGGCAGTTTATGCCGCTAAAAAGGCGATAATTTTAACGCTGTCCTTGATAATATGCCCCTATGGTTTGTTTTTTTCAACAGGTTTAGGTAGAAAAGTGGTCTTTTCTCCCAGAGACCCCAGTTTCCAAAGCCATCTCTACAACTAAATTCAAATTAGTTGCCCAATCGGCATAATTTACCATTACGAATTTATGTATTCACAAAACAACGGCCAGTTGTAATATTTAATTTGAGTCCATCTGCTCCTACTGTTGGGGAATTAATATTTCTCCACAGTGAAAAATATGTTGTCTCTCGAGAAAATAAAACTATCATGTACAAATGCACTTTTGAAAAGCATTTACCAATTTGAAAAGTCCTTTGATGCTTTAACTGCCATTGTTTCCCAGGTGTACTCCTGGAATTCGTTAAGCATTCCAAAAATATGAAAATCTACATCCGGAAATAGGTATACAAATACTGAGGAGCGTTTACTAGATTGTTATGAAACAGGACCACAGAATTTTCAGACCTGAATAAACATATTTTGGATTGTATCTGTTCAGTATTGTCTTGCACTTTGCAAATTCTATTAGCTTCCCAAATCTGTCTAAGCTGACTCCACTATCCTCAAGTCCCATTGCGCATTGGTGCGTTCCTTCCTAATTTATTTTGCGTTACTATTATAAAAAAAACACAATCGAATAAGGGGGGGAGTGAAAATGCTTGAACATCAATTTGCCGTCATTTATATAATAAAAAGTGCTGTGGCTGGTTTTGCTATCCTGAAGGGAATGAATAATGCCCAGCTGCACAATCTCTCACCGGTAGGACATGAAATGTCTGTACTTTTTGGATGTTTGAGCTCAGTCTGACTAACGAATTTTCCATTATCGAGAAACAGAAAAAACACCGAACTGTCGTTGATTCGGAAGCTTCTAATGGGTTTACAGTGCAGGCTTGCTCAGAAGTAACCAAAATGTCAAGAGGGCTCACTGCTAAATCGAGCTTATAATTTCTTTCTCAGAAAAAAATCTAAAAATAAATTTCCCATCCTTGGGAACGTTGTGTCTGCTTGTAAAATATTCATAATATTGAATTGATATACTAAAGGTTCATGTGGTTTGTCTTTGTCCATTGAGCAAAGAATTGATGTTTCGTTCTCACTGAGGATTGGGCGCGTGGCCCACGAAGAGTATGTGGCAGTGCAGTGGAATTTGGTGCTCAGCCTTGTTTCCACACGTTTCTGAGTGGGCGTCCGATTTTAGCGTGTTCTGTTAAAATTAACATAATAGTAACGTGCATGTGGCGTAATGGGTGATCTGTTTAAACTGTATACAAAAGGCAACAGACAGATGTGATCACTGTAGATAAAAACACAGGGCCTCATTTATGAAAAGTGACGCATCGTTGCGTGAAAACAGCGATGCGTCACTTTTCATAAATGAGGCCCACATGGCCTCATTTATGAAAATAGCGATGCGTAACTTTTCATTGCGCCCTCCTTGCGACACCAATGATACGTCATATTTACAGTATGACGCATCATGTCGCAAGGAGTTACAGATACGTCAGTATTTCTGACGTATCTGTAGGCGCAAAAGTGATGCATTGCTGGAGTGAGTCACAAAAGTGACGCAGCTCCACCAATATGTCCTTTCACATGGGGCAAGCCCCATGTGAAAGGGCCTGTGTCAGTCTTGCGCCTGCTGTGAGGCAGGCGTAAGATTTTGACGCATTCGAGTCCTAGAAGTGGCGCAGTGAAATCTCATAGATTTCCCTGCGTCACTTCCATAACCCTTTCGTGCGTCAATACGCCCCCCTTGCATACATTATACCTGGCGCAGGTATAATGTGGTGCAGGGGTTTACAAAGTGACGCATCTACCTAGATGCGTCACTTTGTAAATATGGCGCAAAAAGGCGCATTTTTTACGCCACTGGTGCGTCACAAAAAGTGATGCACTGGCGGCGTAAAAGTGACGCACTTTTTAGAACAACAGTGGTCCCATGCATTCAGAAAGGCAATTATTGTATGTCCTGATGATGGTCCCCATGATTTAAATGGGGGGACCGAAACCCCGTTGACTTGTCTAGCACCCTATACAAAACTTGATTTCTATGTAATGTAATGGTGCACTGATGACACTTCTGTACAATTGGATTAATAACAGAAAACGTTTGTTTGCCTTGAAAAGCCCTTCTATGTTCTTAAACTTACCTTCTGTATCTGATCTGTGAGTGCTGGACACAGGCTTGTGTACCACACTGGTGTAATTGTGGAAGGTATTCTCTCTACATGGATCATTTGCAGCCGCGGGCCGTGGAGGGAGTTACGGTGGGGCAGGGAGGCGGGGAGGGGGAGGGGCGGGGTGGAGGGAGCGAAAAACCGGCATATGGATAATTGCAGGTAAGTAAACAATTCATTTAATAAAACGAATTTCGTAGCGCGCACTACATCGCATTTTGTGATGCAAGGCGCACTACCAAATTCGTTTTATTAATTAAATTGTTTACTTACCTGCAATTATCCAAATGCCGGTTTTTCGCTCCCTCCACCCCGCCCCTCCCCCTCCCCGCCTCCCTGCCCCACCGTAACTCCCTCCACGGCCCGCGGCTGATCATTTGTTTATTGAATAAACCTGAAAGACCTCTGTCCGGCTGGACATGTCATTTCAAATATAGATCAGATTCCATCTATATTTATTGCTTTATGTATTTCTGAATGCATGGGACCACTGTTGTTCTAAAAAGTATGTTCCCCGAGGTCCCCTGCTGACTGAATTGGGGCCCCTTGTTGTTACTAATGTAAAAGTGACGCACAGCCTCATAAATGAGGCCCACAGAGTCTACACATTCAGAATAATAATAATAAATAAATATTGCAGTGCATTAGAGATAAAAAAATGTGTATATTGACTCTTGCAAACAATTCAAAGAGAATTTTACTCTAACGTTGTAAACAAAGACAGTCTAAAAATATTCACAACAGTCAATTTAGATTATGGAGATATATGGATATATATATATATTTATAGCCACACTTTTTAATGGCACCTTTCCAAATGCGTATGATCAAGAGGGTAGGGAGGTAGAGGGAAGATCCTTTCAGTCTCCGAAGTTGACTCTTATAATCAAGAAGGGGAAAGGATCACTTGTCCTGCTTAAACCTTGGGTTTCACAAGTCGAGGAACTGGTATCTCCCAACAAATATAACTCTCATACACGTGTATTTTAGATGGTTCCTTTTCAGCGGTATATACTGGGTACCCGCTTTTTTACACGTGTGTGCGTAATCATCGAGTTATTTTTTGTATTGTGCACCCTCCACCAGGAGGTTTTGCCTTTGGTTTAAGGCAGTAGTGATCGTGGATAGTAGGGGAGGGGTTGTGGTGGTGGTATAGTTATTAAAAATCCGGACAGCCAGACAGAGACAATTTTAATAAGTCTGGATTCGGACTAGGTAAAAAAGTTAGGTGCACTTTTTGAATTTGTAAGGGGTTCAAGTGCATTTCATGTCTAAAAAGAGGTCAACATGTTTCAGCCTTTGGTAGTCAGAGGATCTTAGGCTTTCGTCAGGACCAATAGGGGTGAATAAATAGTGAGGAAGCAAACGTTGTGAGAAGAAAAAGGTAAATTGACCTGATCCTTCGTGATTCAAGGTTTCATTGTACCTTGTTATGGATGAAGAACTACTTCATCGGGGATTGAGGCTGGTCGAGAGAGGTTGCTGAGTGCCTTCTAGCTCGGTCTTTGCCGCATGTGCTGGCTCTGCCTCTCATCACCCGGAACTACTGTTTTTCATACCTTTCCAAATGCTGCCGTTGGATTTTCCACCGAGCCCACGCAGAACGTGCAGCTCGCTGGACAGCAGGGGAAGGGACGCACGAAGAACAGCGGTGCGTCCCTGATAACAGAAAAATAAGCTGTGCTCTCTCGTTCATTTCTTAATCCCTTGACCAAATATTGATCTAATATGTTGACTGTGCTGTGGAGAAATATAAGTCATGCAATACAGAGTGACCACTTCATTATCTGAGAGCAACACATCCGTTTGATTTTTAGCAGGCTATAGAGAGCTGCGAACGTGTGTGGCACAGCCCTGCAGATAATACAGCTCGACACAGCTGTTGAAGGTCTATATTCCCAGTTTGGAAAATATATAGCAGGGCTCATGTCCTCAAAAAAGAAGTGGGGCTCCTCACCAACTTAAGCAGAATGAAGTGTGACATCATCACGCGTGACATGACAGCCCATAACCTCACAGGTAGTCACATCAGATCTTAACACCTCACCTATGTTTAGCAGGTCTACTACAAGTACATTAAGCACATTACAATATTTAACAAATTAGATTTTCCATTAGCTTTGTGCCAAAATATCGATGCAACCCGGACACAAAATCTGGCCTCAATTTATACATTTATTTATTTTTAAACCCTGCTGCAATTAAATTGGAAACAAGGAGAACCGTGGGAGTAAATCTGTTCTGCTAAATTGGTTGCAATGTCTCTATTTTAAAATATTTTATGGTGGTTAAGGCACCTGCTGCAGAGATCTTTCTGTATCAGCTAATTCTCAGGGTATAATTATAATACTGGTAAGGTAACTCTGGAGGCTAACTTATTTGCTGGAGAGATCTGTGTTTTGCCTAGTCCTAGTTCTGAATCAAAGTAACAGGAAGGTTAAAGTGTCTCCTACAAAGCACAATATGTAACATGCAGATGACAGATTTTTTTTATGTAAATGGGTAAGTGAGTTACTGCTTTTAATAAAGAATCCTTTTGTTCTTTGGAGTTCATAAATTGTAATCCTTCAAATATGCCACAGTGAGGTATGAAGGATTCTGGAGCTCCTACACCTTGTAACAATATCATACATAACACATCCTTTATACTGATGTACACAAATATGATTTATTGTCAATGTATAATCTGCACATGTGATGTAAAGTGCTTTGACGCCCTGCATTGGGATGAGTAGTGGCACTCAAGCAACAGCCACAATCGTGTCAGGGTGTAAAACAAAATTCACTAAATTAACCTGTGCTCAACCCTCTGGTATCTTGGCACAAAAGAAGTTTTAGAATTGTACAATTAAAGAGGGTTTTCATTTACAATTTCGCAGACACCAAAAATGAAATGTTACCTGTTCCCAATCAAAAAGTAAGCACGTATTAAATGTAATAAGGCAAACAATAGTATTTTATGGGAAAAGTAGGCCTCACAGTAGTGAAACATTAAGTTAGGAGTTTTTCACTACCATGGCATGTAAAACATAAAAGTACATGTCAAAGTGTTTAATTACAATGCATCCTACCCTATGGGCTACCAAGGGCCAACCATAGCGGTAACATATATGTGAGTTTAAGGCTTGGCAAGGGCATTATATTTCAAGTCGAATTAGCAATTATAAACTAATTTCAGGCTGCAATGGCTGGCCTGGGACACGTTTTAAAGGTCTCACTATGTGAGTGGCACAATAAGTGCTGCAAACAGACTAGTAGCATTTAATGTGCATGCCCAGGGTATATGGTATACCACTGTACTAGGGACTTACAAGTAAATTAAATATGCCAATCAGATGTAAGCCAATTTTACCATTTCTTTTTTGGGAGTGAGCACGAGCAGTTTAGCAATGGTTAGGAGAGGTAAAGTTAATAAAGTCTTAAGACCAACAAAAACACATTCAGCAAAATAGGAGAGTGAAGACAACACGTTTAGAGGAAGACCTTCAAAAGTCTGACAGGTTTCGCAATGGCGCTGCTAGAAAACCAACAATACATTTTCACTGCTGAAAATAGTAGCTTCATAGTGGTTAAAGGCCTTTGACAGCTCACTCAGATTTCTGTTGTACCTCATTTGCCTCCTTGAGTTCCTCCTCCACTGAATGCCACTAACATGACATATAAACCTCCTATATGTGTATTATATTTCTTAAGCATGAACCAAGCCAAAAGGCAGTGGAGTCCTGTTCATGATTAAAGGCAACCATAACGTCAATGCATAAGAGGAGAGGAAGCTGAATTGTAGATGGTTAATACACCGTGACACTCTTTCCTAAATTAGAACAAATGTGGAGTGGTTCTGATGGATATGGGAATGTTGTTCCATCCTGGGTGCAATGAGGGAAAAAGCATACTGTCTTGTTTTTTTCATTTTTACATTTCTTACTCAGCAGTCTGTTGGTGTTCAGGCTGCGGGTGTGAAAATCACCAGAGATTGTGAGCTTATCGCCAAGATAAGCATGGCTGATAGCTTTGAAGTGATGAAGTTGTTTTTAAAGATGGTACAGATCGGCAAGGGAAGCCAGTGGAGTTCCATCGGGATGGGGTTGTTCTGATGATATTTCGTCAGGCCTTGAATGAGACATGTTGAAGTACTTAGGATGCACCTAAAGGGTGGCAATGTGGACTATGGAAAGCCATGGAGCAGCGCATAATCACCACCCAGATGGAAGAGTACAAGACCTGAATGGCACTACTGAAGTGTCTTTCTGGAATAAACAGTTTAACTTCCTTTAAGAGAAAGCTGGTACCGGGCCATGTTTGTGTTTTTTGACAGTGCATTCATTGAGAGTGAGGTTGGTGTCCAGGGTGAATCCAAATGACTTGGCATTCATTGAAACTTGGGACTCAAACCTGTCACGAATCATGTCATGGAGCCAGGTTTGTACTACATCTTGTTTATTGTTCTTGGCAAATAATAGGAATTCTGTGTTGGTTGAGCTTCAGATGGGCACTAGGCATCCAGGTCTGGATAATGTGCAAGCAGCATTTGAGGTGTTGAATGTCTGAAGAGGAGGAGTCTTTTGAGTAGAGTTGTGTATCTTCATCATATTGATGACATTTGGTTCTCTTATCTTTGAGTAGAGCAACAAGTAGCTTCATGTATAAGTGTCAGATGATGGGAGACAGCATGTAGCCCTGGAGGACTCCACAAGTGATAGTGACCGTTTCTAAAATTGAGGGGCCCATGTGAACAGACTGGTGTAGGTCAGGAAGGCAGGAGGGGAACCAGTGAAAGGTATTGCAGTGAATCCCATTCGAGACACCAATATGTGTATGAGGTTGGGATGGTCAACTGTGTCGAAGGAAGCTGGGAGGTCTAGCAATATCAGAAAGCAGGGGTCATCTGAATGTGTGGGAAAGAGGGCATTGTTTATATTGGTAGTTGTGCAAGTGATGTTTAGGATGTGGTCATAGAGTTGAACATAGATTGCTTTTTCAATGATCTTGCTGATGAATGGTAGGTGAGTAATGGGCCAGTAGTTGGCGAGGTCATGTGGGTCTAGCGCTAGTTTCTTAAAGAGAGGGAGGATTTGTCTTGTCTCTTGAGAGCCTCTGGGAAGATGCTGTGAATGGGGAATGGAAAGTAGGGATATGAGAGAATACCCATAAGGAGTTTTGATGAAGGACAATGGCAAGAAATCATTCTTCATTAGAGATAGCGCTGAGGGCGTTGAGTATGTCAGCGAGGTCTTCGAAAGATAGGACTTTGAAGGCTTACCATTATGGCATCCTATTGTAATGTGTCTCTAAGAATTGAAGCAGACTTGGTGTCATAAATGCGCTGTTGGATCTTCTGTATTTTTTCACTGAAGAAAAAGTTGATGGCTTTGCACTTTTCTGTGAAGTAAAGAGGAGGTGGGTCCTGTTGGGGGGTGTTGATGCAGTGCTTGTCTTAACACTGCTCTGCTTCTGTTGGTGGCTATGTTGATGATGTATAAGCCAAAGGGAGATTCTAGCTTCATAAGTCTTCAAAATCACAGACAAACCCAAACTGCCCAATTCACCGAACATTTATCTCTGAGTAAATATGACCTCCTCAGCACAAGCATTAAACCAAACACCATGAGCCCCAACATGTGATATTTTTCTGTAACAACTTGTGGGATTGAAAAAAATGATAGATAGATATCACATACACATCATGTATGTCTTCATGTACTTCAGCTAACTTTTGAAGGCCCTTGGAATGAAATTGCTCAAAACGTGTAGTTGACACTCTAGCCTACAGCTACGGAGAATTGACCTTACTCTGATCTATTTTAAAAAATACATTGTAGCTGCTTTGTAGCTGTAAAAGAAAAGGCACATATTTCACACAATGCCAGAACAACACCAATATATTTTTGACATTTTTAGAATTTAAACTAGCTAACATTTGTTGTCCTATATATGTATTTATAATAACGTTTAGATGCTTATTTTTCTTAATATCTGAAAAGCACTGGGTTGCTCCCAAACAGGTCTTAGACACCACTGTATTTATGTTTACTAAGCAGCTAGCATATATTTATGAAATGAGTTTGTAAATATTCATTACTGATCACATACTTCTACACTATTTTCTAGTAACTAATTTCTTGGTTTCATGAGTTTTCCAATAAAAGTAACTACCCAAATCCATACATTAAAATTAGTCTCAGGGCTTATCGCCTTTCAACGTCTTGGGTGCCTACAATTTCCAAAGACCCAGCAAGGACCATGAGCGCCATAAAATACATTTGAATTGCTGATATATTCACACATTTTTTTCCATAGTTAGTGTGGTGGATTTTGGTGGTGTTTGAGATAAAAATGCAAACGTTACTAATTGTTGAGTGTAGGACTTGGCCCTTTTCGGCTAAAGTTCCCTAAACTTTTTTGCTTTCCCCCAGACCTTTTTTTCTGACATGGTGTTGCCAACTTAGATGCTTTGGACACTTTGTCACTGCTAAATAGTGTCAAAGTGCAAGTGCTCCCTGTATAAAGTGTAATGGTAATTGGTTGTCCATGATTTGTATGTTTGCCTTACTAGTAATGTCCCTAGTAAAGTGCACTATGTGTGCCAGAGCTGGTAATGCAAAGGCTACTAGTGGGCCTGCAGCACTAATTGTGCCACCCACACAAGTAGCCTTAAAAAGGGAAGTCAGGCCTGCCATTGCAGTGCCTGCGCGCAGTTTGTTAAACTGCCATGTTGTTCTGACAAGTACACTCACTTGCCAAACCTTACCCTTCCCTTTCTATGGACCTCAGACACCCCTAGGGTAGGTCCAAGGTAACCTCTGGGCAGGGTGCAGTGCTTGTGAAAGGTAGGGCATGTACCAAGGTGTGTACCATGTCCTGACAGTGAAATAATCTCCATTTCGTTTTTCACTGTGGAAAGGCATTCTTGCCCATATGATAGAAACGGAAGGCTGTGTAATATGTTTTCCAGCCTATCTTCCCAAAGGCTTAAGATGTAGAGGTGAAGTTCAGTGTGCCTGAACTCACAATGTAATAACACATCTTTTTATGAAGGTGGTTTTTGCATTGTGTGTTTAGAAGCCACTCTTTTAGAAGTGGCTGAGTTTTTGTGCTCTAACATTTCTGTGTCTCGCTGCCTGGTTGTGGATTGACTGTCTGGGTTTGAAAGCAATAAGATCTGGGGAATGTCTTAACCCAGGGGAGGAGGTGAGACAGCAACAGGCTGAACTGCATCTGGAGTGTAGGGGGAGGAGTAGCCCCTAAAGGTGAATATACCTGGGTTACTGCTATAAAACAATTGTCCCATCTCCTGCTGAGTGATTGGGAATCCAGACCCCCACTAATCAAAGGAAGAAGTTGTCACTGGCAGGGAGGCACCCAGAACTGGTTTGAACAGGGGTTAGTGCCCCTCTGAACACAAAAACTTCAAAGTCATTGAGGGGTATAACTATGAGAGCTGAAGCCCCTGAACTTTGGAGAATGGCTTGATCAAGATTGAACAAGACTGGACCTACTTTGTGGTCAAGAGGGACCTTTGCCAAGGAAGAAACAACTGAAGAGACTGAAGGAAATGACTGACCCATGCTGTGTGTTCGGGAGCTGGCCTGCAGTTTGCTGTTTTAACCAAGGAAAGGCTAAAGGGACTTTGTTGTGTGCTGTGTCCCCCTGCTTGAAAGGACTTTACTGTGCTGTGTCCTGAAGTAACTTATCCCCAAAGGCCAGAAGTGAGCTGGCTCCCTGTTGCGGAAACTCAGGAATACAAAAGTTTCCAGGAGAGTCTCAGTGGCTCTGTGTGCAGTGCTTGTTGCAGCCTGAGACCCTCGTAAGCAGTGCCCTGTGATCGTGGGCACCTGGAGACCAAGCGAGGATCAACGATGCTGTGTGCGTGTGTTTTTTGCAGCCTGAACCTTTTGTGAGGATTTTCCAGTTATCGCGTGCACCGGAATCCATGTGCGTCTCATTGATGCTGTGTACGTGTACTTTGTGCAACATGAGACCTTCGTGAGGATTGCCTTGTTATTGTGTATCCAGAATCCAAGTGAATCTCATCGACGCTGTGTGAGTGCGCTTTGTGCAGCGCAAGACCTTTGTGAGGATTGCCTTGTTGACATGCACCCAAAGTTAAAGTGAGTCTCAGCGACACTGTGGCGTTTTCATCAAGCAGCCTGAGACCTTCGTGTGGAGTGCCCGGTGATCGTGCACCCGAAGCTCAAGGGAGTATCAGCGATGCTGTGTGCGGTGCCTTGTGGCAGCCTGAGATCTTTGTAGTTGTAGCGGCCCGGACCGGCAGCCCTGGAGGAGCTGAGCCGCCAGCCAGAGCCCACCATTGCCAATTCACAAAGATTGCATCAGAGGACCAAGTAGCTGGAGGAGGAGAGGAGAGTGCGTTTGCGCCCCCCAGGTAACGTGTGTCGACTCCTGGGGAGGGCTCGGAGGGAGACGCTCTCGGCCTCTCTCTCATTCCGGCAGTGCGAGCCTCTGCTTCGGCGTGTATTGCGGCCTGTGTTGCCAGAGAGTGACAGTACCCGGGCTGGAGTGTAGAGCCGCATATTTTGTCAAACCTTACCCATGTTGGGGGCAACTGTTGACAGAAGCTGACTGCGAGTTAGAAGGAGTGGCAGAGAGACCGCCTACAGCACCTTGATTGGTGCCGGAGTGTATTACGCATTATCTTATTTCTGCATAACGGTGTACCTGATTGTCGTATTACACATTGCATCATTTCTGCATAACAAACTACCTGATTAGAGTATTATGCATTGCATTATTCCTGCATAACAAACTGATTAGTGTCTGACACATGGCATTATTTCTGCATAACAAACAACCCCATTGTCGTATGACGCGTTGCATTGTTTCTGCATAACAAGCTACCTGATTAGCGTATTATACATTGCATTATTCCTGCATAACAAACTACCCGGTGGTCGTATTACGCATTGCATTATTCTTACATTGCAAAGTGCTTGATGGTTGTATTATGCATTGCAGTATTTTTACATTGCAAACTGCCTGATTGTTGCGCTATGCATTGCATTATTTTTACATTGCAAACTGCCTGATTGTTGTGTTACACATTGCATTATTTTTACATTGCAAAGTCACTGATTCTAGCATTACGAAGTGCATAACATGCTATTAGGATTAATGTGGAATGTTTAGAAGTGCTCATTAGTTTCACCAGAACTTACAAGGGTTGGCTGGCCTAACCACCAGCCAGGAGAAATATTACACAAACTCTTATGTTGGATTTATATTGTGTGGTCTTATCGTATATCTTTTCATATAAAATTTATACTTGTTTTTATAAAACTCGTGTGGAGTCTATTTGTGGTGTTATCACTGCGTTGCTGTGAGCGTGGTTGCAAATTCTTTACACATTTGCCTTGAAGATAAGCCTGGCAGCTCGTGCCAAGCTACCAAGGGGATGAGTGGGGCTATCTCAGAAGGTGACCTTCCTTTCCCTGATGTGGAAAATCGGGTCCCTATTTGGCCTAAGTTACCGACCTCAGCCAACCAGGGATCCCGGGTCGAACATTAAGCTTGTTATTTCTAAATATAGTGCATGAGATGACTTCTCAAACCGCCTATTTCAAGCAATACACATTGGGGCTCATTCACAAAGGGAAATCTATGCCTGTAGTTCTCGAAACACATAGATTTCCACCTACTTCTATGTTGAGATATCTGCCCAGATGATATACATCACGTCTTGATAGAAATCCCCACCTGGAAGTGTAGCATCGTGCTACAAAGAAATAAAGACTCTGTATATTGTTCTACTGGAGCTTTATTGTATGCTTCCAATACCTTCCCTGTCCCTACTCTAACTGCCCTCATCCTGTCCTGACTCCTCCCCTTCCCCTCAGCCCACCTAGCTCCGCCCACCCCAGCTACTAGACTGTCAACTATATTACATCTCCCCTCTTCTTAACAAAATGAGCTTAATGTCTTCAGTGTTCGCAATTCTTCAATCCACCACACAGGTCGGCGGACAGCCTGTTCTTCAAGCCTCAGTAGTGTCGAATCAGTGGTGGCCTTGGTTTTGGTCAATCTTTCCGTTGTCTTAATCAGGGCATTATTGACCACGTTGCGTGTGAACTGTTTACTCCCACACTCCACAGTCATCATGTTCCCTTCCTGTGGTGTAACTGTTGGTTCAGATGCTCGGTCCCTTTCATGAGTGGATAATGTTCTGGTCCTCTTCTGGGCACCTGCATCTACTTTTACTTCCTCTTGTCTTGTCCGGTCGAGGGTAACACTGTCCTCCAATTCAGGGTCATGTATACCAGACAGTACGGTACTATCTGACGAGACTGTCTTGGTTTGGTTCGGTAACTCATTCGCCGCATTTACTTTTACATCTTTATGTCTAGTCCAGGCGAGGGCAACACTGCCCTCCAATTTAGGGTCATGTACACCAGACAGTACGGTGTTATCTGGCGAGACTGTCTTGGTTTGGTTCGATAACTCATTCACGGCCTCGGGTTGTCTGGCGAACTCGTGGGCTATCTGTGCATAGGCATGTTTCTCTCTCATTTGATGATCTCTCTCTACTGACATGTCCGGCTTTCCTTGCGGAATGGCTGGCTGGTCCCTTCCCGTCCGGTGACTAAGGTCCACTGTCTCTGTTTTCCTTTTGTAGGTCCTTTGAGTCAGCCTCGCGGACCCCTTCAGGGGTGACGGTGTCTGATCTATGTCCGGATATACTTGTGATTGACATGACAGGTTGTCTTGTAGCATGACTGAGTATTCAGAGACCTTAGTGTGTGACATGTTGCTCTTGACGGGAAGGATGTCCTTTGGTTCCATGGTGCGTTCGGGTGGTTGACGCCATGGCTGTTGTCGGGACCATGACTCGGTCGACTCACGGGATCGAACAGACGTGCTCTCTGGGTCAGAAAAGTCTCTTGTCGACTTCCAGGATCGGACAGACGCGCTCTCTGAACCAGAGGAGTTCCTGGCCATAGACGTGCTTTCTGGGTCAGAGAAGTCTTTTGTCGACTTCCAGGATCGGATAGATGTGCACTCCGCGTCAGAGAGATCCTTCTCCCTATTCCTTCTCAAACGTTTCTTTGAAACTGTCTTTGGTAATGGATTTTTGAATTCCGTAGTCTTCCAGGGTCGGATAGATGTGCACTCCGCGTCAGAGAGATCCTTCTCCCCATTCCTTCTCAAACGTATCTTTGAAACTGTCTTTGGAAATGGATTTTTGAATCCCGTAGTCCATGACAAATTGCTTTTCCCCTTTGAATTGTCTTTGAGATGCTTCTACGTGTGCCTTTGTTGGAACATCTTCAATGCTGTCTCATTTGGGAGGTTGTTTGATGATTCTGTGCTTGTTCCTTGTGCTTGATCCCAAGCTTTTGTCTCTTGGTCCTTCTTGTCTGAAGTTAACACTTTCCTCTCCGTTTCTTCGTTGTCGCGGGAGCCATGGATGCATGGATCTTTTCTGGTTTGTTGCCGTGGAGGATCAGTCCGTCTTGTGTGACCTGTTTCTCCTTCTCGTTTGTTTGATGCTCTAACACCTCTGATCTGGGGTTGATGTGTTCTCCTGCCAGATGTTTCCTTGGACTAGTCTTCACTGCTTGGCGACTGCTTGGCGACTGATGTTCCTGCGCCGACTTCCGGTGTTGACCAGTGCGACCCCTTCTTCTATGGTTTGTCTTTCTCTCCCACTTGTTGTGCCGGATGCCCTCTTGTCCAGGAGTGTGATCTGTCCCACTTGACACTCTTTCCTCATCAGAGTACTGTGTGTCATACTTTGAATGATTCCTTGAGGAACTCCTGGGGGGTGAATAACTCCTTGGAATTGTCTTTTGGATGGTTGACTCTGAGTCATCTGAATCCAAGTAATCCTTGGTTGACTTTAAGTAGTCGGACACTGAGGAATCTGACTCTGAGTAATCCTTGTCACTTTCTTTGTCACTGTATCTTTCCCGTTGTCTTTTTGCTGGTCTGCCTTCCCTCTCTCTCCTTTCAGTTCTGTTTGTTTTCTGAGTTCTATCTTCCCAGGTATCTTGATGGTTTGCTCTCAGGTGCACGTCCTTCAATCCGTCTCTTGCTTTGATTTGCATTCCAATTTCGGCCTTCTTGATGATTTCCTTTAACGACCAATGCCCTTGCAGGATCTTGCGCTTTGTGTCAGGGTTTGTGCAACCTTCAACTATCCGAAGTCGAACCGCATTCTCATTTGTAAAAGTGTTGAAGTGGCAGCCTCGTACCAGACTTTGCAACCGAGTGATGAAATTTGGCAACGGTTCGCCTGGTTCCTGCCGTGCTGTATTGAAAACCATGCGATTATGATCCACATCTGTCTGTGCGTTGAGATGGGCACAGAGCTCCCTTTGGAGTCTTTTATAGATTTCTGTATCCTCTTTGGAAAATGTCCTGATTGGGCATCGGCCCTCAGGACCCACCAGATGGAGGAGTAGTATCAGACATTTTCTCTCTCTTTGCTCACCATTGGCTTTTAAGAAATCTTCCAATGCTTCGAGCCACCACTGTCGTTTGAGATCCGAGATCCAATCATCAGTCTGCACCGCTGGGGGCGGTACTTCAACATATGGAGTGACCCGCTGTGTTACGTCTCCTCCCGCCATGAGAGGGGGAGATTCTGGTCAAGGTCTTTGGTCGTCGTTTGCTTAGAAATTGATATTCTTTTTAACCATCACAGTATGCGCCGGTGAATGAACTTGGGTGGTTCTACTCTCTCCGGGGTCCTCTGTAGGACTGCCCTCCTCTGGGTCTTCTGCAGTTCTGCCCAGCAGCTCTTCTCTCTTCGGCGCTCTTCGGTTTGTGCTCAGTATCGTCTTTATCTGTCTCTTGCATTTGCTTATGCTTGTTCCATTGTGCTGTTGTCTTTGCTTGGTCCTTGTGTTCGCTTGTGCCTCTTTTATTTTATAGACACGTGTTACTTCATTACATTCGCCACTGCGCATTCGCTTGCGTTTCTCAATGTTCGCGTTTCCACCCGTGCTGACATTTGTTTTTGTCAATGCATGTTTGGTAAGTCACTCTTGTGGTTGCTCGTGCTTGTTCTGTTTTGGTTGCCAAGACTTGTTCATTGTTGTTCACGCGCCGTTATCCACGCTTATTTATTTGCCTTACCAATGCCTATTTCTTGGCATTTACCAGTGCATGTTTATTTGCACATACCAAGGCTTGTTGACTTGCATGTACCAATGCTTGTTTATTCCCATATACCAATGTTTGTTTATTTGCATGCACCAATACTTGTTTGTTTCCTTTCGCCACTGCTTGTTGGTTTCTACTCGCCACGGCTTGTCTGTTGGCTCTTGACAGTACTTGTTTGTTCTTCGCCAATGCTTGTTTGGTCTTCGCCAGTGCTTGTTTGGTCTTCGCCAATGCTTGTTTGGTCTTCGCCAATGCTTGTTTGGTCTTCGCCAATGCTTGTTTGTTCTTCGCCAATGTTTGTTTCTGTTATGTTCGCCAATGCTTGTTGCTAAACTCAGCTCGCCTGACCTCAAAATGGCCGCCTACAGTTTGCACAGGGAGGATGTCCCAAAAGTTGCCTGACTCAAAGATGGCCGCCGTGGTTATCTGCAAAACGATGGATTTGGGCCCAGATCTTTGGACTGGGGTGAATGTGTGACATTGATCCACATTCTGTCCATCACTGTTGTGTTTGCAATTACCGCTCTAAGTGTACTGGGGATGCTCAGACGTGAGTCCCAGGCACTCCACAACACTGGAGTCAAGCTAGCCGGGCTGATGAGAGGTGTTACCTCGAAACCGGGCCGGTCCTCGGATGCTTGATTCCGTTCTGGGAAGGACATGGCTTTTGTAGTTCGGACTGGACTGTTCCCATGGGGCACAGGGTCAGCGCTGATTTGCATATCACCATTGTCTAACCCAGGGTGGTGTGGAGTGGAAAAACGATGGATTTGGGCCCAGATCTTTGGACTGGGGTGAATGTGTGACATTGATCCACATTCTGTCCATCACTGTTGTGTTTGCAATTACCGCTCTAAGTGTACTGGGGATGCTCAGACGTGAGTCCCAGGCACTCCACACCACTGGAGTCAAGCTAGCCGGGCTGATGAGAGGTGTTACCTCGAAACCGGGCCGGTCCTCGGATGCTTGATTCCGTTCTGGGAAGGACATGGCTTTTGTAGTTCGGACTGGACTGTTCCCATGGGGCACAGGGTCAGCGCTGATTTGCATATCGCCATTGTCTAACCCAGGGTGGTGTGGAGTGGAAAAACGATGGATTTGGGCCCAGATCTTTGGACTGGGGTGAATGTGTGACATTGATCCACATTCTGTCCATCACTGTTGTGTTTGCAATTACCGCTCTAAGTGTACTGGGGATGCTCAGACGTGAGTCCCAGGCACTCCACACCACTGGAGTCAAGCTAGCCGGGCTGATGAGAGGTGTTACCTCGAAACCGGGCCGGTCCTCGGATGCTTGATTCCGTTCTGGGAAGGACATGGCTTTTGTAGTTCGGACTGGACTGTTCCCATGGGGCACAGGGTCAGCGCTGATTTGCATATCGCCATTGTCTAACCCAGGGTGGTGTGGAGTGGAAAAACGATGGATTTGGGCCCAGATCTTTGGACTGGGGTGAATGTGTGACATTGATCCACATTCTGTCCATCACTGTTGTGTTTGCAATTACCGCTCTAAGTGTACTGGGGATGCTCAGACGTGAGTCCCAGGCACTCCACACCACTGGAGTCAAGCTAGCCGGGCTGATGAGAGGTGTTACCTCGAAACGGGGCCGGTCCACGGATGCTTGATTCCGTTCTGGGAAGGACATGGCTTTTGTTGTTCGGACTGGACTGTTCCCATGGGGCACAGGGTCAGCGCTGATTTGCATATCGCCATTGTCTAACCCAGGGTGGTGTGGAGTGGAAAAACGATGGATTTGGGCCCAGATCTTTGGACTGGGGTGAATGTGTGACATTGATCCACATTCTGTCCATCACTGTTGTGTTTGCAATTACCGCTCTAAGTGTACTGGGGATGCTCAGACGTGAGTCCCAGGCACTCCACACCACTGGAGTCAAGGTAGCCGGGCTGATGAGAGGTGTTACCTCGAAACCGGGCCGGTCCTCGGATGCTTGATTCCGTTCTGGGAAGGACATGGCTTTTGTAGTTCGGACTGGACTGTTCCCATGGGGCACAGGGTCAGCGCTGATTTGCATATCGCCATTGTCTAACCCAGGGTGGTGTAGAGTGGAAAAACGATGGATTTGGGCCCAGATCTTTGGACTGGGGTGAATGTGTGACATTGATCCACATTCTGTCCATCACTGTTGTGTTTGCAATTACCGCTCTAAGTGTACTGGGGATGCTCAGACGTGAGTCCCAGGCACTCCACACCACTGGAGTCAAGCTAGCCGGGCTGATGAGAGGTGTTACCTCGAAACCGGGCCGGTCCTCGGATGCTTGATTCCGTTCTGGGAAGGACATGGCTTTTGTAGTTCGGACTGGACTCTTCCCATGGGGCACAGGGTCAGCGCTGATTTGCATATCGCCATTGTCTAACCCAGGGTGGTGTGGAGTGGAAAAACGATGGATTTGGGCCCAGATCTTTGGACTGGGGTGAATGTGTGACATTGATCCACATTCTGTCCATCACTGTTGTGTTTGCAATTGCCGTGGTTATCTGCAGGCACTACTTTCTCTCTCTTCATTCGACCCGATTCTTCACACAGGACTCACCGGCAGTTGCTCCCAGGGTCCGCATACTCCGGATTTGGCTCCCTCTGGTCAATGCTACAGTCAGGTGAGGTTGGGGTGGGCTCCCACCTTACTTTGCAGGGTCCTTCGGCGGCGGCGTGCCAAAACCCACGCATCCGGCGTGAGGTTTTCCGACGCCGGGCTCCAATTTTTACCGCGCTCAGCAGCGCTTGGGAGTGGACCTTCGCGGGGGCAGTCCACACCAGGATTCACTCTCTTTCGGCCACAGCAGTCATCAGGTGAGAGTGGGGTGGGCTCCCAGCTCACTTTCGCAGTTCCCGCTCTCTTGTGCCGACAGTATGCCAAACCTCACGCATCGGGCGTGAGGTTTTCCGACCTCCACCGGCACCCGGGCTTCCAATTCAACGCGTTTGGCAGTGCTTGTTACCAGGCTCCTGAGGACAGCGTCCTCCACGTCAGGGGACCTTCGTCTCGCTCTAGGGGTCGCTGGACAGGGTCGGGGTGGGCTCCCGACTCCTGCTCTCTCACAGGTGCCAAGTTGCACGCATCCGGCGGGACTTGCGCTTTTAGCGCGAAACAGCTTCTCCTTCTCGAGCGTTTCAGCGCTCGCTGCAGTGGCTCCCTCAGTGCTCCCCAACGTCGCTGGAGCGTCAGGTCACCTACTGCTGGCTTCTTTCTCCAGGTTTCAGCACCTCACGGCAGCGGATCTCTTCTCTCGACGCTGCAGGGGACAGGGCACATTCAGGTGGTTCTGTGGGCTGCAGTTATGCACATCCCACCCTCGTCGCCAGTTGTAGCATCGTGCTACAAAGAAATACAGACTCTGTATATTGTTCTACTGGAGCTTTATTGTATGCTTCCAATACCTTCCCTGTCCCTACTCTAACTGCCCTCATCCTGTCCTGACTCCTCCTCTTCCCCTCAGCCCACCTAGCTCCGCCCACCCCAGCTACTAGACTGTCAACTATATTACAGGAAGTAGGATTTACAAGTCTCCACCCCTCACATGAGGGGCCAGGGCCCCCTATCACTGAAATTGAAGCTGTAAGTTACTGCTATTACCTCTATGACTTGATTTCTACCATATGCCTATTGGGGTAGTTCTTTTACTGGGCAGCAGCGATCACTGCCCCACCGGCCAGGGGGTGAGAACTCCAAACAGAAAGAGAGCAGGGAAACAATGCACCTGATCTAAATCTCACATACCTGACACACATTAATCATTCAATCAGATAAATACAGTCCACGCCCAAGGCTCTTCTATCTTCCCATTCGATAGCCCCAATAATAAATCATCACACCACAGATGCAAATTCAAAGTTAAAGTCTGTATCCTTCACTGCTCGACATAGTGGTATGAAGCAAGAAATAAATGTAAAAACAGAATACAAAAATGACCCCTTTGCATTTTTTTCCAATAGCTTTCCATTATTGTACTTAAATCTGAAACCTCATTCTTAGAAAGATATGAAAACCTAGAAAGCTGTTCACACAGATCGCAAGTCTGTGAAGGTATGTGGTACAAAGCTTTTGAAAAGTAAGCACAACTGTTAGCATGTCAGTTCGCTTTTCAGAGGCTCTTATCTTTTACTTGCACCTTCTGTTTTCATGCTGCTCTTGATAAAAGAGATTTAGAGCAATCCTGTCCCTATCTGTCTGAGTGTAGACAGCATCAATCTCCCTGCCCCTCTTGTGCACATGTAAACTTCAATCTCTGAGTTTAAGACCTCAATTAGGGAACTCTGTCTGTTGTCACGTGTGATTTATCTTTTCATCCTGTGTTTGATGCTCAATTACATTACACGCCACGCCATGCTGCTAATGTTGCACTGCTTTGTGCATTTATTTGGCAAATAGACAATGGCACCGATAGAGTTTCCTATTCAAATAATGAAAGTAGAATGGCATGCTCCGAAAAACATAAACACTAAAAAATCACTTCAGACAGGAGAACGTCATCACACTCCGCAGAGCATCAGAAAAAAGTGTTAAACTTCCATGGCAGAGAGCAATCTGAAAATGTCTACAACTGAACATTGTCTAATTAGGTACTTTACGAAACAAGAACAATTGCCTAGGCAAAGGATAAGAGTCCGCCATGGTTCCGAAGTGCTCAAACACCTTTCCATCATGGAAAGATACACAATCTAGAGGCATTTGTTAAATCCCAACATCCTCTGTTCTCTCCTCGATGCTATCCTGCTGATCTGGTCCAATGGGAGGGCATCTACTTCCTGCTTGGGTGAAAGGGGATCCATGGCTCAAGGCCCAAACAATGTTCATGTTGGCTTCCTGAAGGCATGTAATCTTGTCCTGTTGGTATATGACTAAGTCATAAAATCAATTACAAGAATTATTTTAAAAAAATCCTGACATCCCCAAGACTAGACATTGCATGCCAACTCCCATAATTTTGTATAATATGCAGCTAACGACAACACTTACAACGAACACTTTGAACTCTGGGCTCCACTAAGTAACATGCTACCCGTCTGCAAAGTGCTTCAGTGCCTCGTCAGGGTTTGTAAGTGCTAGATAAATTTACAGTATCATACCTTACAAACAAGGCGAATGCTATCTGCATCCCATTTAAGCTTTCAAAGATTATAACACAATAACAGCTGGTAAGCACATCAAATACAAACAAGATTGAAAGTTTGTTCGAAAAAGCGTGATATACTACTGAAAAATATATAATCTATGCACTCATGAACAAGCACTGTGCAGTGCACTCAGGAGGATGTAAGTGTGAAAAAATGAAAAAGTGAGGCATAAATGAAGTGACAGAGGCGCGTCATAGAAGCAAAGATGTGTCTCTGCAATGTCTATGCCTAAGAAATGACTATGCAATGAGAAGATTGTGAACACCTACAAAGTAAGACATTTTATATTAAGCATAAATAAACAAGTAGCCATGGGACGAAAGATAGATTAGCGCTCTCCAACCAATTCAATATTGACGAGATGGGCCAAATCTTCTCAAATATGACGCAACATGGCACAGTGACCAAAGTTGCTGTGCTGCATTGGTCAAGGAAATGAGCAGAATAGTGCCATGTCGACTAGACTATAATACTGTTTCTCTTTCCCCTTGAGATGGGACACTTTTGAATTTCATGCACCACACACACATCCTTGCATCATAGCACACAGGTGTGTGTGTGGGGGATGTCTAGTACAGGCTTTCTACTGGAATGCACACATGCAAAGTTAGAAAAGTTTGAGAAAAATCTTTGCTTTCACCTTATGCCTGCCGTGAGGAGGTGTTGATTTCTTTTTGTGAATCTCTGATTACTTTTTTCAGCTGATCGGCATTTGCATCAAAAACCATGTGTGATTGCATGAGCCATGGTACACTCCCTTGATAAAAAAGTAGTGCAACTTCCATGGAAGAGCCCAATCTGAAAATGTCTACAACTGAACACTGCCTCATTCTGTACATTAGAAATCAAGAACAAGTGCCTAGGGAAAGAGTTAGCCATGGCTCCAAAGTGCAATCACTTACACAGCCCAGGCCCTACGTTCTTCCATCTTCCCCTTGGACGGCCCAAATAACAACACGCCACACAAGCATGCATTACGCCACCCATGAGAGGCCATTTAAACTGTAACTAAAGGCCTGTCATTCCAGCCTACTTAAGCTGGTGCTAGCACCACTTACAAAAGATATAGGTCCCCTATATCTAGGGTCACTGAACTTAAAACCTATAAGTTAACCGTACAGCAGGCTTTTACAATCCTGAGGGCAGGGTGCTTAGTTATAAGTACGAGGGTGCCCCCTGCATGAGAAAGACACTCCTACAGCCTATGAAGTCCATTCTCCCATGTTGTAAGTGACACAGCCTAATACCATAAAGAGGGGCACCACGGAATCATGCGATGACCATCTTGAAAACAGCTGCAACGAATCCTATCCTGTTTGGAATCAAACATGTTGGAATCATACCCCCACATCGTAAACGGTGTGGGAGTATTATTCCAAGCACTTGAACGGGCCTCCATTAAGCTCTCAGTGCTCCCGGTACCAGTCTTCTAGACCCAGACAGCATAACATGGCTGCTGCTGAACAGAGACGTGATTCTGCCCTTCTGCTGCTGAGCTGAGCTCAAGCAGGGGAAGGCAGAATATTAAGTATAGCAGGGGAAGGCAGAATAATAAGTATCCTGTCACAGGAAACCGCTTGGTCACAGAGCGCTTTACAAATACTTTCAGCTTCAGCTTCAGGGATGTGTGACCACCTCCTAGACATGGTTCATTGTATTGGGGCCAGGTGGGTGTGTGTGCAAGCGCCACTCATTCTGCATGATGGGCACATTTGGTGCCTCCTTGCATAGTCCAGTACAAACCAGCTGTGGGAGCCGTTGGCTCCTGCTCTGGCACGAAACTGGGCAAAGGACATGGGAGTATCCTCCCCACTGTCCAAACCCTCACCTGGGAGGGTCCCCTGAATTGTCCAAACCCTTTCCTTGGGGTACTCAAAGGCTTAACTGGGTGTAAGTCTCTAGATTCATCATGGGGCACAATTCAATTCAGACACCACTTCTACCGTCTGGGCACTCTGGACGTTGCTGGAGTTCATTTGACCTCAATTTTGTCTCTCTTCCATCCTGTTTTATTGTCTATGCCTGTGCACCATACAGAAACGTTCCAAGGCCTGTGGGTATCCAAGACACCCGAGGGAATCTCCCTTGAAGTGAAGGAGTCACTTCCCTGCATCTGCAGGCACCACAACTAAGTTGACCAGTGTGCTGAGCCTAATCTCCCACGGACTCAAAAAGACTCAGCAGAACAGGTGGTGTTTCTCCCTAGCTCTCAAAGCATTCCCTTCCTTCTCACCAAGTTTGAGGCCAATATTCCTCATAGGAGCAGCAGGAACTGAACCATGTGCAAAGCATTGATTTGCTGTTGCAATGGCTTGTTAGCTTCCTTCTATCAAGATATTGGGGGTACTAGTAGCCCTAACATCAAGCATCTTCAGTGACCAGAATCTTTGTCCACATCGAATTGCTTGCACCGTGGTCTGCATCTTTTGTTGTGCTGCTCAAAGTCCTCTATTGACTCCAGTGCCTCCAGCCTGTGGGTCCTGCTGAGGGTCACCTTTGCTTCTTTTGGGCTCTCTTGATTGCACAGGGCCTGCCCTGACTCCCCTCCTTGTGGTAAGTCCCCTGGATCTTGCTGGTCCCGACAGTGCACTTTATTCGACATCTACATTGGTTGTAGTTGCCAAGGCTTGTTTGTGCTCCCGATGGACACCGACTCCCCAACTCTCGACATCCAACATTGGACATCTCATGCATGTCTCCTGGTATTCCACAACATCACCTGGTCCTCACAGCTTCAGAGTCAAGGTCACCGTTAATTCTCCTGCAACTCCCAAAATCGGTGGACATTTGTCTTCAAGGTCTCCTTGTCACTCCTGAGTAACATAGACTCTGTACCCTCTGCTCGCAGGTACTCTTCAGCTTGAATCGACCTTTGCATTCCACCAGACACTTTCTGCTCCTCCAACAATGGCACTTTCCTGAAGTCCTCCATTTGCTTGACTGCAGTTTCTGACAACACTTCACACCTATTCACCCAGCTTCCCTGGTGTAGGTGAAGTGGGTACTAGGGTAGCCACAGGTGGGGTGGCTCTCCAACCTTCTGGCTTCCATAGGGCTTCTTCATGGTCCACTGGGAAGGGTACTCAGGGCCAGATGGCACCTCGCAAATTGTGAGTCATTTGCAACTCGCAATTTGCGAGGCGCTATTACCAATGTACAACAGTGTATTTCACACTGTTAGCGGTTCCCAATGGGGTCGCAAATAGAGAGGCTCTTGAATATTAATGAGTCTCTCGCAATTGTCGACCCATTTGGGAATGGCAGGCCCTCCCAGGTATGGTGGCTTGCTGGGCTCAGCAGTCCACCATGTCTGGGACTGCTTTTAATAAAGCAGTTTTTTAATGCAGTCTGTTTTCCTTAAAGGAAAATGGGATGCATTAAAAAAAAAACATTAAACATTTTCTTTTCATTTTTTGAGGGCACGCAGTGGTCCCGGGACCACTGCCTGCCCTTAAAAACATATTTTCCCATGCATTTGCAAAGGGGAAGGGGTCCCATTGGGACCTCTTCCCATTTGCGACCCCATTACCACCCTCTTGAAGAGGGTGGTAATTTGTGAGTGTTTTGCACCCGCAATTGTGGACACAAAACATTCTTACATAGGGATGCGCTCGCTATTAGGAAGGGAACGCCCCTTCCTAATAGCGAGTTGCAAAAGCCTATTTTGCGAGTTTCAATAAATTGCAAGTCGCAAAATAGGGTTTGTACATTCCCCATGCAATTTTTGCATGCGCAAACGGAATCGCAAAACCGTTTGCACTTGCAGAAATGGTCGTACATCTGGCCCCCTATCTTCAAAATTGCCACCACGACTTACATATTGATTTGTATGGAGAACACAGTTGTGTTCTCACATTGCACATGTTCTTCAACGGGTTCCTAGTCACTCACCTTTGGTGGTTCCTTGGGTCCCCAACACTTCTACGTCCTCTGGGCATTGTCCTCACACGAGTCGTGGTTCTTATACCACTTTCATAGTATATGATTTGGTTCCCCCCTGGGGTCCACTGTGCATTCTATGCTATTTATGTGATTTCTATGCAAAGTATTGTGTGTATTGTACATATGTCCGGGTAGGAGCTATCTGTATGTGTTAGGGAGTATTATATAATAAATACATATTTTAATAAATACATTGTGGTTCTTTTTCATTTAATCTATACCTATAAGATTGTATTCTTGTAAAACAAGCTGCTTTACACTCTTTCTGGACGAAGCTTGAAGGCTGCTCTCTACAGCTACCACTTCAAGAGCTTTCTAAGGTTGTCTAAAAGCTCCAAAATCACTATAAGGTTTGTCTGGACTGGTGCTGGGTGTCCACTTAAATAAGTGTACATCATATACCAGGCCAGCTTCTCACATTGGTGGCAGCGGTTGGATTCAGGCCTGCATTGTTTTAGCAGATAAATCTTGGTGTGAATAATTGAAAAACCTTCACTAATACGAGGCACACAAGCGTATTGTGGTCCACCTAAAGAATATTTTGGAGGCTCTGCAGAAAGTAGGCCTCACTATCAAGGCCACTAAGTGTCAGATAGGTCAGAGGAAGGTTGTATACTTGGGCCACCTGGTAGGTGGAGGCCAGGTTCAACGACTACAGAACAAAATCCAGACCATAATGTAATGGATTGCTCCAACTACCCAGGCTCAGGTCAGAGATTTCTTGGGTCTGACTGGGTATTACAGAAGATTTGTGAAGGGATATGGGTCCATACTGACTTCCGTTAATGCTCTGACTTCCAAGAAAATGCCCAAGAAAGTTCACTGGACAGTAAGCTGTCAACAAGCATTTGATGACCTCAAGCAGGCCATGTGCACTGTTCCCATTCTGTAAAGTCCTGACTACTCTAAAACATTCTTTGTCCAGACAGGTGCATCTGAGTTAGGGATAGGGCCGGTGTTATCACAACTGAATGCAGGGGGCCGGAATCAATCAGAAGCTTTTATCAGCAGATGGTTGACCCCCAGGGTGAAACGTTGATCAGCCATTGAGATGGAGGACTTTGCTCTGGTCCGGTCCCTGAAGAAGTCGAGGCCATACTTGTTTGGCACTCACTTAATTGTTCAGACAGACCATAAGCTCCTCTTATGGCTTGAACAGATGTGGGGTGAAAAACACCAATTTTTGAGGTGGTTCGTTTCCCTACAGGGAATGGAATATAGAGTGGAACATAGACCTGGGAGTAACCATGCCAAAGCAGATGGACAATCCAGATATTTCCATTTAGAAAATGAAGACTCAACTGGGCAAGGATAGTCTCATTTTCTGACGTTTCGAGGGTTGTGTAGGAAGGTAGGATCTGCTTTTATGGTTACTCCACTTGCTGCCTGGTGCTAAGCTGTTATTGACTAGTCATACTGGGATCCTGCTAATCAGGACCCCAGTCACTCTGCTTTCTCCCCTGAATTGTTATGTTCAGTACTTAGGTACATCCCAGATTGGATAGCGAGGTACCCTTACCAGTTCCTAGTATATGGTACTAAGGTACCCAGCGCATCGGTACCCCAGACGTCGCCCATGGGCTGAAGCATGCAATATGCCACCCCTGGGCGAGCATTCACATTGTTACTACAGGCCTGCCATTGCAGCATGTGTAAGCTGGTGCTAGATATGATTCTCCTATATCTAGGGTCACTGCACTTAAAACCGTAAAGTCACATCTATAGCAGGCCTTTACAATCCTGAGAGCAGGGTGCTTGGTTCTAAGTGTGAAGGTGCCCCTGCATGAGCAGGACACCTCCACAACCTATGGAGTCCATCCTCCTGGGTTGTAAGTGAAGCAGTCATATACCATATAGGGGGGTACTGCGTAATCACACAATGACCATCTCAAAATCGGCTGCAACAAATACTGTCATGTTTGCTATCAAACATGTTGGAATCTTTTCCCTACACCGTTCCAAGCACTGGACCAGTACTCCGTTAGGCTCTCAGTGCTCCTGGTACCCGTCTTCTAGACCCGGACAGCACAACATGGTTGCTGCTGACCAGAAACACGATTCTGCCCTCCTGCTGCTGAGCCAAGCTCCAGCAGGGGAAGGCAAAAGAATAGGTATCCTGTCACAGGGAGGTGTGACCACCTCCTAGACAGGATTTAGTGCATTGGGGCTTGTTGGGTGCTGTTGTAACCTTGCACTTGGTTCCGCCCACTCCCCCCTGTTACCCCCTCCCGCTTCTCCCCCACTTGGTATGGCCTGTGCTGTCACTTGAAGGCAGCAGTAGAATGTTTACGGGCAACGATCCTGTCAAGCTGGGAGCACCTTGTGTTATATTGAACTGAATAAAGGTTCTTGAATTCTACCACGTGTGGACCGTTTTTACTATAATTTTGGCGACGGAGGAAACGGAGCTGAGCCAGGGTCAGTGTGGTGTCTCTCCCCTGGAGTGATATGAGCTTGGACAGGGAAAATAAAAGGACATGAATTGGGGACGTACCTTTGGCGTTCTGAGGAGACTGAGACATAAATGAGAAGTAAGACCCAAATCGATGAAAACTGGAAGGAGCGCGAGTCCGTGAGTTGAGCAATCTAAGCTGATTGAAGGAATTTTAGCGGAAAAGGGAACTAACTTTAATCTTTGTCACCGCATTTTGAATTTGAAAATTCAAGCTTTGCCAGTACTGCATGAGGAGTGTTGCCAGTGAACATAAAGGACTAGGATTCACCGGGTGAAAACCGGAAGAAAAAAAAATTCTGGTCGCTTTATAATGGAATTCACGCAGTCTTCAGCCTAACGGGTTGCCGTTGAGAAGCGTGTGGCGAAGAGAGAAGCTGTCGAAGTTGATGTGACGCAGCGAACGACTTATGGAGGCATTGTTTCGTTCCTGGCACTGAGTGGGCACCCTTTAGCACCTAGCTTAGTCCCCTCCGTGGTTTGTGAGGACTGGTGTGCGGGCCGTGAGAAGCAGTGAACACTCGTGAGGGAGAAGACGTAGCAGATCTTGCTCCGAGGAACAGCAGAGTTGTCGACAGGAAGTTCCCGTCCTGCAATCGTGAAGTAGAAAGAGGACTTCGCAGCATATATTACTTTCAGTGTGAATATTGGAGAAAAAGAAGAAAGCTGAAAGTAAAATCAGATCACCTCTGGTGTTTCCGTGTAATTGTTATGGTGCTGGGAAGCAAGACTCAAGTCGGTAACAGAGGGAGTCGTACAAGTCTATGAGGTGAGCGGAACATAGCGTGTAGTAAACTTATGAAACTGAACGGTGGCAGCGCGTTGTAGCTGTGTGAGGAAATTTCAGAGGAACAGAGAGTGTAGCGAGCTTTTGTTCCAGTGTTTGAAAATTAACTGAGGCAGCATTTTGAGCTGTATGAAATATCTGAGATGATCCGGGAGGGCAGTTAACCCCTGTTGCCACGCGTGAAACGGAACTGAGGCAACGCTTTGAAGTGGCATGACGAGATTTCACAGGAACAGAGAGTGTGAAAAACCTCTGGGGTCCGTGTAGTAAACTGAACCGAGGCAGCGTGTTGAAGCAGCGTGAGGAAATCTCAGAGGGGCAGGGAGTGCAATGAACCCCAGTGACGGCGGTTGATACAGATTTGAGGCAGTGCGTCTAGTGAGAGATACGTAATCTTTTTTTGGATCATTGACTCTGGGTTGACAAGGAACATGAATCTACAGACGTCGTGAGCAAAGCATATTCTGTGATCTCAGGGTTCCAAGAAGGGAAGTAGAAGGCAGAGCAGGAAACTAGACCTTCAAATTAAAAACCCCGGCGGCCTGAAGGAACCAACGTCAGTTAAGAAGAGTCACTGAGGGGCCAGCTTTAAAGTGAAAAACACCAGGTGAAGTAACCCGGACACATTCTCCGAATGTAGAGAAATATATACAGTATGAAAGTCACTTCGAGACGAGTCTAAATCCAGAGATCAATGTAAGAGGTATTTCGGAACGATCCAATTGGGCATTTCACGCACCGGGTGGCGCAGGTAATTAATCTACGGAGCTTCATGTGCGGGAAGAGCACGAAGACTGTATCCTTAATAAGTAAAAAAAAAAAAAAAAATAAGGGCGAGAGTGTAAACTTTGTTGGGAGAGTAGCATAAACAAACAGGAAGTAGTCATCGGCACTGGGGAATATAAGAGGCCAATTAAAGAGAGATTTATTAGAAGAGGCAAAATGTGTAATTTACCGCATCCTGAGCCACTAATGAATGAAGAAGGTACTAGTATTGCGGATTGGGAAAAGGAGGAAGAATGGACAAACAGTATGGGAGCTGGAGAATGGATAGTGAATATTAACAGAGAAGGAAGAAACTTTAGGGGAACCGACAGAAACGGTTGGCGAAAGGTCTTGAATGATGTAAATGTACACAATAAGCGAGAAGGGAGTGCCAAAGTACAAGGGAACAAAATATGCAGAAAAGAGGGAGAGATGGTGAGGAATAAAAGTGAAGCAAATCAGATGTATACCATCAATAGAGGTGGAGAATTTAAGGGGTCTATAGCGGATTCAGAGTTACAAAGTAATGTAATAGACAAATACAGGTGGAAGAGTGATTTGTCATTAACGCTAGGAAATGAAGTTGAAGCAGCAGATACGGGTGAAAACTTTATATTGAGAGGAAATGAAGAGACGGAGTGGTGCTACATGAAGTGAAGTACTAAAGATAAGAATTATAATGCAGAAGAAGTGGTTGCGGTACCGGAAGGGAAGGAACGAAGGAAATTAAGAACAACGGAAAAACCCAATGGTTCTGAGTCCAGGAGAGTGTTGGCTGTAAACGACAGTAGTCAATTTACCAGGTTGGAGAGTTTGAGGGTGACCACGTATCCATCGTTAGACATTGAAGCAAGGAGAAAAAAAGTTTGGAGGTATAAAAAGAAAACAGAAACAGTCATGGTCAAGTGCGAAAGAAAGCAGAAAACGTCAGTTGGAAAGGTGGTTGGAGACAATATGAGGAACATTTTTGGAAGAATTATCAGTGAACTTGATGTTCTGGAAGTAAAAGAAGGGGTTTTAGAGGAAACGTGTGGGGTTACCCCTTCCACGAGAGTAGTGGAGGAACTTTCCAAACCAACCTGCCTCAAGAAGGAGGAAACATGGAGCTCTACAGCTCGAGTCAAATACAAATTCAGGTGGTGCAAGGAATCTGACCTCCACATGGACCCGGAAAGAGGAGTTTGTCAGAGGAGGTGTGAGAATCCACTCAAAAACGTACCAAGCCAGCACCCTAAAGGTCAGGCCGGGAGAATCTGGGTGCTCCTAGAAGGCTGGAAAGAAGATGTGTTAGGGTTTACAAGAGACAAAGCCAGATTCACAAGGTGAACCCAGGGGACGAGGTTGGAGGAAAGTCCAGTCCCTGAGGAGGCATGTACAGGAGGAGGTACGAGAAGCTCAGTCACGGCGTGCCACAAGAGAAACTATGCGGGACAAAACACCTATGAGGCCAAGGAGAAGGAAGGTTCAGGTGCTGAGTATGGAAAGAGATCCGAAGTGGGAGGATGGTCTAGACCAGACAACAAGGATGAAAGGGTGGATGAGGTCTGTGGTGTTACAAGGCGCAGACGCAGTGCGGTCAGGTCCAGGAAACTACCCAAGGAATAGATCTTAAAGTTATTATTGCTCACCTGGAAGGAGGTGATGATACGAAGGAGAGAAGTCTGGAGCACAAGAGAACTAAACCTAGGAACTGACTGGGGGATGACTGGCATAACGGAAAAGCAGGAGTGCTAGTAATCATTTACCCTGCGGCGTCCGCCTGGCCAGTCTGTGCTTCCACGTTGGATTTAGGCCAGGACCTTTGGTTGGCCATCACAGAACGAATATCTCTTGTTGACAGTAATACCTCCTGGGTAATTTTGAGCTGAGGACTACCAGATGTTTGATTTTGGGTTGGCCATCACAGAACTAACAACCCTTGTTTAAAGTTATACCACATGAGACATTTTACTGCGTATAACTTGAAGTCTGAAGTGTTGGCCCCTTTGGGCTATGACTAGGGTATAGTGATTTCTTACCAGTGTCTACATCATTTCCTTGAGCACAGACACCCGTATAATTAGGAGCATGATGTCTCACAGACTCTGGTTAAGTATTTAGGGGTTCAGTGTGGATGGGAAGTTGGGGTGTCCAGCCCATGTTTTGCCCTTCTTTACCAGATTTGGCCGGGAGATTAAGGGGATTCTCATAGTTTCAGGCTTCCACCCTCCCGTTCCTGGATTTCTCCGCCCCGCCCCTACAGAGACTGTTTATCTCGTTTATATTGGTCCTCTGCCAGCTTAGGTAGAGGCCTTGGGTTCATCCCCCTTGATGTACCAGGTTCCCACTGGGGCTTAGGTTTTCTGTGTAGGACCTTCTGTTCTCTCTGTTAGCGCATTTTGCAGTCATTCATTCCCACCCTGCTCAACTGTCTTTCTCTCTCTTATCTTC